>NC_135499.1:179329028-179629028 GCF_052857255.1 Amblyomma americanum
GGCCTGTGCCCTGGGCAATGCACGTAGGTATGGATCGTGTAATACAAATCCAACTTTTAATTGGCGGCGCCAGGTATCAGGTGCCCAAAACTGATCTGACAAAGGCATATAGCAAATTTAATAGACGGAATTGGGATTTGGTCTTCCATTTGGGAAAATACGTTTATATTGATAACATGCTTGGCGCAACATCTTTTTCGACTCTTCCTTTTGACCCCTTTGCAATAGGATTATTACTGACTATTGCATTTAGTTATCTCCTCCAAATAATCACATTAATGATAATTTCTTCAGTACTTTACGAAGCCCTGTGACGTTCCCCTGCGGACCATGTGAATCAAACTGGCTGTGAAGCTCTGCCCCAGGCGTGACAAATTGAGAGCCGTCGAGGGCTTTCTCAATGGGTCGTAGCGAGTTTAGTCTCCGCTGTGTTGTAATACTGCAAATAATATGAACCGTGCCCTAGAAAAGTGTTGCGCATCCAGCAATGTACATTTATTTCTTTATTGTTGTCCTACAGATATAGCCCGAGGGCTTCATAGCAGAGGTGCGGCACAGACAGGGAGAACCGCAAAAAAGATTAAGGGAACAAAGTAGCATGTACGCACATTAAGATGTCAAGAACTTAACACGAAACTCCAGCATATCAAAAAAGAAGTGTCAAGAAGAGCAGTGTCAAAAGAGAGAGAGAGAGAGAGAGAGAGAGAGAGAGAGAGAGAGAGAGAGAGAGAGAGAGAGAGAGAGAGAGAGAGAGGAGTAACTTTTATTGGTAAGCTTCGTCGTGGTTGTGTCCTACAGTCTGAACAGAAAAGAGTAAAAAGGCTGTGAGCTGTCCTGTAGCGCACATACTTTTATAAAAGAGAGTGCACTAGACGACAGCTCACTCACTTTTTACTGCCATATAGGCGTATGTGTGTTTCGAGTGCAGAGCACACCGCAAGCCTTTGCTGCAGTCCAGGTCTTGTTCACTACCCTTATCTGGACGTTGGGGTACGAGCAGAGCGGCATAACCTTCCACTGTTGGAGTGTCGTTGTAGGCTGAAATGCCTTGGCATAGCCAAATAATATGATAACAAGTTAGCTTTCTCCAACAACATAAAAGAAATCACAATTAGAAAATGGCGCAGTGTAACGAAACATTCTGCGGCAAACCCTCAATACGGGCATTAGAGAGATGCTGCTTCGCGCACTCACTAATTACTTTTCATTGGTTGACACTACGAACTGAGGCAGTTTCACTTATTAGTGCAGGGAAAGAATCAAATACTTTCGTTCGGCAAGAAATTTGGCGTATTTTCTATTTATATTCACGCGTGAAAGGGTTTGAGGAGGCAAGTCAAACGCATCGCTGCCTCGTTACTGCACCCTGACAGCTTGGGCATGCCACTAGGTGCCTTACCTTTTCGCCGCGTCCTCTTCGCTGCGAGTAAACGCCGAACTGTTTGAACCTCTGCCGGCTTCGCCAGTGTGACTGTCGTGACGCATAGAGCTTGAAAGGGAGGTTGCAAGCAGTTGCATTTGGTTAAGTTGTGAAGAAAAGAAACTGGAGGCAAGTGCCGCACTCACAATCACGCCGTGAGAGGAACCATGAAGGCAGGCAAAGCTGGAGAAGTGAAAGTACAGGTATATGACCCAGCACGGTCTAAGGCGCGTGTGGTTGGCCCAGCTTGCTTGTGTACTGGACTGTGTTGTCGCTGCTAACCATACGTGTCTGTACACTACTTAATGTCTGTACAATGCGCCATACACCTAGCAGGAGTAATTTGGTGGGAAGCGATTAGACAACTTTCGTGATGGCAAGTCTTCGTATGCAGGCGAAACGTGACAGCCAATGTTTTACGGGCGATATCCGACCTAAGGGACCGTCAACGCGCTTCACATGTTGTCAGTAACTGGCGAGTCTTATGGGAAGATGTCCCACAGATATGTAGCTGGCGCAGTGGGAGGGGCTGCGGGCGTCCGTAGCTCAGGTGATTTTCGGGCTGTCACGGACGGTGTATGGAAAGCACCGCCGGAAATGGTAAGCTCCGCGATGTGGGGACAACGAATAGGAGTCGCACTAAAGCTGGATGCTGCAGAGTGAGGCATGTCGAGGAAAGCCCGAAAGCTTCACAAAGTATGAAGGAGATTTTGTGGCATATATCGAAAGTTTTCCAGACGTTGGAGGCCGGAAGCAATATGTTATGCTCGATGCCTACCGCAAGGTCCCACCCGGCTCACGGGGGGTTAATGAACTGCGCGACAACCAGCGCTAATTCCTGTAGACTCCGGCGACGACTCGCCACTGTGCACTTGCCGCCTCCCAACATCTGCACAGGGTGACGGCAAATGCTGAGTCGTCGCCGGAGTCTAAGGGAATTAGCGCAGTTCAGTACCCCCCCCCCCCCCCCCCCCCCCCTCGTGTCATTGCCGGAGGGCGGGCATCGCCGCCTCGGGGCTGAACCGCATACCTTAAGATGGGCATTGTGTGGGATGTGTAACCATGTAGCATACAAGGATCAGATGGCAGTTTTGATTCGGATGATGTTATGAGCGAATAAGTTTCAACCTGTAACCCGATGCTTGTCTTGGAAGCTTCCTCCACGCGTTGATAGATAGAAATAACGTATGAACGATTATAACTCGGTATAAGGCAAATTTCACCCGTTACACACACAGAGATGTGATGAGAATGGGGCGCAAAGTTTTGAAAGTACCCTCATGCTTTGCTTCGATGAATAAATTTTAGCACATCTTGTGGCAGTGTATCTGGAACACGTAGTTTACAAAAGCATAACGTCTTCTTTTCGGGAACAAAAGTATAAAACATTTATACGTGGCAAAATAAGAAGTAGGCAGTGTTATGATGTTCAAACTATTTGATGATAAAAATATAATCATAGCTTTGCCAGTTTTGTTTCATCGAAAATCTAACCTGAAACATGCATGCTGCAGCTAAGGGCGGGAAGAGACAAACAGGGGAAGGGAAATTCTTTATTTTCAGGAGAAAACTATCGAAGTACATGCAACGAGTGAGCATGGACACTTCTCCTGTCGTTCGCACGTGTGCGCATCAGAAAAACGACCTGAGCTAGTTTGTACCCTACGCGATTGTGACTGTAGCCACTGGTCACCGCTAGAAAGTCAGCTCACTGGCGGTTTAAAACGACGGCCAGGGCTGTGAGCACTCCGCACACCAGACCGTGCCTTCTTTGCCGTGTCTGGTGTCCCCATCACCGCCTTCTTCGCTCCGGTGCTGCCTCGGAAAGTTTTTGGTAGATCACTTTGAGCAGGGGGTGATTGGTGCCGCAGACGCCGTTGAAGTCGTCCATGTCATTGTTGAATACCATGATCCCGGCGTAGCCTTCTTTGATAACGAAGTCCACCTAGCAGAGAGCACAAAGCGTGTTTAATTAAAGGCGACAGTACAGATTACTAGGCTGGATGGCAAGCTTGGCAGCATCTTTAAGAAAAAAAACGCCACGAATGACGAAAACTGACGAAAGAAACAACAGGAGGCGTGCCGACTCGCAACTAAACTTAAACTGAGATTATTGATCGCCTCTTGAGAGATCTTGATGGGGAATTATTGTTTTCTTGCTTGTTTGATTGTACTGTATATTTATTTGCTTGGTTTGGTTTGGTTTATGGGGTTTAACGTCCCAAAGCGACTCAGGCTATGAGAGACGCCGTAGTGAAGGGCTCCAGAAATTTCGACCACCTGGGGTTTTTTAACGTGCCCTGACAACGCACAGTACACGGGCCTCTAGAATTTCGCCTCCATCAAAATTTGACAGCCGCGGCCGGGATCGAACCCGCGTCTTTCGGGCCGGCAGCCGAGCGCCATAACCATTCAGCCACCGCGGCGGCCCGTATATTTATTTGCCTTGCATTTTCCGTGTATACCTGCAACTCCTGTTATAGCTCCGAATGAAGCTGCAGCACGTAAAAATAAAAATAAATGAATTATTTTAGGCATTCTATATCATAAATACTACACAACATAAAACAAGTGTGTGAGTCGGGCATTTATAGCATTAATCTGAAGTCGCTGTGGACCAACTGAAGTTGGCCTGCGTCAACACATTACTGCAGTCTAAGGTCAAAGCACTACTTTAACCAAAAAGGAAGATTTTATAACCTAGAAAAGGGCAAAAAATGAAATAGAGATGTCGCCATTACTTGTCTGTTTCGGAAGTAAACCGTGCGTCGCGAAAGTTTATCGCTGATCACTGAGGCTAACCTACGCTGCCATTCACTTAAACGGGGATCACGGGGTTCTTTACGGTGTAGACGTCTGGAGTTTGAATCTAATGGCAGCAGAATTTTGAAATACATTTTTCTCAGCGATAAAGTGTCTTTCGCTGCAGGATAAACATCACCATATCGTGAAAGAGCCGCACAATAAATTTTCACCAAGAATCAATATTTAATGGAGTTGCCCTCAGTGTCCGTTTAACATGAAGTTGGATAAGGTCTGCATATTTGTTGTCTGTAGAAGTGGCAATACGTGAACCTTTTTTTTGCGTTTGCAGGCACGGATTGCAATTGATAGTTTCGATTTTTTCGCTAGAGAAGGACCCCATGGTCGTTTTCTTTTTACTCAATTAAGTAGTGTACTTTGGATTTTTTTTAGTGCGTACAAATCCTAGGGTGAATGTGTATAGAGCGAGTTCGTTTACGTAAGCAGCAGATAATCATAATGATAGGCACTTATCATTTGCTCTGACATAAGACCCGAATTAAATTATCGAAAATGAAGGCCTCATCTTAGAGTGCTGAAATATAGGGTGAAAAATGCTGATCGTTAAAGGAAAGTTAATGTATGAAATTTCCCTTTCTAGCCAAGTCCATTCGAGGTTGGCCAGTACGCATTTTCCTGAAAATTATTTATGAAAAAAGTTTTTAGTGTGTCAGCCTTCCTAATTACATCTGCTGTGCTCTTACTTGTCTAACTCGCATTAACTTCACCGTTGCTCAATAAATTATGCGTCTGATTTGATTAATAGATTGCTTCTTACTTTTTGCTTTGTCAAGCTAGCAGCCCTAAATGGGAACAAAATAGGTAACGCTGCTTATAAACATGAGGTCCATGCCTTACCTGGATGCCAACACTTTCTTCGTCTTCAAAGCCAACCCACTGGTCTTCGTAGTACATGTACGGGCACTTGGACTCGTCGTCGAATTCGCGTGTCGCAGTACCGTCTTCAATATTTGTGCATATCTGCGAAAGATAAAATACCATGATAGTTTTAAACAGCAGCGCACCACTTTGAGCACAATTCTACTGCGGATGCAAACCCCTGAAGGACACATGCTAGCAAGTAAAGCACATGAGTAAAAACACGCAAACAGGGATTTACGGAGAGTGCTTACGCCAACTGCTGCATAGATAAGTGGACAACATGCAAGACGGGGTAGTGCATTGTTGTCAAACCACCGGCCCCAATTGAAGCACATACAGAGGCAAACACAGTACTTTCGGTTCCTTACAAAACTGCTGTCCGGCTCCACTCGTTTTGGCTTCTTTCGCGCCAATCGCGAGTGAAAATTCTAGATCGATGATCTCAGTATTTGCGTAAAGGGCTAAACACAATATCTAACGATAAACCTACAACCCCCTTTAGTAGGCCTACTCTTTTCAATGGCAAGCATCACAAACAACTGAACTTTTCAAAGCATATAAATACGACAACCATACCAGGGTGATATACTTTCAAGAAAAGTACTTTACACAAAAAGTAAACATGAAGTAGAGTCACAAACCTCCTTCGTGCATTTTAAACTGTCCCATTACAAGCATTATCGAGATCAGCGCACTGTACACATAGCCCGAAATATGGAGAATGCTAGTAGCGTCTCTGATGCAGATTTCAGTGTCATATGAAGTGCTGACATCTACCGATATCCCCATATGAAAGCAATTAAGCTGAAAAATGCAACGAAGCAGTAAGCCTTTTGTGCCGCATGCAATTTTGTTGATTTGTCGCAAGGTTTACTGCTCGTGGCGCTTATAATTTATTTAGTTAATTACGGTTTCAATTCCGTATGCTGCCTTTAGCTGTGCCCACGTTCAACGTTCGTAGTGCATTCAACAAGCCCATCGCACAGCTGCCACCGTCTCATAGCAAAAAATCTCATAAATGAGAAATCAGCAGTAATCTCAGTGCTCGCAGTGTTCTCCCGGGTTATTTCCAAATTTCTAGAGTGACCCGGGTCAAATTTGGAGATTACCATCGTGATGCCCATAATCGAATTAGTCTGGACATCGATTTTGGTCCAAATCCAAGAATGTAAAATTTCGGAGTCGTGCCAAATATTTAGAGCTGCCCGGGCCAAATTTCGATCGGTGTCATATTTCAGGAGCGGAGCGGGCCAAATTTGGGAATGGTCCGAGTCAAATTTGGAGACTACCATCGTATCGAGCACATTCAAATTAGCCTGGACATCGATTTCGGTCGAAATAGATGAAGGTCAAATTTCGTGGATGGGATAGGCCAAATTTGGGGGCGGGGGGGGGGGGAGGTGTATAGGCAACATTTTGGGAACGACCCAAGTCTAATTTGTAGGCACCATCTCATTGGCCAAGTCAAAGTATGCTTCGGTATCTTGCTATCAGATTGCAAAGTCCGAAGGGCATTTGAAGGTCATACAAACACATGAACTGAGACTACAGTTTTACATCGAGTAGAGCTATCGCTCTAAAATGTAGAAATGGCGTCGGTACTGCTTTTTGGTTTCTTCTTCGGCTCAAGCTAAAGTTCACAACGTAAAGAAGAGTCGGAGCGCTGCTGATGGTAGCAGAAGATGATGCTGTTACCTCGTAATAGGCCAAGATCTCTGTGCTGCCGATGAAAGGTCCGGGCGCCGCTGGCACGTCCTTAATGGGGGCCCCTACTTTGTGATTGTCCTTGTCCGCTAGCACGAAGCTGCGCCCGAAAAACGGGATACCCAAAACGAGCTTCTTCTTGGGAGCCCCCAGCTCGACGAGACGCTTGAGTCCTTCAGCCTACGAGGTGAAACCAGAAAAACCACGAGACACTTCTGAATGACAGTCAGGCTAGCATCTTGCTAAAGTCGCGTTTTATGTCGGCCTGCGTATTTTCGGCCTTCTTATTTCTTTATTGTTACGCAGTAACGTCATAGTCAAGAAGACGCTACGTTTTCGAAAAAAGTTCTTACTGAACACAACTGCGCACATTCAATTTTCAGAACCATCGTCAAGATCATTATACGCCATGGTAAGAGTTTTTATCAAGTCAGAGAGGAAGACGTCAGGAATATTGGAGGAGGGGAACTATTGTTCCCTCCCATGAACGGAAAACACATTATTTCGCTTTGTTACATTCACCAACAATGAACACCTGACATAGATCACGTGAAAGGTAACGTCTACTGTATATTAATCAACTGGTAAAGCATCGATTGTAGCTCAGGTCACAGGCTATGTAAGGAGAGTGTCCACATCGACACGCAGTCCGGTAGTGCAAAGGTGTGGGTGGGCTAAATGATTACAAATGTTAATTGTTGATGTGCTGCTTCTCCGATAGGCATACGATCCTATACTATTCGTTATGCGCCATTTTTACAATGCTTCACAGTGAAATACCGATTTACTCTTGCATTAAGCATCACATTACCATGACAGGCAACCAGTTACATAAAACATGTAATTCTGGTGTGTTCAGCACTTGAGAAGACCAGAACTTGGTGATAGTTATGAATATTTGGTGTTCAGTCGATGTTCCTGTTCCAGATGCTCTGAAACTGCGGGCTGCGGTCGCCATGCAGGAAATATGGAATAATGGTGAAAAGAGGAGCGATGACATTAAACGCAGGGTATAAGTTAGCGGACGCAGTCAGGTGAAGATTCTGGTTAACATCTCTGCCTTTCCCTCCTCCTCTTTATCTATCTATGGGTACAAAGCAACACGACGACGCGAAATAATGCATTTCACATCGCATTCCAATTTGTTCATTGTCTGTGCTGAAAGTTGACACTGCGAAATCAAAAGACGCCTCAATGGTGGCAAAGCTGAAATTCAAAACGTACCACGTTCAGCTTCCGCGTATCGCCCGTCTCGAAGGATCTGGCATACAATGGGCTGTGCACGTCTGCGATGCCAGACCAGCGTCCTCTCAGGTCGAAGCCGATCACGTTGAGCCAATCAACATACCTGGGCAACGGTGAATGGGAACATGGTAGTCAGTGATTGAATTGAAATCCTTTTAAACCGCTCTCGTCGTGAGACTTACTTTGACATATCTTTTACGTTGTATCCATTGTCAAGATAAAATGGAGTGATTGGAACTGTAGCAGTAACAATAAGACCCTTCCTCCGCAGCTTGCAGAGACTCTGAAAAAAGTCACGTATTGACGTCATCGTACGAAAGAAACGAAATTCAAGTTACGAAATGAATTAACTCGATTATTGTGCACAGGATGAACCTTGAAGCTGTTTCATCAGGCCGTTACACTCCTTGCGATCCAAAACACGAGCCACCGAGCGGCGGTCTACACGAAATGGAGATGCCACGCCAGTAGAACTGCTCACAAAGCATGTTGCGGAATGCGGTGGAACCCACCTTGAGGAACAGGACATAGTTTTGCTTGTCCTCTGGAACCCCATTTTTGTCGGCGCTTGCCGGGAACCTCCAGTCAATGTCGACTCCGTCAAACTCGTTGTCTTGGAGAAACTTCAACAGGTTTCGGGTGAAGTTGCATCGTCTTCGGCGGTCGGCCGCCACGTACGAAAACGCCTCGCCGCCGTGATCCCAACCGCCGAGGGAGATGAGCGTCTTCACGAAGAGGAACTTCTTCTTGATTCCCGTGAAGTCCTTGTAATCTGCATATTTGCGAGTAGCTGCATGAGCCATAATGCGAGCAAAAGGCGGAAGCCGCATGTGCTCACAGTGTGCACTGACAGGCGCAGATGTGTCACTTCCTGCCAGACCTTGCAAAAGCTGAAGTGGTCAAGGATGTTTGCAATATACAGCGGTGCAACCTAACGAAAGAGATTTTGTAGTTAGAGGTGTTGGAATTGTTGATTAGACAGCGTATAATATTATTTACACAAAAACGCAGTTACCGATGTTGAGCAACTCGGGTTATCTTCGTGTTGCTCTTCTATGTACTTCCGCTGTTTTATGTGAAGCATACATCGCAACTGCAAGCAGCATTTCCAACATTCTCAGAAAAAAAGATTGAAAAATTGAAAATTGCAAGACACTTGTACGAAAATACTGAACGTAATGGTCCATTCTTCTGATATGTAGCAAAATGTTTCTTTTAAACTGTTTCCAGCGATCGCATCGCTCAGTTAAGACTACATATAAGACCAATAGGGAATGCTTTTGACGATAGCAAAAATGTTAATTGAAAAAAAAAATGCAAGACTGTTGTCGCGTAATCAATCCGCGGATATATTGATTGTTAGTGAAATCCTACATTATATGAAAAATTGTTTTCATAAACGGTTTCCCGCTCAAGAACGTTTGTGTCCTGAACTGTTGGGTATGAAAAGCCGGCCTTGTATTTATGCTGCAATTTTCCAGTCTAGTTTCTTAAGATCAGTTCACAACAAGGGCATGCTGACGCCAAATGTTTGCTTTGAAGCCTGCTGCGTTCTCTGAATGCGTCTTTTTTATGTGATAACGGAGGTATGTGTAACCTCCAAATGGTGTGGTTTACAAAAAAAAAACAAAAAAAAAACGCGAAAAGAAAGGTAAGCTCCGCCGTCGAGAAAACCAACACCCTCAAGGCTGCTGGGAATCGCATGAGCCGTTATCGAGAGTGCTTCTGCTCACGTGAGTTGTTTTGATATGCCGGTATGAGGTCCTTGACTCCAAGCGTGTCCTTGTCGATGCCGGCGTAGTTGAGGTTCACGTGCGTGCACAGGTCTCCCGGAATGTCCCGGATGCGGTAGTTCATTGGGCTGTAACGGTCGGCCGCCCAGCCGTGGTAGTAGCACACCACCGGACTGCCGCCATTTTTGATGAAGTCATCCTCTGCGACGACACGGGCAGGACGACCGTTGTTGGGATTGTTATGAGACAACATGCATTTAGCGAGAACGGCTTCGAATTTACGCTGATTATTTGTGGAATGCTCAGTTAGTATCAGCTCATGCTATCATTGTTTCAGCTAGTATCTGCGGGTTTTCCTACATCCAACCGCATCGATGCCTGTTTTTAATTCTAAGTCACAAGTTCAGAACCACTTGCTCCGTCGCATGGTGTGCATTTAGAGCGGCGTTTAATGTATAACAAACAATAGATAAAAGGAACTACAGTGAAACAAATGAATAGACAGTTTGTCTAAGCGATGCCCGTTAGCAAAATTCTAACGTAACCATTTCAAGACAGGAAGCTGGTTTTATGCGGACCTCAGAAAACAGATAAACCATGTTTTAAGGGCTAGGTGCTTAACAGAATTGGATAGGTAACATTCAAACTATTACAATTAGACACGCAGTTGTAAGCACAAATTTATAGGTATCAGTGAATTTCAGGTTTCTGTTGTGCCTCTGCAGGTGGAAGTTCACACCAATGACGACAAAAAGCTTTGCTTGCATGCGTGCATTTTCATAAAGGCGAAATACAGTATGATACAAATATTCATAACTCAACGGCAGTGAGCACTCTAAACAAACACTAGGACCACTCGGGTCGCCCATGTTCGGGTCGCTTCAACCGGGACTGGCTCTGAGCTAGCGCATCGGCCCTCGAAGTGCCCCTCCCCCCCCCCCCCCCCCCCCCCACACACACACACTCTTTGTTCGCGTTCGTCGGCGACACGGTGGCGCCTGGGACACAGCAGCGCGAAGACGCGCTGCGAATGGACTTCCAGGTAACCGGTGGGGTGCTCGAGGGGCCGTCTTTGCTGCCAGGTACACCCCGGTGAAGGGGGCAACGCCCTGTCTCCTGAATTCTCCGCACTACGAAGAGTGAATGACCGCGCGCATGCTCCAACTATCCTTTGCAGTATTCGTTAGTAACATTCACACCAGGTTTCGAAAACGTGGCTCTGCTTTCTGCTGCGGCATTTTGAATTCTGGCCTTTCTGGTTCGTCAAACAAACTGCGTGGTGGTCGCCAAGAGCCTATTATATGTTAGTTAGCCAGCTTAGTAGTTAACACGATTTCTGATTTCAAGCTGCGCACTCAGTGGTATTAGTGCACCGAAAAAACCATTCTTTTACATCAAAATGCCTAGTTTAATGCAGGTGGACTTCGCTAAAGTGTCTCCATGATTAAGTGAATATAAAATATTTGCAAAAATAAGGCCCCATCCAGATCCAAAGGAAATGGTCACTAGCTCTCCCACGGTCGGGGAAGTTCCGCTTTCATTTGTACATTATTGCTTTGTTACATTTATTAACTTACACATTTAATTCAGCTATACACATCTGAAATTGATCTGGTTGGGAGTTTTTCCTTGTGCTTGTGTTACAAACTTAAATACGCATTTATATATTATTCCAACGACTTCGCTCTGGTAGCGGTGAGCACTTCAGTCAAGCCTAAATATTAGAAACTGCTTTCGCGAGCAAAATATGAATATTGCGTGTAAGCAGTTAGCATGCAGCCTCGCCGCTGAGGTTAACTACCAGGAGTTGAGAAAAGTGCAGTTTTTAGTTTTCGGCGTCAGATATCATGCATTTAATAGCTTTCATGACGTGGATCTATTACCTGCGCTGACGAGAGGAACTATGTGAACCAGGAGGAAGCCGCTCAAGAAAGCGTGGAGCATTGTGTAGTTCCTGAAAATGAAAAGCAACACAGTGAAGTCAGGAACCGCATAACGTTGTTAGACAAGGTATTATCTGCTGGATCTTTTCTAAATTGTACGGATAGCTACAAAAAAGCAAATTATGTTGGCTTATTTTACCTAAAGCACCTTTTGAGAATTTTGGTCGAGGGGAGGTCATGTACATGTAACACCTGTTAATGTAAACAGAAAGAACGTCGGACATGCGACATAATGACAGCGCATACAGAAGCAAAATATGGCATAAAATTACACACAGGAGAGCACTTGAAGGCAACGTGATACGAAGGTAAGGGGGGGGGGGGGGGGGGGGGCATATTGGTTTGCAACGGCGAAAGTGATGTGAACATGCATAATAGAAAATCAAACGTACAAACATAACACGGGCTGCAATCATGTTAGGGTGCAACAGCAGGCGATAGACCACTCCTCAAAGGCATAGTAAACAATATGCGCTACAAAGTGCGCAGAAGCGATCAAAAGGGAATAAATCAGCGCGTGCAAATGGAAGTTATTTTCCTTTTAACAATGATCGAATCGCGAAAATATGCGTTTGGCAAGTTTGTTATTAATGCCGTGTAGCTCTTTGGGTTATAAGAAATGCTTTTTCGAGCGATACACAAGCAAGTAGCCACGAATTCTTTTTCGGGAGGTGCCCAAGGTAATATGTAGCTGGTGTGGAGGGGCTGGGTGGGGTGGGGGGCGGAGGGGGGCGGGGTGCTGGCAGTTGCCTGAGCACTGCCATGTGCAAAGAAAAGTGAGGGGGGGGGGGGGGTGTTGAACTTGATTTCGGGTATCGGGTTCCCTCTTGGATACGTGCCTGACGAGACACACACGTCACGTATCTCGTGTGTTCTTTACCTGCCGTTCACTTTCGGCACCCTTTTGTAAAAAGATGCCAGGCCAATTCACTCAAAGACCATGATAAAAATCTTGGAAAAAATGTGCGGGGAATTTGCCTCTAACCTGTATGGGCATTTCACAAGAATCTATAGGTTTAAGAAAAATATTTACAAATGAAATACACGTTCTGAGAAGTAGCAATCTGAAATATGAATTACAAGATCTAGCAAGGAAAT
This sequence comes from Amblyomma americanum, assembly GCF_052857255.1. Taxonomy (NCBI): domain Eukaryota; kingdom Metazoa; phylum Arthropoda; class Arachnida; order Ixodida; family Ixodidae; genus Amblyomma; species Amblyomma americanum. Next base: position 179,341,856 of record NC_135499.1, read on the forward strand.
CGTAATTTGTACGACGAAAAAAGAAAATGATGACTCAAGGGTGAGAAAATTACACATCGTTTTGGTTTTTTTCACCCTTTTACAGTGTGTTGAACAATACTTCAGTGTTGCAACGGAGCGCTCATTCAAGTGCCGATCACCGTGACAAGCACGAGGTGTTTGACGGTAGAAATTACCGCCCGAGAAAAGCGGCGTACGTGCTTGTTTTTTGTTTGCTCGCGTACATTCAACCAACGTAGCCGTCAAAGCAAGCGAAGGCAACCCGCCAAACGCACGCGCCGAAGGAACCTCGCGCCCTTTGTTGAACATCTCGCGACGCGGTGGACATGACGAGCAAGCACAAGAAGGGAGCGATGCGTTCTACTCACCGAGCAAACTGCCTCTGACGCGTCGGAGCGTCCGACGACCTTCGTTCGCGGCAGCGGCGCCGAGGAGAGATTGCAAAACTTGGCGCGTCCATTTTGTTGCACTAGCGGCGCGAAGAACGGGGCGGAAAGGACTATCCGCGGCGAAGGATTTCCTCCAGACGAACCTGAGCGCTCGCGCGTGCACCGGCAGACGCGGCCTAACAAAGGCCGCTAGTGGTGGCTCCTGCACGAACTGTTTCCTTTGCGCGAGCTTGGCACATGCGGCGAGGGGCGGGGTTTTCTAGTTAAAACCGGACGCATCCGCGTGACGGTGCGGTGCCTTCCCTGCCTTTCCGTTACGTCTTGTTGTCCGTGGCCCGAGCGAAGATGTCACACGTGGCTAGCACAGAAAACGCAGCGTGCCCCACTACCTCCCCGCTTCCCTCCTCCCCCGCTGCTGCCCTTTCTCCCTCCTGGGCAGGGTGAAGCCGTGTGCGTTCCCTCAAGGCTACACAGGTATGATCGGGGACGCCCCAGGAGGGCGAAACGTACCGAGTTTTTCTTTACTTAGGGAGACAGTGCTCCGAGGACACGAATCTGTGTGCGCGCAGGAACGTAATAGTCAGCAATGCGGAAATTCCCATGGGAGCTCGCTTTCCGTGCCTGTGTGTGCAACCGGTGATTGTGGGCTGTGCCTCTGAGGGGCGAGAAGCTGTGCTCGCTTTAGCGTCGTTGCATTGGCCGAAAAACGAAGCGTAGCCTTTGTTTATGGCCAGGCGGTAGTTAGTGCGAACGCACTGGAAATGATGTCAGTAAATGACGGGCAGACCCATTTCAGGAGCGACGAACTCAACGGCCGAAAGGTAGAGACGTCATGAAGCGGACATCCGGCATATTCCTCGGTTCTGTGCCAGACGATGGATTTTATTGGCGCCGAAGCGAGGAACAAAACTCGCATCTGAGGCGATGGAAACTCTTGCTCGTGTTTTGAGTGACAACGAACAGCAGTGGCTGTCGAGGTTGCACAGGGGCGTGTAAGTTCCTGAGATGCGAGCATTTGCTTCACAAACGGTTGCAAGATGTTTATCGTGCCCTTAATGGGCTGTCTGGGCACGAAATCTCGGTACATGATCTTCCGCGTTGGCTCGCGCGGGTGGCGCCGTTGCGAGTTTGAACGCAAGCCAGATTTAGCCCGTGGACAGCGTCGTGGCTTTCATGAAAGGGAACGTTTTGCGCATAGAAAATACATCCTCGTTTGTTGATCCGTGGACAAAGGTGAGAAAGTTATCGACGAGCTCGTAAACTCAAATAGATCAAGTTTATTCCTCTTAGTGAAAAAGGACGGTTTTATATTGTCGAGGTGCTCTTTATTAAAAACTCCGCACAAATTTGTCTCACTAGCTAAGTCAGCACAATAATGCATCTTTTGGAATGTTCAGCTTCTAAATATTTCCTCATCCCAGAGTGAGAGTAGAGTTTTGCAGCTCCTGCAGTGCCTTCTGCCCAACCTTGTCGAATATGACGCGCATGAGGGGATTTTCTGGGCCGCACATTCCTCGGAAGTCATCCAGGTCATTGTTGAACACCATAACTCCACGATATCCTTCTCGCAGGATGAAATCCATCTGTGGGAAAACAAGAGAAACTGACCCATTGAACTGGCATCCGATTTATTAAAATAACAGGCTCTTGAACATGAAGCATCCGCATTGTCGGGTGCTGCAAGCACCTTTCAATGGCAGGTTTTTGCAACGGTTCCTTTCCAGACATATTCTTTTTCATTGCTGCCGCTGGTCATCAGCTCCTTTATTACGAAACAGGGCGACATAGACCGCTGATTAGCTGAGAGCCTTGATGTGACAGGCGGTAGCGGATAATGGTACGAGACCTAAAAAATGAACCTTCGAAACAAGCGTTACAGAATGTGCTCCTTATATGTTTTCACGGTGCTCCTAAGTCCACTGACGAGATTGAAGTGTGAGCAAAGGTCCTGTATGAGAGCTGAAATGTCGTGCCATACTTCTTTGTTCAGAGTCATTTTTTTTTATTAGGACTAGTTCTCGCTGATGGGTAAAAGTGTAAATGGCAAACACAGCCTTTGGTTAGGTAATCTGCAATAATAGATAGCATGTGACAGGTTCCGCAGGACTGCAGTGACTTCAACCGAGTCCTATAATGAAATTTGATCACTGAACAAAAAAAAAACATCTTCAGGAAAAATGTGCACGGGATGGCTTTGAACTGGAGATCAATAATCTGTATAGCTCTTCCAGTAAGTTTTTTTTTCTTACCTTGTGAGCAACGCTCTCTTCATCCTCGTACCCAACCCACTGGTCTCCACGGTAAGCGTAAGGACATTTGGCTTCGTCGTCAAACACCCGTGTCCAGCCGCCCGACTTGGTGTCCACGCATATCTGTCGGCATAAAAACGAAGAAATATACGTGCCGAGAGAATACCACCGTAAATTCAACTGGCCCAGTCGATTCTCATCAACACTGGTGCAGCGCATCGTCATCACTCAGGCTTCCCCAGCAATCGACTGTGCTGAGCACAATTTGCATCCAGTCTTGAACATGAGAAATAATAAGTCCGCAATCAATGCGCGCTGTTAGCATTGTGTTTGTGCCAGCGATTTTTCATTCTTGAAATTAACTCTCTTTCAAGCAATTTGAGGAGTAAAATTTTGCGAAAAGAGAGTACGAAAATTCGAAGAACTTCAGAAACCAAAATGACTCACTTTTCAAAAATTAATTAGTTTTCAAGCTGCTGCACGGAGAAATAACCTAGAGTTGAGAATTTCGATCTAACTGAAGGAATTTTTTGTCAAGGTATGCACGTCACTGGTTTATACTTATTTTTCTTTTGTGTAATAAATTGGCTACAGCATGTTATAATTGTAAGAACTCTAGTTGGGGCTAGTTGGTTCATTATTCACAAAGAAAACGGCGCGAAATACGGGGACAAAAGAGAAACAAACACGACAAGGCCAGCGGCAACTTACAACAGAATTTTATTTCGCGTAAAACCTGCCTTTTTGTAAGCCAACATGCCGTAACAACGTTGCAATCACGCATTCGCAAAGTCACGAAGCCAACACACGCCGTACAACAGATCACTGAAATAGATCTAATACGTGAAGCACGGTAAGTAACCACGTAACACATTTTATCATGGCCATCCGGAAGAAAAACCCAAACGACGTGAAGAAAAATATAACAAACAGCTCTACACAAGTATTAAAATCAAACGATTATGACCACGCAAACCCTTAGCAATCAAAAACTATATAATCGCATGAGGAGTGTTGTTGCCAGATGACCAACAAGAAACGTGAAAAAAAAAGTGCAGAATGAAGATTTAAGACCAAAGCCGCGTCAAAGGTAAAAAAAGGTGAAAGGTGTGATGAGTGCAAAAACCTTTAACAACCGGAACCGGTCAACCAGCAACCGTATGAATGATATCCGATAACCAAAAATAAACATGGAAAAAGTGAAAAAGAGGCTCGGACCAAAGTCTGCGTCAAATGCATAAAATGCGAACAGGAACACGCGCAGACAACGGCGCATCGTCAGAAAGAATCGAAGAGAGTGCACGCCAAAACCATAAACCTACAAAAATCCTTCTAGCAAAGTGCATAATAGTGCATAAAACTGCTTCAAAACCTGCATTAAGCTCAGCTTCCCGATGTAAAAACCAATGATGCCAAGATTAAAAAATCTGTTATGTACTGCTAAAGCTTCTGGGGATAATGGTTTTGATGGCCTAAGAAATCAAAAAAGTTGCAAATTATAAACGATGTAAAATAATGAAACTATCCATATTTTTTTTACTTCAAGTAGTAGTAATAATAATAATAATAATAATAATAATAATAATAATAATAATAATAATAATAATAATAATAATAATAATAATTGGTTTTTTTGGGGGGGAAAGGAAATGGCGCAGTATCTGTCTCATATATCGTTGGACACCTGAACCGCGCCGTAAGGGAAGGGATAAGAGAGGGAGTGAAAGAAGAAAGGAAGAATTAGATGCCGTAGTGGAGGGCTCCGGAATAATTTCGACCACCTGGGGATCTTTAACGTGCACTGACATCGCACAGCACACGGGCGCCTTAGCGTTTTTCCTCCATAAAAACGCAGCCGCCGCGGTCGGGTTCGAACCCGGGAACTCTGGATCAGTAGTCGAGCGCCCTAACCACTGAGCCACCGCGGCGGGTACTTCAAGTATTCCGCATCTCATTTTTGTTTCGCGCGCCGACTACGCAGATAAACAAAACTCGGACAGAACGCACCTCGTAGTAGCCTTTCACTCCGTGGGACCTTACGAAGGGACCCGGTTCAGCTTTCGCTCCGAATTTAATGCGAGCCTTGACTCCGTTGTTCCTGGCGTCCCGCAGCACGTACGAGCGGCCGTAGAAGGCAATGCCCAGCATCAGCTTCTCCTTCGGGGCACCCATGCGGACGAGTCTCTTCATTCCTTCGGCCTGAAAGGTTGGGGGCAGAGTAAATTTATAGTAGTGCTTGTATATTGGTGCCAGCATGTTTGCATGAGAAATGGTTGGCTTCAGGGCAGTTTTGCAGAGATCTGCTACTGGGCCCTGGAGTGAGACACCGCGGCAAAAAACTCAGCTGCGTATATGGGATAAACGATTATTTCAGCCTTCCGGTGGGAGAAAATTAAAGTGCCAGATTAAGCGTCGGGTACAGGAACAATAACACAACAAGCATTATGCCTTTGGACCCCACATTCAGGTGTGAACTAGATTCTTGCCCCTAACCGGAATGTCACTGAGATCGATAATCATATTCTAGTAGCGAAAATGAGGTCGTGACCCTTGTGCCGAAGCAGACCTTAGATGGAATCAGAAGTGCCCAGTCCCCCTTCCTTCGTCCACCTTTTTTTATAAAGTCAATGCCCCGGACCAGTCGAGTCTGCTTTTTCAAGCGGTGATCAAATAAGCTGGCGCCAAATCCGGCCCTCTATTTTGCGTCTACACGAGGTGAGATGAGCACACTGCTTTTCAATGCACGTCTCAGAGCTAGTCCTCAGATCGTAGACGCAGAGAAAGTAATTTCACCTTCTGTAATCTTTCAAAAGATGTCATGTTTTAAGTTCTAAGGGGTGTCCCACGACAAAAGGCATTTATGTATTCTACTAAAGCTCTTTCGGATATGGTTTCAGAATAAAAAAACAAACATATTCCTTGTCTCAAACGCAAACATTAGTGATCGGTCAGGTGTTTAAAAATTCAAGCTGCCGTGACATCATCGTGTGTAGGCTGTCCCAATAGGAACCAGCAGAACTCATTCCTACGTGAAAGACGTGTTTTTTGTGTGTGTAGATTATACACTCAATGTTACTGCACTCATTTGATCGTGAGTGTTGCAAATTGCTCGAAAATTAGTATTTGTGGTGTATCATATGGCTGTGTTTCTGTGTCCGTAACATTTTAGTGTGCATTCCTTCGAGGGTGGTAATCAGCTCTATTTTCGTACTCACAATAGTGAGGCTCTGGAAGTAGGGAGAGTCCGACGATCTCTTGTAGAGAATGCTGTGCATGTCCGTGAACCTGTTCCACGGCCCTCGAAGGTCGTACGCAATCACGTTGAGCCAGTCAGCATGGCTGCAAGAATGAAGGGCCTTCGGAATGCTGTCATCTCATTTTTATTCCCTCAATTTTGTCAAGACTAGAAAATTCTCGAGTCAACTTAAGACGATATTGGGAGAAAATGAAAAAGAATACTCATTGTACTGACTGTATCGCCGTCAGCACGCTTAACACGAAGCTCGATTGCGCGTCCCGCACTGATATTACAGCCCCTGAGTGCTGGGTGCTGGGTCCGAGACCATGCTGCACGGTGTGTTTGCGGTGTTTGGAGGCATCTCGTGCCCTGCTTCCGCCCTAATATTGTCTCAGACCCAGCGGCCGACGCACAGCGGCGCTAATGTCAGTGCAAGACACGCGCTCGAGCGTTCGTGTTAAGCGTGCTGACGGAGGTACATTTCGGTTTACGGTTTACGGTTTACGGGAGTTTAACGTCCCAAAGCGACTCAGGCTATGAAAGACGCCGTATTTAAGGGCTCCGGAAATTTCGACCTACTGGGGTTCTTTAACGTGCACTGAGATCGCACAGTACACGGACCTCTAGAATTACGCCTCCATCAAAATTCGACCGCCGCAGCCGCGATCGGACCCGCGTCTTTCGGGCCGGCAGCGGAGCGCCATAACCACTCAGCCACCGCGACGTGTGGAGGTACATTTCAAGTTTCCCACAGGTTTAGTTTTTACATCTTAGTATAAACTCTCACAGTGTTTTGTTCACAAGCAAGATGAGCGAGAGCAACACAGCAGCTTCATGCGTCAGTGCTCGTGTCCCTGTTAACCATATGGTTAGCCTGAACGGCAGACCCAAGTTATCCGTGGTTTTTAACAATGTCTTGAAGTGTATACACTGCACATAAATGTACTATCGGGGACAAAAGTGTATACTCCACGCAGCGGGAGCCGGAGCAGCGGAAAACTAGTGTTCCTGTATATGCTCCCGCAGGGAGCTGAGTTGCGCGACTGTTTTCCTCGCGCCACTCTTGACGCCATTCGCCGAGCGGCCGTCACGTGATTCTGCTGACGACGTTTGTTCCATTTTGAAGTGGAGGAGCCGACTTTCCAGGCGCTACGCCGGTTCCTTGCCAGCTCCAGTACCCTCTCGGCTGCCATCGTGATCGGACGCGTCCAGTGCGGTCGGCTGCGGTGTGTTCCCGCCTTTTTCATGCGCTCCAGTTGTATATATTTTGATAGTGTGCAGTGACGGCAGCCTCCAACTATGACGGGGTGCAGTGCGCCAAACTGCAAGAACCCTACCGAAAGCGGCAAAGCTTTTTACGCAGTGAACAAGCTTTGCCTAGGCTATTTAACTATTTTATTTGTTAAGAATACCCTTAAGGTTCCACTGACAAGGATGTTAACACTGGAGGAGAGAGGAACAAAAACAGAATGAAATACTTGAAAGCAAAATTGGATATTCAGATAAGTTTTTTACTTGAGCAAAAGCATGGACCAGTCCAAAACAAAGATATTTCATAATGCAGAGAAGGTACATATAATTCAAGTAGGTCAAGAGAAAACGCAATAGGGCTTAGGGAAAAACGAGCAAATAACAGCACCAGAAAGAGATACACATCACTTTTCGAGATCCTTGGAAACCCGTATACCACAATTCAGCTGCAGTGACTTAAGGCAGGCTTCTCTAACTTTCGGATGTTAAAGAAGTACGGCACGTGATGCGTTTGGCTTGAAAAGATGACCATGGCACAGGAAAAATGCAGTGGAGGGCTAGAAGTCAGAGCAACAAATGGTACGTATATTTTGTGAAAGATAAGCGCGCGAGTTTGCGATATCTGTGCCTTTGGTTGGTGAGATTTACTTGCTTGCAAAATTCATTGTTTTATACTGCCCGCATTCACATCGTATGCAGCGTGGTTTCACAAGCTTCCTGCTACATCGGTGGTCGCAACCCTATAGAATAATGTATTTCAATGTGGTTTTGCAGGGAGATGCATTACCAAATTTCTCTTCATCGCACAATTCACGCAGGTTTTTCATTTGCAAGCTTTTCTGCGCCATTAATGTCTGTACTGCGAGCTATCGCTGTCATTCCGCAATCTTTCTGTCATGCTGTATGATATTTTCGGAAAATCAGATTATTTTTACGACGTTTTTTTCAACGAAGTATGATGGGCTTAGCATCGATCCCTGAGCACGGAGACAGTAAAAAGAAAAAAAGGATGCCTGTAATCTGGCGCCGTTTCTAAGCTTTTTTAAAAAAAAGCGAACTGCTCTACAACGCCAGCCCCGTCATGATCCCAGCGCCTGTGCGCTCGAGGAGCTGCTTTCTCGCACAGCTTGGAACAAAATGGCGGACCTTCGCGCAACTCTGCTCCCTGCGGGAGCATATACAGGAACACTACGGAAAACTGCATTGTAACGCCATCTACCGGCGGCATCTGGGATCGAGAGAGCCAATGGGAGCCCTTTATTATTTACAGGCATGTCGCTTGAGTCGTTTCAATGTTTCGTTCTTTAGATGGCGTTACGATGCAGTTTTCCGTTGCTCCGGTTCCCGCTTCGTGGAGTATACCATTTTTGACCCCGAGAGTACTTAGCAGTTATTTGAAATTCTTTATGCTATGCTTGTATGAAAGCATGGAAGAGGCCGATGATATGAGTAAGGGAAGCACTACAAGAAGGAAATATAAAATTGCGTGGCGTGCACCCTATCGATTTGTTTGAAGGTACACGGCGCGAGCCATCTGTATCGCAACTTTTTGTCAAAGAAAAAAGAAAGCTCGTTACTTCCATCTCGAGTGCTTTTCACACTCACATCCGCATTTGGTGTCATTTTGAAAAATAAAGAAATTAAATAAAGGCCAAGATACGTTCTCATGAGTGCGAATCTTATTCCGCTCACCGCTGCATAGACAGTACGTCGTATCCGTCGTCTATGTAGTTCTCCTCTAACGGCACAGCAGCTGTCAGGTAGAGAGGGCGTCGAGCGAAGGCAGCTTTCAGTTCCTGGAAAGATGAAGCCATGTCTGCTGGGTGTACTCAATTTATAAAATTCTTCACTCATGCACCTGAAAGAGCTAGCATGCTAGCAGAAAGAGAAGACGAGAACGATAAGCCGATCAGGGTGAGAAACACAAATGGTTGCCAGTGCTTCTTCGCAATCCAGCTGGAGGCTGCAACTGATTTTGAAATAGGATACGAGTAGCAAAAAGAGAAAAAAGAATCGCCTTTGGAACGTCACTTTTATTAAAATTTCTGTGCCTAAGCAGCTGTCCATCACGAGCGGTGCAGTTACAAAGTTCCTTCACTATCGGAAACAAGTACGGCATAAGCATGAATCGTTCAGAGGACAGTTCAGTCCAGCTCGCCGACTTAATGCGTGCCTTACAATATTTGGTGAAATCATATACCCGCAAAAACTCGTTCATCAAGTTCGTTGTTAAGGGCTTATAAAGCATCTGCGAACTTGCTCGCTGGTACGCTGTATGCGGTGGTTTACTAGTAGGCTAAAGATGCTATTACTGGACGATTTGCGCTGACATTGTCCTTGGTACGTCCTTGAGGCTATTGTTTATGGCCTGTTCGATATCTGTATTTAGTATATTTCAATAAATTCTGCGGGATTGCTTACCTCTATTTCACCTTTAATTTGGCGCATGATGGTCTTAGTTGCGTTTGTGCCCTAAAGCTCAACACAACCTCACCTTTATGTTATTTTCATCAAGTGTTACTAACATATAATCCTTATTTACGATTCACAGTGTCTCGCTCTCTTAATAATTACTTGAAGCTCTGCTTTTAACATGACCTACCAATTTTTGAAAAATCTGCGAACTACAGAGGTACCCAAATGCTGGGATGTGTGGTTTTGGATATTGCGCTTCAGCTTAAAGTTAACGCATGAGCGTAACGGAAAGGAAGGTGATGTGGACGAAATATTAACCCGAGAAGAATTGATTGTTTTCTAAGTGAGACACATGACTGCCTCTAATGTATGAGAAGTCATGAAATTATACTCTTCTCTCTTGTAATGCACACTGCACTCACCTTGAGCAGAAGCACGAAGTTTCGTTTGTCCTGAGGCTTGCCTCCCCGTTTTTCGTATCCTGGGTACTGCCACATTATCTCCAGGCCATCAAAGTCGTATTCATGCATCCACCGAAGGACACTCTCGATAAAGGCAGCCCTGTTCTCTGGTGTGCTCGTCATGTTGGAGAACACTTCGCCGCCAAGGTCCCAGCCTCCGACGGCCAACATTGTTTTCAGGTACAGATGCTTGTTCTTGAGATCAGTGAAGTCGAGGTATTTTCCTGGAATATGCGAAGCTTGTCCTGTACCAGTCCCACTTGGAGTGTGTTACGGAAGCAGCCGTCAGCAGGAGCAATTTTTTGTTTACATAATGACTGTGTTGTCATTTTTACAATTATTAATGACGAGAGCAGTGCAGTTTCAGTGAATTTATGCCGAAAAACTGAGTGCCACAAAACTTGGTCTTTCCATGGCTTGAATTTCTTTTAGCTAATTAGTTTTATGAGGAAGAAAGCCTGCAGAATTAATGCAAAACGAAAGTGTTTACGTTGCAACTTTAAAGCTTACTCAAGCAGCTACACTTTTGTGTTCGAATTTAGTACATTCTTGCCGCCCAGTTATGCTTTTAAAGCAGACAAAAAGCTTCAAGAACCGAAGCATTGTTCGAGCGTCATAATTACAGTATTATTGTACAGTGTCCCGCACAAGAATGAGTGTTTTATAGTCTTGTATTTTGCCAAATAATTGATATTAGTTTTGTCATATCAAAACCAGAAGAAATGCGCTAAGGTTTCCATTGAAAGCATTGAAAAAAAAAGATTTCAAACAAGATCGAATGGAAGAAAATCTGGATGCGGGTAGCTATTACAGAAGGTTATACAGCTGGGCTCTTCAAACATGAGGCCACGGTAAGAGAAATGTTCGTTCACAATTGTTATCTTGTTTAATACTTACTGCACTAAAGGATAATTCCCAAAATACATTGCATTATTCTGAACTTTGTTCGTTCTAGGAAGCTGGTACACGCTGGAAAAGTACAACGTTAAGTCGCTTCAGCACGTCGCATAGCACTACTAGTAGGTGAACTTCTGATCGCTGGGGCCACGGCCACTCGCAAAAGCTGTTAAACTGGGTGTTTTAAAACTGGTGCCGCTTGCGAAAAATGTTTAGATCTTGCGCAGTGTCTTTAGCTTTAGAAAAATTCCATAACAACGCTCCACTAGACTGCACAGTATTTTTTGCGGCTCGTGCTTCTACAGCATTTTTAACTGAAACATATTCTTGCTTCTGTTGTGGAAAGGTTCGTTGCTTTGTATCTTCTCATCACCATTCCCGGTAAAAAATAAAACGTTGCTGCGCGCAAGAGCATACCGTAGCATTGCGTTTGTTCAGCCTGTTTTGCTTACACCTTGGCATTTCATACTGTGAACACAAAAAAACACCATGATGTTCTTAAATTTTCTGATTAGGTTGTAGTACTGTCCCTCTTGCCCCACGAATTTCTACAAACTCTTAACCCCATTCATTCGACATCGAATAGTAAAGACTGTGCGTGTTCATCAAGGTGTACCTCGTACGGAGATCATTAAAACTGTTTCTTTTACGAAGGGAGTAATTGCTCATTACCACGCACCTCAGCGCGACCATACGGCTAGACAGGAAAGCTATACAACCCTCTCCGAAAACATCGTAATTGAAGAAGAATTTGGCCTGGTCCAGCGAAATTTAATGCGAAGGTCCCAATCAAGAATCTTGTGTGAAACCTCATAGTAACTCGGGTAAGCTCGGGTGAGTACGGCGGACCGTCGCGCCAGCTGTGGAATGCGGAAGGACATTGGCCAAACCTAGCTTAGCAACAGTCTATGCAGAAATATACTGCCGCAACTGGGTTTCGAACCCGCAGCGGCGCCAGCGTATCAGCTTCGCTGGCCACTGCACAAGAGCACCATGCTATCGCCGCAGCAGATACGCCTCGTGTTTAACTGCAACACACTCTCGCGCTGTGCACTGTACATCGTCGTATTTCACCTGCGGCGCGAACAGATGAGATCAGCTTAACCTCGATTAGAGCTTAACCTGAGTCTAATATCGTCGCCATACGTGCCGACGACCCAGCAAAGCAAAACCATGAGCTAACCAGGCTAAACACATGCTTTCGCACGTCTATACTCGGTTTAGCTGCGTAAAAGCCCTACCACTTTCTTCTTCATGTACGAAGTTTCTGCGAAACGTGTATAACTTTCCGAAGGCAACAACAACAACAACAACAACAACAACAACAACAACAACAACAACAACAACAACAACAACAACAACAACAACAACAACAACAACAACAACAACAACAACAACAACAACAACAACAACAACAACAACAACAACAACAACAACAACAACAACAACAACAACAACAACAACAACAACAACAACAACAACAACAACAACAACAACAACAACAACAACAACAACAACAACAACAACTTTCCTTTGTGGTGTTAAGCTGCGCTTGGGTTGATATGAATGAACAATTGCTCCCTTATTTACACATCTCCAATTTGGGGGATTCCTCTAAATACCGGACAAACGCTGTTTATTTTATTTACACAAATGTCGAACTTCCTGTGCACACAGAACAGGCAGGGTCATCAATTCACGAACACATATGCGCACACTTTCCACTCTCTCCTGACTTGGTAAAGCGCACTTTCCACTCTCTCCTGACTTGGTAAATAACTGCTGTTTCGCAAGCATGGCTCGAATTCACAAGAAATGTTAATAAACTATGAATTATTACTGTGCGTATTACGAAGGAAATTCTTTTTTCCATCTCTACTTGATTCTGAAGCGCCGGAATATTAATGGTTCCCGATAGTACGTCCTCGCGGAGGTAATTATGGCAGAAATATTACTCTTGCACCACGAGTTGCAATGGTACTCGTGCCTCGGCCATAAAATATCCCCCGGCGGTTGGAGTGTCTGCCCAATGCGAAATTTTACACCTGACTCTTCTTGCATAGGAAACGTCGACATCGTGCGGACGCAGTTGCCTAAGGCTGTTTAACCCTAGCGTGTACCAAGACTTGAATGCTGCTCCGTACCGACACTGTACGTGCATGGCCGACACTGCCAGAACGACAGGGGGACGACTACAGGCTGGCTCTCTTGCGTATTAGACCACGGAGGAAGATTATGAAGAGACAGATTTATTAGAATGTTCCTAACAAAAAATAAGCACCTTGAAAAGGAGTGCAGTCACCCAAACAACGCAACATCTCAACTGCACATTGATCTGACGACACAAAATGATTGCTGAGGAGGAAGGCTCAGTTCTGCGACAAGCAGCTACGAAAACCTAGCATACTCGACTGAGGCCCCGCCCAACGTACACAACGTACACAGCAAACCTCACCAAGTTCAATGTAATAGTACAAAATAAAAAAAAGTTAATCGGAGAATTAGCAAACAGGATAGCTCTCGCTGCCTTGCGAACCGTGCGGCTGTCGCACTAACTTTAGCAGGAGAGCTAGCTTGAGTGAAACGTACACAGCAAGTATCACAACCGCACCAGGACTGAAAAGCTTGCGCGACGTCAACTCGGGAATAGACGGACGCACATTTAAGGGGACGAGAGACAACGCTGACATTATAAACAGCTTTTTTTTTCGTGAAAACGACAGCATATATAAGTCAGATGTGACAACTATTGTTTCTAAAAAAAGGGATAAAGCATAACTCCTGGGTGTATGGCCTGCGCAATAATTCTTTCTCTTTGGTTGTCAAATTCAATCAAGGCGTATTTACACATGGTTGTCCACAGCCATCGATCTGCGTTGCTTCCTTAATCACTCGCACTAGTTTGATTCTGCCTTTTTCGATCACATTGACCTCCTGACTTTAACTTTACACTTGAGGTTCCGATTATGTAGGGCTAGGTTACTAGTTGGGACCTCTTTGAGTGATGCCACGTGTTTCAGGCACTGTCATTATACATCGGCCAGCTTAGCCGATGTGTCGATGTAATATAATAATGATAGAGCCTGGGAACCTGTGACATCACTCAAAGGGGTCCTGACCGATGCATTAATGTAGCATCGATGTAGTACCACTGTAGTATTGGCCAGATCAGAACGGAATATCATCGATTACGCCCTCTTGGCACGCACAGAATCGCTTCTGGTGTTCTCTCGAACAAGTGTTGGTGGCACATCAAGTAATTCTTGTTAGGAGCCTAGAACAGGATTTTGGCCCCGACTTTTGAGGCTACCTTTTTCAAGATGTGTGTGATGCCATGAATGTACGACAACACTTAGTAAGGCCCCCATCAGTTTAATCTGGCCCCAACTAGTAACCTTGCCCTGCATCATCGGAACCAAAAGTGTGAAGAAAATGTCTGGCAGGTCGCTGTGATCGAAAAGGCAGAAGCAAACAACTGTGAGAAATTGAGGAACCACTCGTGATCGACTATAGTGGACAAGCTAGTGTCATCACGCCTTCATTGCATTTGACAACCAGAGAGGAAGGATTCTTGCGCAGCACATATACGCAGCAGTTGTTTCTGATGACTTCTTTCGAAGAGAAAAACGGTCATTTCTCCTCTATATATGTTGTCGTTCTCGTGAGTAAAACTTGATAGGGCCAGCGTTGTCCCTCGTCCTCTCACGTGTGTTTCCGTCTATTCCCTACTTGACGCCGCGCAAGCTGTGTGCCAACCGGCTAAGGTTGAACCAGTCTTGAAGACTGAGCACTATTGTACAAAAACCTTGGCCACAGGATCGCTCATAACGTCTTTACTATCAAATAAAGTTTTCTTCTTGGGGTACAACGAAGCTACTCTACCTGACGTATAAAGCGAGCACTTTTGCCGTTGGTTCTATACCAGAGTGATCTGTTGCGCTAGCTACCTCTACTCTGTCTGATGGCCTGTTCGCCATGGAGCCGCAAGTGAGTGGGAGTTTAGGGCTTTCACATACTGTTTTCATGCGCTTGTTAGCTAACGAAACAGGTATGGAAGCCGTCGCCTCAAGTTCCTTGCACCCAACAGACGATAAAATTGTGAAACTGTGTTCCTGCCAAAAATACAATTACTCATTCAGCGGGGTACACTTCCGCTTCGAAGTATTCTAGAACTCCAATGCTTGTAAAGCATTCACATGGACATATTGTAATATTTTGCGGTGATATGTTCCCCTCTTGAAACTTGACGAGTTTTTCTTGTCCGTTTTCAGTTGGACTGTTTGTTTTCAATAGCCGACTTTTAGCTTTATGCCCATATTTTTTAGTTGGTGAATTAATGCTTTCGCTGAAATGGCGGGCCTTGACCAAGGCCACCAGATATTTGAAAATCACATTACTTTTTCACTCCTGGCTTAAAATCAACCACTATTTATTGCTTTAGTAAAGCAGGAATAACCATTGACTATCTACAACCACTTTTTATTAAACGTAAAGCAGGGCAAATGCAGGGACGCATGAAAAACGACGGACAAGCACAGGGACAGGGAACAAGGATGCCCCTGTGTTTGCCGCGCTTTACGCCTACTATGGATCACCAGCTAGGCCGCGCCCACACCTTACTTTCTTCAGGTAAAAGAGAAAACCTGACCGATGAGACCTGGAACCATTGTAGCAGCAAAGAAATTACTTTTGAGGTACATAGGCGAACAATGAAGCAAATTCCATCCTGCGTCTTTACATCGCGCAACAGTTGTTACTGTAAACAACGTGCAATCATTCATACTCTCAATACTGCACCCTTTCGGCTACCACTGTACAGTACTCACGGATTGAAATAGGACATTCGGAGCTCGTGGCCGTCGCTTCATGGAGCGCCGCCCGTAGATGCTCATGGAACCAAGGTGGTGCATTGTGGTATGGCGCGAGGGGGAGAACATCTACAAAGCAGAATTGTTCCTTCCAGTCGCCAACGAGCCGGCCTGTGGTTTACCACATGCCTGCGTGGCACTGCAAGGCTTGCGCTTCGAATGTCCTATTTCAATCCGTGAGTACTGTACGTAATGTATACTCGACACGATCCTGCGGTCGTACTCTCTCTAGTGAACAAGAGTGACAACTCTTACGTTCGTCCTCGACGTACTCCGGGATGACACTCTTCAGCTCGAAGGTCTGCTCGTCGATGCCAACGAAGGCGAGCACGACGTAGGTGCACATGTCGAGAGGCACGTCTTCCACCCGATAGTTTGCTGGATTCGGGCGCTGGCTGGCCCATCCGTAGTAGTAGCACACCACCGGGACTTCGAATTTGTTGCGAGGAATGCTGATGCCCTGGATGGCGTCGCGTCCTGCCGGAGGAATGAAGGGTGTTGGCAGAAACGACAAGATGCAGAATTTTGCGTAAATACGTTTCTTCCATCTCGACACCGTTCTATCACGATACCGAAATGGATACCGTTCCATTTTCATTTCGGAAAAGTCCCAATTACGGAATTTGTGCTTGAAGACAAGACGTGGGTGAAAGTAAATGATCTTTTATTGTTCTTATATTTTACTTTGTTCGAGTCCTTCTGGCACGACATGAAAGCAATTGTCGCCAGTTCAACGTCTTATGAGTACTACGCGCTTATCGAAAAGAAGGCACTGCACTGTTGATTTCGTACTGACTTCGTATTGAAAGGTACCGATTTTGCTAAGCTTTCCACATATACAGTGAGCTCAACATTGGCAGCGGCCTTCACTATCGTTCTTTTGGCTGCAATAAATTAGAGACGCGATGGCCAGCTACCGAACGACCTTGTTTGCGAACTTGTCGGCGAACGACAGAAGCAGCTTTTGTACAAAGCTTCGGCATACTTGGGAAAACGGGCCTTCGAGTCTACCTTGCGCAGACCAGAAGCACGTCTGACATGACTCTCTTTCGCTAACCGGTGAACAGCGCGAGTTTAAGACGAGGCAAGAGGGACTACGCCAAGACACAAGCGCTGACTTCGGAATGTTTATTTTTTGCTTACGCTGCCTGGAATACCTGGCATAAGCAAGAGATAAACAGCACAGCGGTGTGTGCCTTTTCTTGTTCCGTATTTGTCTCGCGCTGTCTAGCAGTCATGAAAGTCAACTCTCCCAACAAGCATCGGTCTTTCCGCTAAGCTGTCCTTGTGCTTTCTAATCGCATGACCATAATCTTACTCCTTACTTTTACACTTATTGCACTACTTGTAAACAATGGATAATAAAAATTCTGGTGATTTAGCATTGTTAAGCACGAAATATTTAGCGAAAGCTGTTTTTTTGCAGGTGGGCATCATCGCCAAGTACAGCCCCCGTCAAAAGTATACAGTCCAAAGGGTTTGCTTCTTAGCTTTTCAGCGGGGCTCTCTAGCACATCCAGCAGTCCAAAGCTTGGGAAATAGAAGGATATGAAGCCATTCCTCTCTTGAGAGATTAGTCACTGAGGATGCGTAATGAGGCAGGCTGCAGGCCTCAGAAGCAAACTCCTTGGGCTGAATGCTTTACACGGGGGGTGTACCTGAAAGCACAATTCTGGTGTCCACTGAGCCAGGTGCTACTTATGCGCGTCTTCAACTTTTTCATCGTCAATGCTAATTTACCCAAATTACGCTGGTGGCCTATGCTCCAGTGCTGCGTTTCTGCAGCAAATTTGCCAGTGCCAACGCATACGGCGCTAGTCCCGTGTTTCTGCCATAGCGTCGTCCACGCTAACGCATGCAGCGTACATATCTCTGTCACTATCGCCACATAGTTCGAAGCGCGAATATTAGTCTGATAGTAGTATTAGTTGATGAAGAAGACGGCGTGCAATGCACAGCGGGACAGTGTGTTGCAGTTTAATACAAGGCATGTCCAGCGGCGGTGATAGCCTAGTGCTCTCGCGCAGTGGCCAGCGAAGTTGACCACTGCGCGGGGTGGAATCCCAGTCGCGGGGTGGAATCCCAGTCGCGGTTATTTATTTGATTTATTTTTATTTATTTATTTCACTGGGCACAAACCTACAAACATCGCAAGATCTTGTTCGGGGTTTACCCATCTGAATAGTGTTCTCGCACTGAAAGTGCAGCTCGCACTCATATCGAACGCTAGAGATATGCAAAATGAATTGCGCCCTATAAGGGGCGCAACATATTTGCCTGACCCCGCCTATGCCAAAATGGGCAATGTCTTCTAAAAATGCATGCTATTCTGCAGCCCAAGTGCCATTTAAGGCTAGAGTGCTCACTGTGCTTGCCTACTCTTAGCAGCCTTGCAACTTGATTTAGTACGAAAGCACTACTTCACGGCATGAAACCCAACCAAGAATCTGGTGGCATCCCTGACCTTGAGGGTGCGGAAATAAAACAAGTATTGCCATGATTGGCTTTCGAGTCCGTGGCGGTGCCAACAGATGAGCTTCGCTGGCCGCTGCACGAGAGCACTATGCTATCGACGCAGCCAATCACGCCTCGTGTTAAACTGAAACACATTCTTGCGGCGCTGTGCACTGCGCATCGCCGTCTTCGATTTTTCGGCGCGAACAGATGAGATGAGCTTAATTTCGACCAGAGCTTAACGTTAGTCTAATATCGACGTCAGGCGTCCAGACGACCGAGCAAAGCAAAATTATGAGCCAACCAGGCAAAACACATGCTTTCGCACGTCTACTCGGTTTAACTACGTCTAAACCCTACCACTTTTTTTACCTTGTCTAGATCAGCTTTTTGTTGTGAGCGGCGAGGTAAGTCAGGTTTTTCCGGCTTCATCACAAGATAGGTTGTGCTTTACTTAAATGGGTATTCTGCCGCGTATGCATTTAATTAAATATGCATCACAGAACGTTGCTGCATATTTCTGCAGGCGTAGACACTCTAGGCAAAGATAATGATAAAAAGTCGCATCGAAGGTAGCATGAGTCTACGATTGCAATATTTTTGGTTATCTTCAATTTCAACACTCAGGCTTGAAAAATATATCTAAATTAAAGCTTACAAACCAAACTTTTGCAGAAGTGCAAACTCTGAACAGGATATCTGCTAGCATCCTGCTGGCGTATGAAATTTGCATTACCTTTGGTCACCGCTGTTGCTGGTCGCATGTCGGTCAACAGAAGGAGCAAAACTTGTACGCACAGAAAACGATTCTTTGTAGCGTATGGACGCTGCCAGAGGCAAAAGCACCGAGGTATTGGCGAAAGCTGTCTCATACCAGGAGGCGGTGGGCGACGTGCAGAAACTTTCACCAAGTACCTCGAGAGTTACACTTAAGTGGGAGAGCAGCATGATGCATTATTAAAAAAAAAGGAGGTCAAGGTTCAGAACACTCTAATAACGGGAAGTCGTAAACAGCACCGGTCGTTCTTTTTTGTGAGACTGACCCCGAGGCGTCCATGATGACGTCATACTCGCCGCTCGCCGGCCGTCGACACGTGCAGCAGAATCAACGGCAAAGATTACCGCGTCTTAAGTTGCACAACCGGCTCCGGAACACAGCCTGCCCGCGTTCTCCAAGGGCGCATGCGCCGGCGGCCCCGTGATATGCGGGCAAACAAGACGACGCAGCGACAAACACTGCTGCACGCGTCGTTCTCCTCTCCCGACCTTCTTCGGCCTCGTTTTCATGCTAGCAGGCCTAGCGACGACTCAGCGCTTGTGGAGCACACCGGAGTCGAATTTTAAACAAAAATGCACTTTAACTTTCACTGCTGGCACTGAGGTTTTTGACCTGCTGGACCGAAGGAGAGAAACATGACGAATATTAAACAGCGCTGCACTTTCAAGAACTGAATTAGGCCCACAGATTCTGACCATTATACGCCAGAAAAATCAGAGAGAAATGTTGATTTTTTCCCCACTAAAACTATGTGGGTCTATTCAACATGTTCATGTATTGTGTGGCCTACACAACCGTCCCGCTGATCTAACTCCGGATAGCACCGTTCCGTCACTGCCATTATTTTCATCGAATGCGTAGCTCGGTGTTGTGGGTAAATCGGGCCCATGCAGTATTAACTTCATCACGTGCCGATAGCATTTCGTTTGCGCCGACGCCTATGTGCTTCACTTATGCATTTTCCGTGAAACTCAACTGCACCGCTAACGCTTTCACACAAATATGGCTAACTGACCTTAGCGCGGGCTCAGGGTGAACGACTTATGCTCATTCGTGGGCGTCCTTGTAGCGTCCTAAGTCGCCGCGAACGGAGTTGCAAGTGTAGCGCGACACTGACTGCCTTAGTATTTACTGCATGCGTCACTGCGCTCTGCTGCAGTGGTTGCTACTTTCTGATGCATTTGGCAATTGCTAGTATACTGGGTGGCTAGAGCGATGCTTAAATATGTTAGTCTCAACATTTAATTGAAAAAGTTATTTGTAAAATGTCCTCTTAATATACACACTCCTGTCTTTGGCATCTGGGACAGCTTGTGATTTCACCCTGGTCACAATGATCAAAGCGGGTGCTGTTTTGGTCGCCGTCAAATACCAGAATTCTATTCGAGCTGTGACTTTCGACTTGGAATGTGGCATGCCCCTCTTGGGTAACAGGAAACCTCCTTCTTCAAATCTTTCAAAACGAAAGCTTTTCTAGGATTCTCTCTTGAGACTCTTGAGTAGACTTTGGGACGAGACCTTGTAAGCAGCGTCGAGAGCTTGCGTTAGTATCCATCGCGGCTGAGCGATTTGTGTAGGCGGCGCTATGTCGTGCACCGTTGCCATTTGAGGATTTATTCCAGGTACAAGATTTGCCAAACCATTCAAACGTCACCATAAATGGTCTCCCTTTCGTCTTTGAAGTGTAGGTGTGCAACATTCCACCCGCAACCTAATGGCGAGAAGGTGCCACATCTAGCCCCAGAAATGACCGAACAAAAATATCCAATGTTTTTACCTGGCCACAGCATCACTCGGCTTTTTCGCTTCGCCGATACCATCTTAAAAAGAACATCAAAACGATGAAATATATCATAGAGTGCTGCAAACTGTAAAGCGCTATGGTGCAGGTACTTTTTATCGTTTTTCTTTTCGTTTTCATGAAGTAATACAAAGAATATGTCTATTTTTGAAGGTTGGACGATAAGAGATGAAAAAAAAATTATTTTGAAACCAGGAAAGTCAAGTACGGTTTCTTTTAGCTAGCACAAGAAGAAAACAAGCACTAAAGGACACCAGCAAGTAGTTTAAAGTAAAAGCATATACCAGCAAGATGTTCAGTACTAAGTACTAGACTATTTGCTTTACGTCAGTTTTACAGTGCCTTCTAGGGAACTAATTCTTGAAGAGCTAAATCAGTTACAGTGCTGACAAGCATTGTAGCCAACTGCTCACTGCTTTCTGACAAAAATTGTACCATATACCACAATGAGGTTACTTGGGTCAACGAGTTTTGCACCCTGTTAAAAAAAAAGGCGGTGCAATAGTATTGCCAAATGATAAAAAAAAATAAACGCATAAACTAGGCGCTTAGTTCTCTTTTCTCGTATACATTTGTCTTCGCATTGTGCACATTTCCTTATCTAGCATTCCTGTTGTGCACTGTAGGCAGCCAGGTCCAACCACTCAGACTGTCTTGCGCTTATGTTTACCAATATCGTTTATTGACATCGTATGAATAAGGACTTACATGAGTAAGGTGTTGATAGTGGTCCCACCGCCTATATACTTGCTGCGAGGTTGCCTTGATGTAGCAAGCAAACCGCAGTTGCGCTAGCTTCACTGCCGAGCACATTTCGTAGCTGTTTCATGAGATGAACAAGAAAGTTTAAGTTTTGTTTTACTTGATCATTTATTTATACTCAACATGACTGTCACGCTAGCTGCGCTGGATGGCGTAGTGCATCTGTCGAACATAAATATTATACTTCGTTAACGACTCAGTAAAACAGACGACGACTGCGATTGGTTTGCAGTGAGCTCTCTCAGTGCCTTCTCGCCGACCTTGTTGAATATGACAGTCATGAGCGGGTCCTTTGGTCCGCACAGGCCGCGGAAGTCATCCAGGTCATTGTTGAACACCATGACACCGCGGTAGCTTTCACGCAGGATGAAGTCCATCTGTGGGGATAGAGTAAACGGAGAAATCAGATGGCATAATTTATGCTCTCTCTTTACCACTGGCATAAACTTAAGTAATCGAGGCGCTTTTCTTGGCTGTTTCAGATTGAGAGTGCGAATACATTTCAACTCGTTCAGTTTGCCTCACAAATAAAACTTGGAGCTTGATTTGTTAAACCGTTAATGTTCAACCAGTATAGTAGCCTGGGAAGGTATAATGTCACGGTCCCACAACCGATTTCATTGAATTTTTTTTGCTTTCCGCCATTTTTGGGTGAACCGACGCCAAATCCCCTGTTAGTTTCAATCAACTATCAAGGGGGCCGGGGACAAAAACTCATAGCATGACTACGAATCTATGATACTTAGTAATGCTTTATTAGAGCGCAACGGTAGCAGCTCATTTATTCGACTGATGAATGTTCGTTGTTAATAATGCGGGTTAAGCATAAAATGCTTTTAGCCCGATTTACTGCCAATTAACCCGAAAATGGTCCGAACCTAAAGAGCTAACGCCCCCTACTCTTCTTCGGAGGTCAGCGCTGCTGACGCGGGTCGGCACACACCAAAAGCGGCAATGGTCTCTGCCTTTGTCTCTTGCAATGAAAACTAGGGAAGCAAAAGTGACTGATCACGGAAGTGCCAAGACCGGAGCGCGGCTATCATCTGTGAACAGTCCTGGAATATGCTGCGCCTTTGCCGTTGCGCAGGTCATGCTTACATATGCTCTCAAAGCCGAGTTAGGCGGATTTTTCAGGTGTCCTTCGAGTTAACTGAAGTATTAATTGGTTTTTGACGAAAAGGAAGGGCGCAGTAAATGTACAACTCCTCGGTGGGCACCTCAATCACGCCGTGATGGAAGAGATGAGAAGTGAGTGAAAGAAGGAGATGCGAAGGAGGTGCCGTAGGGAAAAGGTCTGGGATAATTCGACCATCTAGAGATCTTTAATGCGCACTGACATGGCTCAGCATATGGGTGCATTTTGCGTTTCACACACGCTGTGCCACTGCGGAGGCGGCGCGTTTACGATTACCCAGCATCGTAATCTTCCGAGTGAATTTCATGGTACTGTCCAGGTGTCCACCCGCTGTGTGGCCGCTGCGGCGCCTTTCTTCCCAAGCGCCTATAACAGAGCGTCCGTGAAGCATTTCGAAACACTTGGCTGCGTCTTACGACCGCGGCAACGAAGTGCACGGCAACGACAACGTGCACGTAGTGGTCACCCGGTCGCAGGGAAGAGCTACTCGTGCTCACGTAATCAGGGGTGAGAGTGCGCCCCGCCGGAAAACAAAAGAGTCAAAGCCAGGCACGCGGGTGGTCCCGTGATCGGATACAGCCGCACCGACGCTGTACCCATAAACTAGCCAGTAACAGCTGCGCTGTAAAATAAAATGGAATCAGTGCAGAATCGTTATATTGTACCGACCCTGGCATCAATGTCTTATTAAAATCACGCTTTCAAAGGTCCTTACGCAGCGAGGACGCTCAGAGCCCATTTGCCGAACTTTTGCTTCGTCAAAACTATTTCCTCAAGTTTTGGCTGATAGCCCGCTCGCTGCGTTCATTTTGTAATGCGTGATTGTTCTAGCGGCTTGTACGTGCCCGCTAGGTACGTTGTTCAGAAAAGTTCGTTATTTAAGGAAGGGATGGTTTGGATTAGTAGCAGGACCAAGCAGTATTTTTATTCTTAACTAAAACGGGAGCAAAAAGATGCTGCTAGCCGCGGCATATGCCATCGATACCTGACGCACCTGAAGCGCCTGAGCTGCGACCAGCGGAAATAAAAAGGATGGAGAGAAGACAGCAAGGCGGAAAGAAAGAGGAGAGTGACAGTGAGAAAGGATAGACTCATCAGTCGTTTCGGGACGCACAGCGCGCAGAAAGCTTATACAGCGTTGATAACATTATGGGGCTCATATTACGCGTGCAGTCAATAAATACACAAGAAATAAAAGTACTCTGCAGCTTCGCAGGTCTATTGAGAACTGTATGAATATTTACATAGAATTGGATACAAATTGGTCATCATGGTGATTATAACAATAGTATGGGGCACATTTGTCACAATGTAATTTGTCCTAGGTGAAAATGTAATTTGAGGCGGAGCGTTTAAAAACAAAAACAACAGGAATGGTTTCACTTCATACATCATGAAACTGTTGCCGATGTTTCACTTTGCGCGAAGCAGTAAGTTCTGATTCAGATTATATGCAAAGGAGATAAGTAGAAAACATTACTGGCATGCGTTGCGAGAAGTCCTACACACACACACACACACACACACACACACACACACACACACACACACACACACACACACACACACACACACACACACACACACACACACACACACACACACACACACACACACACACACACACACACACACACACACACACACACACACACACACACACACACACACACACACACACACACACACACACACACACACACACACACACACACACACACACACACACACACACACACACACACACACACACACACACACACACACACACACACACACACACACACACACACACACACACACACACACACACACACACACACACACACACACACACACACACACACACACACACACACACACACACACACACACACACACACACACACACACACACACACACACACACACACACACACACACACACACACACACACACACACACACACACACACACACACACACACACACACACACACACACACACACACACACACACACACACACACGCACACACGCACGCACGCACGCACGCACATACATATATATATATATATATATATATATATATATATATATATATATATATATATATATATATATATATATATATATATCGAGCGTATTTGTATCGTTGTTTTTAGTAATGGGGCAGTCGTAATGCTTGGTTACGAGTTTAACAAAATTAATCTGGTCAGCAGCAGTCTTTTTGTTGTGTATGTCACCTTGTGAGCAATGCTTTCTTCGTCTTCATAGCCAACCCACTGGTCTCCTCGATAGGCGTAAGGGCACATGGCTTCGTTGTCAAACACCCGCGTCCAGTTGCCAAACTTTATGTCCATGCATATCTGCCGGCAGATGAAGAACGGAAAAAGGAAAAGTCTGTCGTGAGAAACCTATCATGAATTTGAAAAGCACAGCTGTTGTTGATTCTCGCCGGGCTTGATGTGGCACGCTGTCATCACCCGAGGCTTCGTGGGCGGTCTACTCGGCGCAGTACAATTTACCAAATTATTTGAGCCGGGGAGAGAGTAACAAGGAGTTCACAAGTTAGTTCCGTCTATTAGCTTCGCCTCTGTGCTCTTTTTGTTTTCTATTGCATAAATCACAACATCTGAGTAGAGGACACAACTCCTTCGGAAAGCTTATAAAGCGCATCATAGCAGCCTACAAACCATGCCAAGCTAGACAAAAAAACATTTCGTGCCAACAAAACTCCTTTTAGTCATAGCTTAGCGGTTTAATAGAGCAAAGAAGTGTGAAGGATGAAAAGCTTTAAGAATTATGCTTATGTTTGCAGGGTCTTTTCCCTGCAGTGGGCGTCGTCAAACTGATGATGATGAAGGCATGACATTATTGTTTCGAGTGCCGGTAATGCAGAGAAACAAGATATCGTGAAAATGTACCTCGTAGTAACCTTTCAGTTCGGTGGATGTTACGAACGGACCTGCTTCAGCTTCTTCATCGAAATTTATGCGAGCTTTAATTCCGTGGTCTCTGGCGTCCCGCAACACGTACGAGCGGCCGTAGAAGGCCATTCCCAGCATCAGCTTTTCCTTTGGAGCGCCCATACGCACCAGCCGCTTCATTCCTTCGGCCTGGAAAGTCGTTAGTTCAGTTAAAATCCTTATTGAAAGGTGATAGTCGCTAAAAAACCTAGCTTTTCACGTCCGAATTGATCGAAAAATCACGCTTTATATATGCCAATTTTTATTTGGTTTCTTTATAATGGAAGTCATTTGTCATGAGAACTTGGGAATTTAATCGTTATTTGAGACACATAAGTTATAATGAAATTATCTGTGTAGATTGCTGCAGTAGCAGTGAACTGAGGTCGTTCGAACACGAAACTGTAACCAACTGAAAAAAGTTGTATGAAGCAATAACCTCATACGGTTTGTCCTAAAAATGTCGTTCATTCTGAAAAATCATACATTTGTCATACAGATCTCATACAATATTATACAAATTGTAGGACATTGAACGAAACCTGTATGAGGTCATTGCATCGTACAAATCTTTCAGCGGGGTATGGTTCGTTCAAACACTGTACTGATCGTCACAATGTTGTGAAGGGCTCAAAACTTATAATTATTATAGCTCTAAATTGATCCCAAGAAATCAAACAACTGTCCAAGCAACAATTTTTCAGTTCTTTGTGGAATTCTGTAAATGTGTAGCTGCGTCTTTGGCATTATGCCGCTTTCCTTGAAGTACCATACCCAGGGCAATTTGCGTACTCACAATAGTCAGTCTTTGGAAGTAAGGAGGGTCCGATGCTCTCTTGTAAAGAATGCTGTGCACATCCGTGAACCGATTCCACGGCCCTCGAAGGTCGTACGCTAGGACGTTGAACCAGTCAACGTAGCTGCAATAGTTAATGTGCCATAGCAATATTCGAATCTCGTTTTCATTTGCCAATCTCTGGGAGGTCTCGGTAACCATTGGGTCGCCGGACTGAGATTACAAACCGTTGTATTATCCGAAAATCAGATTTTTCTCAGTGTTACTTTAAGATTCCATTGAGAGTTCTATTTAATTTCTGTTGGTAAGAAGGACGAGAGACAAACGTACATCTTCACCAAATGCCAGCGGGTCGAAACTAATTTTATGAATTACCTGGACGGTAGGCAAAAGTTAGCAGTGATTTTTAACGAAGGCCCCAGGAAGTTTGGGCCCGGAAGTGCACAGTGCACATTAAGTCTGGTTGCCACTTACTGATGTCATAGCATGCAGTCAAGAAATTGTAAAAAAGCGTGGGGAAAACCAGATATTAAATAATGCCTGCATTGTGCGCCTTGTTGAGTTATTCTTTTATCGGATGTTGCGAGCTATTTAGGTTGCTCTCGCTTTGCATAGGAAAAAAAAAGTTTCATTGGTTTCTTAAGGTCAAGTTTACAAGCACGCCAGCAAACTTGCCGGTGTCGTAAGGCAGAAAAATAGAGATATTAAAAAAAAAAGAAGTTGCGATGGAGTACAAGATGTTCCGGGGCTGTCCGTGACATCTTTTTTCTCAAACGTTGCTGTCGTGAGCGCGAGTCAAATTCGGCTCACTTTTGCATAGCACGTATGTCATATCCCCCGCTGAGGTAGTTATCTTCCAGCGGAACAGCAGCCGTCAGGTATAAAGGGCGTCGGGCGAAGGCTGCTTTTAGTTCCTGGAGAGAGGGGAGGACACCAGTTGCGCGTCCTTAATCTTTACGGAATGCTTCATTCATGCATAATCACAAAGTGAACAAGGCAGGGGGAAGCCTCACGGTGCTTCCCTACGTTTCCGCAAGAGGTCTTCTCTTCGTCTTGTCGAAACGTTGGGAAGCCCCGTGAGGCTTCCGCTCCCTTGCTCACTTTGGGATCATCAAGAACCATCCCACCAGCCTCTCTCTACCATGGGCTTCATTGATGCATATAAAACGACCAGAACGACAAAATCACAAAATAAAAATGAGAAAGAAATAGCGAGATATTAGAGCTTGTATGCGTAGTGTAAATCATTCGAAATACTTCTGGCCATTTTGTGCTACCTGGAGACGAAACGGTTTTGGAATAAAAGCAAAGTCACAAAGAGAAACGAAAATTGCGCTTTGCTATCATCATGCGCTCTGAGAATCCCCTTCAATAGGTGCTGCTCATATAATGCGGCGCATTGACGAAGTTTTCTTAACTTGTAGAAGCAAACATTCCAAAACCAAGAGGCTATAACATAGTTTAACGCATTTAAGTAGAACGATATAGATATTCTTAACGTATTAACACACTTTAAGCATAATATAAAGGCATGTTTTTAACATATGGCATGTTCTAAACGTATACGCGCTCTTACATTTTATGATCAAGCTGTTGATGCATGGTTTTTCAAGCACATGTGAATATATTCGGCAAATTATGCTTTATGCGGCACTTGCATCTAAAGCTTAAAGGTACGTCAGTTTTCATTTGTATACTCTATTTTGAACGTTTCACCGCTGCATTTCGAATCTTTTCGTGTATTCTAGATCTTTACACAGATTAAGATATTTATATTACATGCTACAATGTTCAATCCCGCTGAACCATTCAGAGCGCGTCAATCTCTGAAAAATGGTGTGGTGGCCTGCTTGGCAGACCAAGAATATATTCTTGTTATACATGGATAATCATTGGGACAGTGTGTAAGGGATTCTGCCGGGCCAACCAAAAAATATATATATTGCAGTGAGTTACACAGGACTTCAAATAGTTTTCGCAGGCTGAAAGTATGCACTTAGCTCTTGTAATGTCTTTATCACAGAACAATGGATTCACCTTGAGCAGAAGTACGAAGTTTTGTTTGTCCTGAGGCTTGCCTCCACGCCTTTCGTACCCCGGATACTTCCACATGATTTCTAGGCCGTCGAAGTCATGGTCATGCATCCACCGAAGGACGCTATCGATGAACTCAGCCCTGTTCTCTGGCGTGCTGGTCATGTTGGAGAACACTTCGCCTGCTTGATTCCAGCCTCCGACGGCCAGCATTGTTTTCAAGTACAGATGCTTGTTCTTGAGGTCGGTGAATTCTAGGTACTTTCCTGAAGCATGCAAAGTACTGCACGTGTATACGACACTTGGAATGTGGCCACGCAGTGATCACAAAGAGCAAGCTAGTTATACATGCCTGTAAAGGGGCTGGTACTAATATATGCGGCAGCGTAGCAAGAGAATCGCAGTTCAGTAGGGTGAAAAACAGAGATAAACCTTGATCATTCTTTTTCGAATTCCATTGCCCCATTAAATTTTTTATTGTAGCTGTCCGCAAAATTTTTCGCGAAACCGTGCTACTGTTGCGATTCTGCAGCAACATTAATCAAAAACAGTTATTGGCCAAGTATGCATTATTATTTTTATATGTCCACAAACCTGCAGCCCCGCATTGACGTTATTTAAGTGCGGTTTATGATTTTGAGAACTTAGACCTTATATTCTCATTTTAATTTAATTTTAGGAGTGGTTTCTTCAAAATTGAGGCTGACAACGCAAAATGTCTGATTTCTGTGCGCTGAATTTGGTGCTTGCATGCGTAAACAAAGTATTAAACACTGTGAAGTCATTTGTTGTCATCTTTTGCAGAAATTTTTAAAAGCTTCCTAGCATATTTCGTGACACGATAGTACCTTCTGGGCAGGAAAACACATGTGAATAAAACTTGTTTACATTTTATGAGCGTTTCAGTTCCACAGCTACTACTTCCTCTTCGCACGTCTCCTACGTCAGATTGAGGCTATATATCAATGGGCTCATTATTATTATAGTTTACCAGAAAAATATCGCTTGTTTTTATTTCTTTAATGAACATGGAAACAGTGCCTTGTGAAATTCAGAATATTTAATTTCTTGTAAGCTATGCCATAACAAGGAAGTGTACGAATATTAACTGTTCCCGACTGTATCCCACGTCGAGGCTGCTGCCTAGGCAATATTTTGATTGCACCATGTTTTGCAATGCTAATCTTGGGTCGATCGCGAAATTTTCTTCATAGACAGAAGTGCCTGCCCGAGTCTGTCATTTTTGTACCCGACTTTTCCTGCCCCCGAAGGCATGCTGCAACGCTGCATGAGGACAGGTAATAGCGATTCAGCCGATTTAATGACTGTGCAACGAAGCTCCAGTCCCTTTCCGAACATCCTGCAAGCGCCGCTGCAGCTGTCCCTTACTCACTTTGTTCATAATTAGCTGACGGAATAATCGTTTATTTGATGCAACGAAGCCGTTCTGTATAAGGTGGGAAAAGGGCACTTTTGTCATTTATTTTACTCGAAAACGGTTTGCTAAGATCACCGGCCACACTCCGTCTCAATAACATGCAGGGTAGCTGCAGACAAAATTGCGAGTCGATGAGTTCCGCATTTTCATCCCCTTCACCTGCCTGCATTCCACTTAGAACAGCATACGAAGCAAAGCTTCGGTTTTCGCAAAAAAATATACAAAAACTACGAACAATTTATTTGGGAGCGCTGCAATTTAGAACCCTTCGTGGCTGACGCATTCTGGAACTCCAGTGCTCATGGTGCATTCGAATTCACAACTGATGAAACATTACGTTGAAATGCCTTGCTAGTGAAACTCGCACTGCTGCAATCGTCACCACCTATCAGTTCGTTTTTAAGACGGGAGGCATTCTAGGGCCTCTTACCGTCGCTTCCGGAGGTTTCAAGCAGGAAATATAAAAAACAGGAAATGTACGCACTTTTAGCCTCCGTAAAAATAAAGCAAATATTCTTAGCAGTCGAAATCAATATCTCTGTAATGTTCACTGTCATCACTATATAAGGATGCAGTTTTAAGTAGCTAAATTTAGTCTCATAGTTCTGATTGGATGCAAGCGAAGCGGGCAGGTTGTCCCTCAAGTTAGCCCTGTTTTGACCTGTGTCGAAATGTTCGGTTACTCATTATCTGATTTTGCTGAATCGGCGCATGCTGACCAAAACTAGCCATAATTTATTTGACATTCTTTTTCACCCTCAACAAAAAATAGACATTTTATGTGTTTTTAAACCAGTAACTATTTCCAAATAGGTTGGCGTCTTTGTTTTGTAATACAGAAAATGCGAATAGTGAGAGCGGGAATTTCTGTAATGACAAAAAACAACTTTTAACCAGTAGCTGAAAAAGAAGCTTGAATTATTCTTTGCCACATACTGATAGAAAAGGCAGTCGTGGCTATTCAATGCTTAATCATGCTGTGTCCCAAGAATGAATGTTTCTAGCAACCATTGCCCATATTGTGCGGCCGAATTCAAAAACATATAGAATGTAATATTATTGTAAACATTAATTTCACAGCAGTAGTTGCACGCAGTCAGGAGTAAACATACGCAGCGTGGCCTCGATTGTGCGAATTACAGTACTTCATCAAATCTAGAACAATGAGCCTTGGACGCAAATAAATTAAATTCTTTTGCCATGGGTCCGTTCCTTAAACCTCTGACAGCGGGTGTGCGATTGATAGGATACCGCCGTCTTTTTAAGTGTGGGAAACAGGAACAAGCGCGACAACTCTTACGTTCGTCCTCAACGTACTCCGGGATGACACTCTTCAGCTCGAAGGTCTGCTCGTCGATGCCAACGAAGGCGAGCACGACGTAGGTGCACATGTCGAGAGGCACGTCTGCTAGCTGGTAGTTCGCCGGGCTTGGGCGCTGGCTGGCCCACCCGTAGTAGTAGCACACCACCGGGACTTCGAATTTGTTGCGGGGGATTGTAATGCCCACGACAGCATCGCGTCCTGTCGCCAGATTGAGGAGAGTTAAAGGGAGGGAGAGCTTATGATTGGGGGGGGGGGGGGGGGGGAGGGTTTTGTGTGAATACGTCTATGCATTTCTATGCGTCCACGGTGCTGTTCTTCCGCCTGATTGCTACGAACTTCAGAGATAACAACTGAAAGAAAAACAGGACGTCATAACGGCAGCAATACTCTGTACTAGGAAATAAGAAAATTGTTCTTCGCGATTAGATAAGAGTGGAAATAAGCAATGATTTACAGAATTGTGTCGCTTTACGTCATTAAAAGTTCCGTGCAAAAATGATAAAACAAAATTGTATGGTCCGCTAAAGTGTCGTGGCTTTTACAAAAATGGGATGACTCAGTTCCACTAACTGAGGCTTAAAAGGTGCATCACCCTACACGAAAGAGGTGTTGCTAATGGAAGTATCTCTGGATAGGGTAAAAAAAAAAGGATGCTAAGCCTGCAGATTGATTCCGTCAGAGGACCGGGCTAAATATAGTTATTGATATCAATAACTATATTTAGCCCTGTTATTCGTATGTGCGTTGGTCTCGATGCGTCGACTTAATTGCTGTCCTCATTTTTTACAATTCGTATGTATGTGACCAATGAAGTGTAAAAGAGGTGCAGGAAACAAGGCCTTTCAATAACATCGCCTCGGTTACATCACATGTTCTGTATTTACTGAGCCAATTTACTTCTTGTGCTCATTGTAAATTGTAAATATTCATGTTTGTTTTGTTTTAGGGACCTGAAGAATTTAAAAACGGTGTTTTGTATGCTTTCACAGGTTGGGTTTGTAGGACGTTGTGTGTGTGATTGAAATGCTAATCGAAGCTCTCTTCATATCTGAACTGTGAACGAGTTTATTAAGCTATGATCTTTGTGAGAATCAACAAAGAGTGTATATTTTTTGGTATTTCCTTTTTGAGCGTTGATAGTTCTCCTTGCTATTTCTTGCAAAGTTTTAGCCGTTGATGTTTTTTTAGGGGGAACTCGTCTAAACCATGGTCAAAGTAATCTATTCTTTGTATGCAATATGACGTGCAAGCAAAAGTTGTTAGAAACGGTTCGAACTAAAAACTAAATCTGCGGGGACCAGTTACAGCTCACGGACCGAGTTATAATGAAAAAAAAAAAACATGGAGTATGACGAGCGTTTTGCGTCCTTTTCAAGCTGGACGACTTCATTTCGCATTTACTTGCAACATGCATTCTTACTTCAACAAAAGGAGACGTATTTGCGTAGCTTTTCTGATGCAGTGTCACTTCCTTGGTTATTCTTGGTTATTGTTCCGTTGGTGTACCGATCGGTGAGCACATATGCTGCAACCAGTTGCGAACCGAGTTTTCACGTCAACGGCTCTGTGAGTACTGTAACGCAATACTTCAAATTGTTTGACAAAATCGAGGAGGGGTTTTAGTTTTTCCAACCTGTTACCAATCTATTTGTTCGGAGCGAGAATTTTATGCAAATTCCTGATATTTTACATGCGATAACTCATGACTGGGAACAAAAAGCTTGTCCCTCGCTGTTTGCGACAGAATTGATCCCACGATGACAAAGAGAGGTCAGTAAGTACAGAGCTGCTAGTTCATGCTACCTTTCTCAGCGTTGAATTTAGATACTGCCTCGGCCAATGGTAGTTTTAGGAGGAAGATTCAACATTATGTTCCCTCTTGATTGGTGGCGTCACTGTATCAAGCGATGCTTTAATTCCAGTTCACTAAGACATCATTTTGCTTTCTGTTACTCCTGACAACGCCTTCAATTCTGCAAAGCCTCCCCGTTACAGTTATAACTACTAAAGCAAAAAACTTTTCAAGTCGGCCATGCTTTATATGGGGGCTGAGTGTAAGGGCCATTTCTGTCGTCTTTCCCATACAACTATAATTTACTATCAGCCGTCCTTTTTTTTAATTCCAATTATTTAATTTCAAGGGCGTGATTGCTGGACCTGTACGCTGCCGAGCACTGAACGATTGTGTATGCGATTGTGTACACTTTGCCAATGCTCTCAGTTAATGTGCTGCCAACATAACCATTCGTCACCAGTTAATTTTATTTCATTTTCCTTGCATTTAATGGCCCGAAGGAAACGCATAACGGGAGGACGATGACCATGTTTATCGTTACTGGAAATGCTGATGGATGCTATGCTTGCCGAGCATCAGCCTAAAACATGCTCTTTTGAGCAGTAGACATTAAGAACTGCGCGCATGATCGAAGGCGTATTTTTAGTAGCGAGTGTCTTGACCGGCGAGAAAGCACTAACATTCGAATCGTAAAATCATGAAAACGTGCACTAAAGCAGTTGCAGGCAATAAATGGGCGAAGAACATTCAACGCGCTGTGCCTTAGAAAGGTGAAGAAAATTCTTAAATTTGGCATTGACAGAGACGAAGGCGATGTTCTCGCTTAACATGACGAGAATACGAAGGCAAGAAAACATGCGTTTCAACACAGAAAAAAAAAATGGATTCCAATAAAGACTCTCCAATTCACGTTTCTTTTACTGGCGGCCACACAACACGCTAGTTCATCGGTGAAGAAAGCGTAATTAATCACATGAACAACACTCAGAGTTAGAAACTTTCTTTTAGTGAGTGAAAAGAGTGAAAAGGTAATGGTAGCTGACATCTGTTTTGAAAACAGCGGCACACGCCGACGAATCTGGCCTTTAAGAGGCTCAACGTTTTCTAAAGTCTTGCGCGGCATGTAAAAGTTGCTTTACCTGCGGTCACCGCTGACGTCGGTCGCAGGTCACTCAGCAGAAAGAACAGCACTTGAACCCACAGCCAACCATATTTTGTAAAGCTGCGACGCTGCAGGCAGAAGCAAAAGCACCGCCAACTTCGCGACAGCTGCTTCATACCAGGAAGTGGTGAGTCGACACCGAACACAACGAGCAGAAGTTTTCACTCAACAACTGTAGAGTTGCAGTTAATTGTATTAAAGACTGCACATTACGAAAGAGTCCTTGAAAAAGCAGGCAATTGCAGAAAATGCCCTTGTAAGAGACAGTCGTAAACACCACGCGCCGTTCCTTCTTTGTGATTCTTTTGCCCGAGGCGCCCGTTGTGACATCACACTTTCGCCGCACGCAGGCAGCAGCCGACGCGTGGAACAGAAGAAGCGGCAAAGATTACGGCGTGTTATGTTGCATGACCGGCTCTGGAACATAGCTTGCTCAGCGAGCCCTAAGGGCGCCTGCGCCGACGGCCGCCCGAGTATGGCGCTAAAAAATAAATAAAATAAAAAAGCGAGACGACGCAGCGATGATTACAGCCGACTCTCAGCCTCGCGCTTCCCTTTCCTCTGTCAGGAGCCTTCGTTTTTCGTTTTGTGCTTTCGTTGCTAACAGGTCTAGCGACGGCTTGCCGTCTGAGGAGCACTCGGCAGTCGTGTTCTTTAAGGAAAGCAGCGCTTTAACATTCAAATTTCAGCGCTGCGGGTGTCATGCATCGGCAACATACTGTGTTTAGAAAGGCAATCTGAAGCAGTATTGATTGGCGCTACACCGTTAAGAACATCAGTTATGTGCAGAGATGCTATCACTTCTTTACCACGAATACCTAGTGAGAAACTGAGATTTTTCTGAGGTACGTTATGCAACTTTGAGGAACTGTACATCACGTGTGGCCGTTGGCCGCTTTCTAAACTGACCTGTAAAGAGGGCCGTTCCTTTACTCTAAGTTATTTTCATCAACTTAGTCGCTTGCTCTTGACAGCAGTGCTAGACCCTACAGCGTTCACAGGCACATAAACGCAGCAATTTTTATTGCGTCAGCCTCACCCACATGGCTTCTGTTACCACGCAGGGAAACGCAGCTTCAGTGTATTCGCTTTCACACAGATATGATCGACTGTGCACAGCGCTTGCGGCGAAATCAGCCAGCTAGGAGGTGGATCACTTCTGCTGATTCGCTAGCGACCTTGCGGCGTCCGTACACAGTAACAGCTGTAGCCACTGGAGCAAACACTGTCGCGAGTGGTCAGTGACATCAACTGCCTTCGTACAGAAGAGCTTGCGGGTTTAATGCGTCCCTGCGTTGAGCTGTAATTATTGCTGATTTTTGGGAAGATAAAAATCACTGTATGCTGCTGGAGCGGCGCTTAAACGACCTCGACTATATTTTAAATTCATGAATGTACCTAATACAATGAAATATCGATTCACTCTCGTCTTTTGGCATCTGTCCGCACGTGTGGCTACAATGTAGGGTGCTGACGCAGGTGGATGTTGATTTGGTACAGCCTGCTAGTATTCGTTTCGTGTATCCACAGAGAAGCTCCTGTAGTTGCTGTTGCGTGCCGCTCTCAGCGTAACGTCTGGTTTGATTTGGTATGGTGACGCTGTCTAATTTACAGTTTCGACGCAAAAAAATGGCTTCGCATGTGAAGCAGCCTTCACTGCATGCTTTGACCGTGTGCGCTTTCATCTCACGTGTGTTAACGTTCTCTGTAGAAATCGCTTCACGTTGCGTGTTACACGGAGCTCCACGGGCGGAGTCCTGGAGATATTGCCGCAATAACGCGCTTGCGGTCGTTTGACGTCCTTAAGGACGTCGTTAAATACAGGAGAGATTATGAGCTGTCAGTTCCCCCTCAGGCCCCATCCCGCTTTGAGGCTGCGAGGTACACCCTGGCAATTTTTTAACAATATCACGTGAGCGTCGACGTTTCGCTTTATTAACGCTCTCTGACGGAGAGAAGCGGCGAATTCCGTGGGAGTTGTCACATGCTCACGAAGCGCGTGCGGGCCAGGGCGACCGTTGTCTGCTAGGCTGTTCCAAATACAGCGCGCAGCCCCCCCCCCCCCCCCCCTCCCCAATTCAGTCATTCGCTTATCGAGCTGCTTGTCAAACCCGTCCCCAACAGCCCGAAGAGGGCAAGTGAAACCGGCAGATAGCAGCAGGCTCAGCATTCCAAGATCCAGTCGCGACAACCGTGCGTTTCGCTTTTGGTTGTTTCAAAAGCGTACCGGTACGATCATGCGCGTGCAAGAACAAAACGAGAAGCAGGAAAAGACTCATTCCTTCACAGGTGGGAGATCGAAAACTGGTTTTCTTCGAGTTTTTTATTTTCAAATGTGCAATGCTAGATTTAAAAAGAAAGCATCTGGTGGCAACAGCGGTCATACCCGTTCATTAAGCTTCTGGCAACAAGATAAGAACAACCGATGCGTTGATTGCTAGAATAGTTCGTAAAAGGTTGAGCGTGTGGCTAGCAGTTGGAGCCAAGTGGCTTGACCTGAACATCGGTGGCGTGTAAGAAAAGTAACGAGTTAAGCGAAAAAAAAATTCTGAGAATGCGAGCAGTTTTATGAACGGCCAACAGAACACGGTCGCCCTGACCTGTGCTTCATGTTCATGCGGCAGCTCTCTCCGAGTGCGCTGATAAATTGAGGCGCTGATAAATTGTGAAAGGTCGACGCTCACGTGATATTGTCAAAAAAAATTAAAAGGCGTATTGAGCTGCAGCACAGCAGCTGTGGCAAGAGGGGAGGGAGTTCCAGCGCTGCTGGAAATTTTTGTACTTACCCGTTTATGCTATGAACAATGTACAGTACGTTAAACGTTTGTGCAGTTGGGTTCTCTGTATAAGGAGTAGCTTTTTTACTATAAAGCACAATCCTCAGCTGGTTTGCTCAGGACGGGCTGCAAGCCATATTGTGCGCGTCCCTTCGTCTTCAAGAGGATCAGTATGAAGGCCCATCTAGGCTTCTTGCTTGATATCGGAGATGTCAAAGAGGCCTTGAGATGAGACCTTGTAAGCAGCGTTGAATGCTTGCGTTCATGTCTTTGCTGTTGCGTTTTAAATGGACACTGAGGAGAAATTGAAGTTGGCTTGTATCGATAGAATACCAGCTCCTGATCACAAAAACGCCGCTCTTACTGAAAACAAAGCTCTTGTAAGGTAGAAAATAGCAAGAACCAAAATACAGGTATCGCCACCACTGGCCAATCTCGCAAGTACAAGCGTGGTGACGCCATAGGACAAGAGACGCCACCTTGGAGGAATTTTCCATCCTACTTGGTTTCACGAATCTCTGAGGCTGACAAAGGTAGATTGTGCAGATCAATATTGAAGTAAGTTTTGTTTTAAAACCAATAGTGCACTTTTATCACACAAGGAAGGCAGGCAAAAGACAACCTGAATGTTGGAAGCAAAGGAAACGGATGCTTGGCGGCGCCACAGGCGGCCAGGAAAGTTTCGATTTTTTATGGCGCTTCGCGTCTATGAGCTTTGCGTGCCCCGTGATTTTGCTTTTGACGCGCCTCGATTTACAAGCGCCGAACGGCAGAGGAACTCCAAGTGCCGCTTCAAGTGCTTGTTAACCTTTGAAGGAGCCTGCTAAGGCTTGTCAGATGATCGCCACGGTCGATGAAAAGCTATGATGGCACGATGGTCGGTGACCGTACAAGGCAGTACTTGTGTATTCGTACTCTTGCCCGGCGAAACATTCCCGGCTGTGCCAGTCAACTTCAAACTACTTAACGGAAATCGTTTATCAGGGACGGGAGACGAAGTACAAGGCAATTCAGAAAAATTGCTGATGGCCTAGCTCTGTTAGGCCAGGATATATCTAGCGAAAGCGCGGAGATTTCTGCATCAGAAGAGTGCATTCACTAGATGCACCTTTATTGACAGCTCTAACTTGAGCCGTCGTGGCGGAGCGGCAGCGTCTGCGCCCCAAACGACGAAGTCCCTGGTTCGATTCCGAACCTCGGCACCGTACTTCTTTGCTTTTATTCAGTGAGTGGGCGGGGGGCTTCAGTGGCTCCCATGGATGCCGCCGCCGAATACGTTGGTTGGCGGTTAAGCGCAGACTCTGTAAGGCGCGTTTATGCTGCGGCGAGGCGCGCGCGCGCGCTGCACGGAGAAGTCACGTCGGTCAAAGCGAGACCCTCCATACTCCAACTGCGCTTGACCGCCGACGCGTTCGGCGGCTTCGGCGCACTCTGACCGCATTGGCGGGGAGATTGGAGCATGTACCTATTTCGCGCCGAGTGCGCCAGCCGCCGCCGGCCCGGCCAGACTGATTTCGCTCCGCGGCGAGGTGCGCGTTATATTCAATAGCTGCGGCAGTTCGGCGGAGCTGTTCTTTTCGAGCTCGGCTACTTTAATCCATTCACAGTACATATCTGAAGGTATATGCAAGTTGGCGAGAGAGCCAGATCCAGTGGACCCGTTGGATCTAGCGGAAGCCGTTGAAGCGTCGTGCGCCGGCCTTGGTTTCAAGCCGCCGACTTTAAACGCGACCGCCCTCGAGCACCCATTTGTTTTTTGTGGCAATAAATAAATAAATAACTTGGCCCTTGCAACCGTGGGAGACCTCGACGCTGCCTGCTGCGCCGTGCAACCGCTCCGTTCAAGGAATCACAATCCGTTGTCCCCAAAGCCCCGCCCAGCCTCCGATGGGCGCAACGCACCCCTCATGACTCCCCGCACTGGGGTTATGATATTTAGTTTGCAACGGCTGCTCTCTGAGGAAGGGGGAAACCACCCGCCGGCGCCTAACCTAACCGGGCTCCCTCAAAAGCATCGCACGCTCTATGGGGCTGAGGTCGCTGAAATGCAGGCCAGAGTTTTTGCGAGAACTACGTCGTCGGGTTCGGGAACGGGATCCATCGTAACGCTGGCAAGACGCCGGTGCAAACGTAAACGAAGCGACGGTGGCGACTCCCGATAGATGCCTTCAACGTGCGGCGGCGGTAGCTTTCATTTCGGCAGCTGCTAGACCGCACCGCTAGCCGCCAGAAATCACGGAGTCTCCGTTTACGTCACGTTTCACGTCACTCCGTTCTGTGTCGTCATAAGAGTTCTCCGTGTCGTCATAAGAGTTCTCGAGTTTGAATCGGAGCGGCGGAAAAAAATTTTCAACTTCGAATCCAAATTTCTTTGAAATAAATGCATATTTCGCGCCCGGACAAGCGTCAACAAAGCCATGAAATGCCGAACTATCAGATATTGCTAACAAAAAAATTTCGATAGGTTTCTCCTCAGTGTCCCTTTAATGCAAAAGGGATTTTGGCAAGCGCTACTTCGTTTTCATTATTGACATGTGAGGTTTTATTTATGGCATGCGGCGAGACGAACACTTTTAGACCTTTATCATAAAGTACCCCTCTTTCATCTTTAATATGTAGTTTAGATGACCCACCATGTCTTAACTAACCACGTGAGATTTTGCGCAATTGATACTAACTGCACTGAGGCGAACTATTTTATCCCCTTGTCGATGTCGCCGTAAGAAGCGGACCGAATTGACAGAAGTGTCCTGGAGAGCACTGAACGGCGCAACTCATCATTTTCAGGCGATTTTCTTTGTGTGTTCATAGTTTTCATGATGCAGTGGAAGAAGAGGTTAATTATTAAATGATTTTCCCGTGAGGACAAGGAAAAGTTTATTCTGGTTAAAAGCGAGAAGAAACCGAGTTGCGCGTTTTTTTTCGTAGCAGAAGTAAACAAGTACTAAAGATAAAACACGTATTTCAACGTAAAAATACAGTACAGTAAAGCTGGTAATCCAGTGCGCCTATTAAAGAACAAGATAATTGATCTGTCGTAAACTCACTACGCTGGTCAATGAAATGAATAATCGCGCAGAGACGTTAGCATATTGTCTGGAGCGCTTAAGCTGTGTGCTGGGAAACAAATAAAGCGATATCTTAGCGAAGCTACGCCTCAGAAACACGGTCTTAGGAACGTTGTTAGGAACACGGCCCTGATAGCTTGTAGGTCAATGCAGCTACGCTAGAGAGCAACCATTTTCTGCTAACCCTAGTAGTGTCTTATAAAACCCTTTTCATATCTATGCATTCTTTCCATATGTTTCTGCGTGTTCTAGAACATAGCGCTCTTTCTCCTTAAGCCGACTTATTGCGTTCTGAAGGGTAACAGGACCGTCCGAAAGAGATAGGCTCGCAACAGATGTGCTCATATCTCTTTTCCCAACCGTAAACATATAGTTTGTCATGGGCACGATGTAATCTTGGTCTGGCAGCCGTGAATGTCTACGGAACGCTGCGTTGGCGCAGCAGCCAGAAACTACGCTGTTGCCAATGGATTGCTACCGCTACTTTTTCGGTACTCCGGAATACTAGCCATGACACACTGCTTTATGACGACAAAGTGAAAGTCACGTTACGTTTTCAATG
This sequence comes from Amblyomma americanum, assembly GCF_052857255.1. NCBI lineage: Eukaryota > Metazoa > Arthropoda > Arachnida > Ixodida > Ixodidae > Amblyomma > Amblyomma americanum. The sequence goes on from NC_135499.1 coordinate 179,382,458, forward strand.
GTCCTTTATTATGGCTTATGAAGGTGGTGCTATTTTCACTGGCAGCTGTAGAGCATGAGTAAAACTTAAATATAACTTCGCTGACGAAGAAGTCAGCCCGTTGAGGACTGCGTCTGGTTGGCCATGATCTCTCTCAGTGCCTTCTCGCCGACCTTGTTGAATATGACAGTCATGAGCGGGTTTTTTGGGCCGCAGACACCGCGGAAGTCGTCCAGGTCGTTGTTGAACACCATGACGCCGCGGTAGCCTTCACGTAGAATGAAGTCCATCTGCGGTTATGAAATGATGTAGAAATGAAACGTGCATGGTTTGTGCTTTACCGGGAACATCGACAGACCCTAATTAAACGTGGCTTTTTTCTGGTTACTGAAGGTCAGTAGTAAAACTAACAAGTAAACGAATGACTAACACTCGTTATTCTTTAAAAAAAATAAATAAAGCCATTAGTTTGGTTTGTAATACTAGGAAAGTTCGGCATATATGACAGCCTACCTCCGCCCCATTTTTTAAGAATGCGGCTGGGAACGCTGTGATTGGGTGGTCACAATGTTCTCAAGAGCTTTAGGATACAATACAACTGGTTATATCGTCACATAACATAATGTCATTCTGAAGGTTTACGAGCTACGCTTGGCATATTGTCGAGACAAGCGAAGCCATTAAGTATAGACTTCACTGTTCGCTTTGGGAGGGACAGCCGACAAAGAACGCTTGAGCCAGCTCGACAATATTCTGAGACTACAAAGAGGCGGACGCACGCGAAATGAATACGTACATAGAAATACTACTGCACTCTGTATACTCGCAAGCTTATTTAAATGTAAATATATATGATGTTTAGGAAGAAGTGGCAATAGATCTGTCAGCACTGGCGGTTCTAACGACGATAGCAGATATATTTGCTCAGTGCCTTTAAAGGGGCTCTAATAAAGTTGCGGCATGTCTGGGATGTTAAATCAGGCCGCTTCACGAATATTGTCCAGCAAGGATTTTTTCAATGTGCTTTGTACCTGCAGTCAACATTTGAATTTCACCGTCTTCACGCCGTTCTCTCTCTTCTCGTCACTTTTTGCACGCTGGAAGGTCGGCGCTCCTCCGCCGGCCCCACCTTCGGGGGCGGAGCTTCCTGACCCGCCGGAAGTACGCGGCTTATTGGCCGGTGCCATGATAGCTGCCTGTCGTCTGATAGAATCTAACCAATAGCCACCTCTAAACTTGCATACGTAGATGCGAGCGACGGAGAAGGGTGCGAGTATGAAAAAGTCGCCGGGAAGGGCTCGTAAACTTTCGCACTTGATTGTGAATTCTCTTCTGCGTGCAGAAGTGTATTATTTCGCTCAGGTGTTCATGACAATACTATGCAGTGATTAAGCGAGTTCAGAGCCCCTTTAACGAAGTTCTAACATGTAGTGAAGGGGGGAGTTTTGAAAGAATCAGGCAGTATTTTCACTTCACCAGCAATAAAGTACTGCCGATTATGCTATCTACAAGAGGCAGTACGTGTGGATTCTGATTCAAATAGATAGTTTTTTTGTTGTTTAGTTTCACCTTGTGACCAACGCTTTCGCCATCTTCGTACCCAACCCATTGGTCGCCGCGGTAGGCGTAGGGGCACTTGGCTTCGTCGTCAAACACTCGAGTCCAGCCACCCGATTTGATATCTTGACATATCTGCGAAAAAGAGTTGAAACGAAAGGTTAACAGCTGTAAAAAATTGGAAGGGTTGTACAAACAGTGCGACGCGGTTAATAGAATGTTGCGTCTGAATGTCTGCTTAGAATGTTGCGTAAATTTTTTAGCATTTGTGTCCGGGAATAATTCATGCCTTATCAAGTTGTTGAAGTTGGATGTCAAATGTTTGAATAGAATGAACAGATTTATCCGACTGTTCACTTTCTTATCTGGATGATTCATGCTATCCGTTTGAGAGTTTCTGTTACCTGGCTTATTTTTCGCAAATTAAAGCAAAAAATTGCGAGAGATCTACGGTGACTACCTTCCTCTGAACCTGCATGGGTTATAGCATGAAAACGCAGAAAAAGAAAACAATGTTCCCGGAGTGCTTGAAACTTGCAATATTTCTCCCTGAAAACATTGTGTCGAAGCTTGTAGAGAAGAAAGTATCAGCCTATGGGCTTCATTTCTTTGTTTAACGTTTATGTCTTTAGAAGACCTCGTATTACATTACGGCTGCCAGTTAACGCCAATGTGCTCGACGCTGTCGAAGGTATATCAAATTAAAAGGGCCATCTTATCATGCGTAAGCTAGTTTTATTTGGAAACAAAATGTGAATATATTGTTCACGCCGCTACTAAGAACAAACTGCCCACCGCCTCTTCTCAGTGTATGCATGCTTGAGCGAACCACATCGAAAACGCATGTTCCCTTACTTCGAGGAGCTGTAGACGAAAGGCGAACTTCACGCAGAAATAAAGAGGCAGAAATAGCGATTTCGAGATAAGAACAGTCAAGCAAAGTGTATGACGGGGAAAGAAAAATTCATATCCACAGTAGCACTCACATTCAACACGCACAGCATAACTGACCACTTTTAGCCGAAGGCGCACGCTTTCGGCTTTTCACACCCAGGAAAATGGTTTTTAGAGCGGTGATAGAGCTGCACGATGGCTCTGCAGATGTGGTAAATTATCAGCGAAATACGTATGGGCGCAGTTATAAGAGCGGAATGATGCACGTACTTCGTAGTAGCCCTTGAGCTCGTCAGATCCAACGTAGGGGCCCGCCTCCGCTCTGCTCCCAAATATTATGCGTGCCTTGACTCCGTTCTTCGCGGGGTTCCGCAGCACATAGGAACGACCGTAGTAGGCAATGCCCAGCATGAGCTTCTTCTTCGGGGCACCCATGCGGACGAGTCTCTTCATTCCTTCAGACTGAAAAAGAAACCAAAAATGAGAACGGCAGGAATTGGGTCACGTTTTGAAGTTCGAGGATATTTTGCCTGCGCACACCCCACAACAGTGAGCGCGCAACACGTTTGAATCTAATAGCAAAAGGCTATGTTGTTGGTTAGCACGGAAAAAATAAATGAAAAGGCAGTTCTGAATAAATTCAAAATAAAAAAAGCAAAAATTACCGACAAATTTCAGCACAAATTTAGCATGAGAGATTAAAGCTTCATTAAAGGAACGTATATCAACCTATAACATCAACTGGAATGTAACTACATTAGCTTTAAAATGCAAATAAGCATAATCACCTGCACTGAACAAAGGATTTGGCTATGATGTGATGTTAGAAAAATTGAGCATATTGCCTTCTGCTTAGGACAGCGCATGTCCTGAACGCTTAGAATTTTTTGCCGTAATCTTAATGGGCCTTTGATGCGCGACTTCTGAAGCCTAAGAATTCTCACGTCCGTGGAGGGGTATAGCTTTTTTGCAGTGTGCTACATATCGTAACCAGTGGGAAGCAGAGCGAATGCGATAAGCATTTTAAAACGTGCCAGGTGATTAACACTTCTATTTCATGTGATTTGCAGTGCGCGGCGGCTTCGCTTCGTGAAGCCTCAGTTTTAAAGGGACACTGTGGACAGCTCCACCTAATTATTGTACGTAGTAAAAATTGATTCTCTGGCTTTGTCTCGCTATGTTGACACTTGTCCGGCAGCAAACGATGCATTATCGCCTAGAAAATTGGACTTCAATATGTTCCCGCCAGTGGACTGAAACTCGGGACGTCCTTGCGTAAAAGAACGGATTGCCACAGTTTTGAAGTGAATGGCGGTGTAGCGTGGCCTCTGAGATTCGCAACAATTATTCGTGTCAATGCAAGCATTTTACTTGTGGAATACGCCTCTGATGGTGACACCTGTATTTTGTTTTTTGACCTTTTCTAGATTATAATAGCTCCGTTGCCGGTATGAGTGGTCTCTTTGTGATTAGAACGCGATGCTCTATCGATACTCTATCAATTTATTCTCAGTGTCGCTTTAACATTCACAAGGAAGCCATCTACCAGACCACCTGCCCTTTATGTCTGAAGAAGAGCCTATTTCCATGTTGAGTGCCTGCTGAAGCCGTTAGTGCTCAATAAATGAACGCTAATTGTAATATTAGAAAGTTTAGTTTCGCGTTCGTACACAGCTCACGTACACAAACGTGAGAAGTCTACTTAGCCTACACGCATGTCGTTTGAAACCCTGATAGTTACACGGACGCCATGCACGCCGCGCGTTGTTTCTAGCACCCTCTACTGACAGATACAGACACTGCTGTAGCCACTCTAATATAAGACTAGTCGAAACAAAGGAAGTTGAACTGCGTCATAGCACTGCTACGACGACGACAAAAGCAAGTTCGTCAGGCTTAGCAATTAAAAAAAAAATCACCCAACTGAAAAAAACAAAACTTATTTGTCACTTGAAAGTTAATGCGAGGGCAAGAGGGGCAAAATTGAAGGTTAATACAACAGTTTAGAGCATGATATCGCGTCGAGGGATTATCTACGAAGCTGTGATCGCTTTGAAGCTGGCGGGCAGGGCGCCGCCATGTTGTCAAAGCTACGTACGCAAGCAAAGCAAAGACCGCAACGTAAAAATCAGAATCTCACGTGCGTCCGTAGTTCGTGAGATTCACGCATGCCCTTTGCGTTCTGCGCGTGCGCACTGGCCACCCGTAAGAGCTCTACGTATGTGAAGCTTCTACGTACGTGAAATTAAAACTGTCCATTAACAATAGGGAGATTCAGCATAGCGCAGATGTGCTAGCGTAGACGTATACCTGTTTACCGGATGCCGGCTGCGCACGCGCAGTGGTAGGGGCGAGCCAGGCGGGACTAGTGCGCGTGCGCAGCTAGCTGCGTGCGGCGAACATGTATTCGTCTACGCTAGTACGTTCAGAGCTATGCTAAAAGTCTCGAATAGTTACGCAACCTCGACCACCGAGTGATGTTTCGGAAGTGTGAAAAGAGGTTCTTGAAACTATTACGTTGTTTGGATTTTGTTTCAGGCAACGAAGTAAGAGCGCATACTTGCAGCACCATGGCTAGTACTCAGTTCATCCCTCTTTTTCTTTTGCTGCCGACGTAAGAGGAAACTCGCTTAGGCGCGTAGCTATTCAGCTCTCTTCTTCCAAAGCGATCTAGTTTCCAATCCGCCGCATCTGAGCCGATAACGGCATTTAGAACGTATAGGCTCACGTAGCTCCCATTTTTGGCTCTAGTCATAAAGAACTCCAGGCGCGATAGCGCAAACTCCTCTGAAGTAAGGTTAATGGGTATAAGAAGCACGCTAATTTCGTAAGTAGGCAAAGAAGCCGGAAGAAAACCAGACAGGGGGGACCATAGGGTTTTTCCTAGGAATATCAGAGAGAATTTATTTGTACAGTAATTCCCAGAACGAATCAGTTTACGTATCATGAATACCTTCTACCACAGACGGAAGAGCCTTAAGTAGGCATGGAATAGCATGAAAGGATGGGCTAAAAATGAAATATATTTCATACTGTGCGCGCATCCTGACATCGTGCAGGATGTGGAAAAGGTGAAATGTGGTGATCATAGGATGGTGGCGCCTCGAATTAGCCCCGATTTCAACAAGAATGAAGGAACCTAGTAAGGAAAAAAGCACAGTGATGTGTTAGCTGTAAGAGTTCCAGCATAGGAATTCAGGATCTCGGTGGTGAACAGATATTCCCCATTAACTGAGGACGAAGAGCTCACTGTTGAAGCGACGAATTATAGACACACAAATATCACGGAGTGCTCAGTAGAGTAGGGGTTAAGGTACCTAGACAGGATACTCGAAAGCTCTCGCAGGAGACAAAAGACTTCATTAAGAAACGCCAAAACATTAAAGCCCGTAATCTCATAGATATAACAAAACTGGCAAAATTGTCAGCGCTAATCATGGTATGGTAAACTACGTAAGAAAGTAACATAGAGATAATCGAACATTCTACAATTAACAGAGGTAGCCTAAAAGCGGTCAAGCGGAAGCTTGAAACAGGCAAAAATCACATGTACTGTACGTACTAAGAGACAACGAAGGCAAAGTCATTACCGATATAGATAAGATAGTTAAAATAGCCGACGAATTCTACACAGATCTATAGAGTAGCCGAAACATTCAGGACGATAATGACGCCGACAGCGATGTGGAACAGTGAAACATTCCGCCGGTAACGAACGAGAAAATAAAGAAGGGTTTAGAAGCAATGCAAAAGAGGAAAGCGGCTAGTGATGATCAGGCAACTGCAGATCCGTTAGGATGGTGGGGAGATTATTCTAAGAAAACTTGCCAGCCTGTATACGCAATGCTACTACCTAGAGCATGCCGGAATCTTGGAAGAACGCAAATGTCGTCTTATTTTGTAAGAAAGGGGATGAGAAGGCTTTGAAAAACAACACATCTGTCAGCTTACGGTCCGTTGCCTACGAAGTATTTACCAAGGTAATCGCTAATAGAATTAAACCATCCTTAGATATCAGTTAACCGCAGGACCAGGCTGGCTTTCGTAAAGGCTACCGGACAATTGACCGTATTCAGACCATACTTTAGATAGAAAAATGCGCAGAACATACCGACTTTCTATATAGCCCTCATAGACTACGAGAAGGCATCTGACTTAGTTCAAACATCAGCAGTAAGGCAGACGTTTCGGAATTAGGGTGTAGAACAGGCCGATGTAAAGGTAATGGAAAATATCCATCGCAGCGGCAGAGCCTCCGTGTCTTGCATAGAGAAAGTAACAAAATCCCAGTCAGGAAGAGTGTTAGGCAGAAAGACACGACCTCTCCGGTACTGTTCACCACAGTTTAGATGAGGTATTCAGAGGACTGAATTGGAAAGAGTTGGGTATAAAAGTTAACGGAAAATACCTCAGTAATCTCCAATTCGCTGACAACTCAGGGACGAAGTGGAAATCATGATCGAGAACCTAGAGCATGAGAGCAGAACGGTGTGCTTAAAAATTAATATGATGAAATATAAAGCAATGTTCAGTATTTTATGGAGGGCAGATCAGTTTAAGTTAAGCAGTGAAGCATTGGGAGTCGTCAGGGAACGCTTCTGTTTAGGGCAGGTAGTTAAAGCTGACCTGCACCACGAGAGTGAAATAATTAGGCTAATAAGAATGGAGTGGAGTGAATTTAGCAGGCACCTCCAGGTTATTAGTAGCACCTTACCAGTGTCCCCCAAGAAGAAAGTATGCAGCAGCTGTACCTGGCCAGTAATCAAATTAATCAACTATAGGGCGGAAACTTCAAGGCTAATGAAAAGAGTAGAATGGGTCCAGGAACAAACGTGACTTAATGATATCCTAGTCGGGAGCAAAAAGAAGAAATGAACATGGGCAAGTATAATAGAGATAGACGGGCTAGTTGGTGACTATTAGTAGAGTGCATCTTGGCAGGGCAGGGCATGTAATGAGAATCGATGGAGGTAACGGAATGATTTACAACTGAAGGCAAACGTAGCAGGAGGCGGGAGAAAGCCAGATAGGCGGATGCGATTAGGAAGCTTGCGGGCTAAGGTGCCGCGGCCTCCACAGGTCAGGCTTAATTAGAAGGAATATATGAAAGAAGCCTTTGTCCTGTAGTTGACTTAGGTTGATAATGCATTTCTACAGAAGTGATCGCCTTACTACAGGACCTTTGGAGGAGAACACGCTATGTGGATTTGAGAAACGCTCACTTCTCAGGCATGGCGCAGCATCAAAAGACAGTCCTCTTTTGACGTAATGGTATACTTTCGAAATGTTCTGTAGTTTTACATAGAAATATTTTGGCCTGTAGACCTTTTTTACTACTATCAATTCCCATGGCGTATGGATTTGTGACCAGCCGATGTGGGTGCCGCACGCTTAATCCCTATTCAGTTTTATGAGTACGTGCTTCAGCAGTACAGTGCGCAACGCGGCGATGGTCTTCGAGTTTTATGTGGAGATGAGGAAAATAAAAGCACTCCTTGATGAAAACTGGTGCTGTTAGACTGATAACATGGATTACAGACTATTTTAGAGGAGAACGGTGAGAACGAAGAAGTACACACTCACACATATGTCAAGCAATCCTACATCATCATCATCATCAGCCTGACTACTCCCACTGCAGGGCAAAGGCCTCTCCCATGACCCTCCAATTAACCCTGTCCTCTGCCAGCTGCGCCCATCCTATGCCTCACCTATGAAGTATAGTGAGCTGTGAAGGCCGCTGAGTTTTTGTGTTATGTGCTATAAAACTAAAACCACGGAAAGAAACATTCTTGATCCCCTTACCCCCTGCCAAAATTAAACACAATACCGCCTAATGTTTGCAGCGACGATTCCGTGAACTTATACAGTTATCGCTCTGTCCACTCACGATGGTCAAGTCCTGGAAGTAAGGAGAGTCTCCCCTTCTCTTGTAGAGGATGCTGTGCATGTCCGTGAACCGGTTCCAGGTGCCTCGGAGATCATACGCGAGGACGTTGAACCAGTCGACGTGTCTGCATAGAAAGGCAAGCAGGTATGAGTCGTTTTCTTTTCCATTTAGATTTTTACTTCCCTCCTTTTTCTTAGCCTGTTGTGCACAGTGCAGTCACTTCCCCTACGCGATCGCACAGAGATATGCCCTCGGGATGGCAGCAACCCTCCTATTCAAGGAGCGACTTTGAGGACAGCTGGGCAAGATAATTTTTTTCGTGCTTCCACGTGTGAAAGAAGAAGCGCTCGCGTGGAAGTGCCATATTACTTGAGGAGGAGGAGAAGAAGAAGAAGAAGAAGAAGAAGAAGAAGAAGAAGAAGAAGAAGAAGAAGAAGAAGAAGAAGAAGAAGAAGAAGAAGAAGAAGAAGAAGAAGAAGAAGAAGAAGAAGAAGAAGAAGAAGAAGAAGAAGAAGAAGAAGAAGAAGAAGAAGAAGAAGAAGAAGAAGAAGAAGAAGAAGAAGTAGTCGCATATCAAGAGCTGCTGCGAACTAAAAGAGGAACAAAGAGAGGCCTAATTTAAATTGTCCTGATGAGGCAGAGAACTAAACGATTCCCAAGCTTCTGCCTTTGTTTCTCTTTACTGTGCTCCCTCTGCAGCCCATATTTTAATGCCCTTTCAAATCACACCTCCTTTTCTTGACAACAGAGGCTGCAGGATAAAAAGGCAGGGGCAAGGAATTCGCGAACGGTCGTTACTCATGTTTCTGATAGCCATGTCACACAACATTCCACTCAACATTTGGCTATCAATATTTCGGTGATGCGAACGAATTTGCATATTCTAGTCAGATTAGAGCCGAAATTATACACAAAACACGTCAGTTTTTCTTCGAGGCTATTATTGCTCTGGCTTAGTAAGCTACATATTTTCAGGACGAGCCAAAGACAAGTCCTCTTGTTTAAACGTTGGCAAGCACCCTGAGGCCTTCTCCTCTCTTGTTCAGTGCTAAGGCTTGTTTTTCTCCTATTAAAATGTCCTTTATTTTTTTAGAACAATGTCGTGCCAGCATAATTAAGGAGCAGTTTAGTACATAGGTATACAGACGCGCTATGGATATTTATTGTGTTCACGTTGTGCTGGGGATGCAATTCTATCTGTGATAGCCTCGTGTTCAAAACTTAATGATGCGGCAGTCTTGAAATTACAAAGCTTGGCGCTCGTTCCGTCGATAAATTCTGAGCAACGTGTCCATAGGGGCACAATTTTTCTAGGGCGCCTTTTTCTTCAAAGTATTAAGACCTTATTCCGTCGACCTGACATTTTAGAGTAGCGCTGCATTAGACCAATTGTGCACAGGTTGAACAAGCTCCTGGGTGGGGATGAAGCTTTTAAAACAAAACCGGAGAAAAAGCTCCAAAATTGCGCCTGAAAGTAGCTTTTCCAAGGATGAAATATTATAAGATTTGATACCCGCTGAAAATGCGCTAATAAGGAATGGCATAACTCTTTTTTGGCCTAGATGTCACGCGGCGGAAGACAGACCTGCGGATATCTACTCAGATCTACTCAGACGTAGTTTTTCGTGTAATTTCACGAGGTTTAAGGAAACTGAACACCTTGATTCCGCTATCACACGTAATGTAAAGGGAAATGAAAAACAAAGAATGACCATCACAGCGTCTGGCATAGACTGAAAGACTGCCGGCTGAGAGAAGTAGACTTAGAATATGGATTCCAGCCCTTGTTTTCCGCAAAGAAAAAAAAAACGCAATGCTTACGCAACTTCTCGGAAATCGCTAAAAATAACAGGAGCGTGGCGGCGTCCAGGATCTCGTTGTACTGGGCGGAAACTCCGTATGACCCCCTTCGCTCATGACGAGAAGCGAGCAAGTGACATTGGTACCAGGCTAGGTTCCTTAATAGTCGTTGACGTCACAACTACGTATTACTATTCTGCCTACTCGTTGGTACATAGATCGCAACAGCCCCGCCATGTATTCTAAGGAATGTGAAAACTTCCGCCTCCCCCTTCACAGGGCTCCGTGTACTAAACACGCTGAGAAACACACTTTTCTCGTAGCTTCCACGACGCCATACGTACGCTGTCTCGCGTAGAAGCTTCCACCGGCAGCTTCTCTTCCACGCGAAGCTTTGTGTGTAGAAACTCGTTACGTAACGCACCTGCCGCGGTGGTTCAGTGGCTAGCACATCTGGCCGCAGAATCCAAGGACACGGTATCATGTGGCCGCGTTTCCGTGGAGGCGAAATCCAAAACACGCCCTTGTGCTGTACAATGCCAGCGCACGTTAAAGAACCCCAGGTGGAGGTAATTAACCCGGGGCCCTCCCCTACGGTGCCTCTTTCTCACTTCCTTCTCATAGTCCTTGCTTCATCGCTTCCCTCAAGGCGCGGCTGAGGCGTCTACCCTGAAGTGAGACAATGACTGCGCCATTTCCTTTCCTGAAAATCCACAATTTTTTTTACGTTCACAGCCTTCGTGTACGTCGTTATTCAGCTGAACGGATGTGAAGATCTGCGGGCGGTCGGTGGCGGAAGGAGTTTACCACGGCCGCTGCGAATCTAATTTTTTCACGAGCTTGACGTGATTACCCGGCCGATGCGTTCCTAGAAACAGCTCTCCCTGCAAAAAAAAGAAGAAAAAAATCTGCGGGAGTGTGCGCAGTAGAGCGTAAATTAATGGGTAATTAGAAGGCTCAAAAAGAGCCACATGTGCAATAGAACACCCTGGAAGCCTTGCAAATTGCCTCAAGGTGCAGCGAATCAGGTCGCGTTTTCATGTGGGCGCGTATTAGTACACTTTAAACAGAAAGCAGGGAAAATGGAGTAAGCTGTCTTCTAGCGCACTAGCAACTTGCTCTCCACGGCAGGTGGTAGTTCAATAACTGATTAGTTGCGATGGTTTTCTAGGCAAGATAATACTGTGTCTGTGTCTAACAAGCCCCATCAGTGGCAACACCTGTCATTGCAGGGATGCGGCGCATAGCTTAACCGTGGGACCATTGTGCCAGGACTGGTATGTGAACTCTCAAGGATCCACGACTGTAGAGCATGACGGATAGCGCATACATGGGAACACACAGTAATATAGCGCACATATTGGCATTTAGCCTAACTACCGCGGCATATCGGCTGTCATTTATATCGTGGCTCTTAATATTTATACGTTGATTTTTTTAGGGACGCATTTTTAATTATTACAAGAGAGTATTTCTACTTGCTTATGTGCAATGACAATGCCCTCTAAGTTCTGCTTACTGATGCATTTTTACCACGTGTTTTTCCGGACCTGTTATAACAACCTAGGGGCTGCCTGTGTTAGTAAATTGAATAAACTCAAGTAATAAATTCTGTTTGTGTTGCGTATTAGCATCTTTCTTTTAGTCAGCATTATTTTTTCATCTGTTTATGATAAAATATTAAAGTATTTATATATTGCCGGACTTTTTCCCTAGACACGACTTGTGAACAGGTAACCGTGGCACCTATTTTGCGTCGTCCACGAAAACTGCCACTCCTAAGCCTTCAAGACGCACGTGACAGAGACGGCACATGAAAATGTTCATCAACCCGTCCCCCATGATGTTATGTCAAAGCCGACGTGCATCGTGTAGTCAGAGATGGCATATCTTCTGGAGCATCCACTATCTATCCCATGTGGGCCTTATGGTCGAGTGGCACACCGACTGTGTGTTTTCATTCTTTAGGAATTTTTGCTTCCGACATAATTAAACGGTGCACATGTTTGCGTTTCTTGTGCAATAACGTCTATAAAAGCTGAAATGATGAAACACTACATGTTCGCGAGAAACCGCACCAGTGACAACTACCAGCCTTCCTATGCAATACTTCCAAATAGTTGCGGCCTTACAAGCCCGTGGCGCGCTCTATTTACTTCTTCCCGCACCCGTACATGTTAGTTGCGCATTCAGGTCTGTTAGAAACACAGCTATGTGAAATAAAACGAGCGTATACCGTTGCATGGTGGCTATGTCGTAGCCATCGTCCAGATAATTCTCCTCCAACGGAACAGCAGCAGTCAAGTACAGCGGATGGGCAGCAAATGCTTCTTTCAGCTCCTGGTAAGCAGAAGCAGACAGACGTTGCAGGAGCAGCTAAATTGCAGGACCACAGAATTGCGGGTGCTCGTCGCTTGAGAAGGAAAATAAGAGAGTGAGACTAGTATTTGACTCCCATGATCGAACTCACTCCATGCCGTTAGCTGCGAGCATAACTACGGGGAGGGCAATGGTACAGAGAGGGCAGGCTTTCTCGATATACGCGAAGCGAACAAGAGAGGAGAAACCCTCGGGTTGCTTGCCAACGTTTCGTCAAGAGGAGAGCAAGGATTATGTGATATCTCCAAGACAATTTAGATAGGGAATAAGAGGGCACAATAAATACAAGCAGCACGGTATACAAATTGCACAGATATTTCAGAAAAAAAAATCGTGAAACGACAGCTTATTTAATGCTGTTAGATCCGCAGCGACGGCCAACTTTTGGCACAGCATACAGTCGTATATCTAACGGCGCCGATATTGTTAGAGGACTTCCATTTTTATGGATTCCATGGTATCTATTATGCACAGTGAAAATAATATCGAGTGATAAATGAAGCCATTCTCGTGTTTTTAAACGAGGGCACAAGCCAAGTGCCTTGAACACGATTTCCTGTTTGTTGCGTTGCAAGCAAGTAGTCAACAACAATCAGTGAAAGAAATGTGCTACACTGTCGCTTTTATTGCAGCAAGTAATGCTTGTCTTATTGCTTTTGTCGGCAGTCATTTAACACTGAAATTAATATCAGAACTGCAGTTAAACTTCTTGTCTTACTAGCAGGAGATAGATATTTAGCAGACACTTAATAAGCTCACCTGAAGAATATAACGAGATAGCGTTAAAGGGTAACTACGGTCAAATTGGAAATCCTCCGGCACACCCTTTCGAAAAAATCGACACGCTTGTTGACATCACATAGTGCTTTATTGCATATCTTCGTACATATTAATTGGTGATGCTAATTTAGTTACCATAATGAACTAAGCATTGCTGCAATGCAATTCGCCTACTGTATGATGTGAGGTTGCCGTACAAGGCTTCTTTTTAGACACCTGAGCGAAAATTTCACAGTGTGTAAAGCTAGTGTGCCCGGCTCCCGAAGCAAAGGACAGCGGCTCGATCCCACTTGACCGCCACTTCTCTCTTCAGGGAAACTGATTTTCTACGTCACTACCATCTCTACCAGTCAGGATATTCTAGTCATGGCGACGCCGTTGCCGTGTTTTCCGCCGAACGGGACCTTTAACGCTGCCGCATTAAAGTAGCTAGCCCCGAGCTGTGTCATCTTTGCTTGGCATTGAATCCCTTCCTCATCGGTATGGCCTCCACTATTTCTGTGGCTTCTGTGGCTTCGATGAGACGACGGAGCATGCGCTTGCCCTGTGTTGCCGAAAAACGTCAGCAGACAGCACCGGCCATGTTCTTCTGCAACACAGGGCGTGTGCGTGCTTATCTGCTCGCAACGCTGGCACAGCCGCGCTGTGCCAGCGTTGCGAGCAGACGACCAGCGGGAGTGGTGTCGTGTCAGCAGAACAGCCGCGCAGACGACGCTGTTACTAGCAAGCCCTCTGTGCGCATGCGCGCAACCTCGTCCGTTTCGCCACTGCGGTCCTGGGTGGGACGCAAAACTGGAAACCTGTATACCCTCTTTCGCCTCCTCAAGTGTTAAGAGCCCCCGGAATTCTATTTGTGATTATTCTTTTTGCCTTTATTTTCCCCTCTTTCTGCCCGGTTATAACAGTATTTAAGCAGTTACCTTGAGAAGAAGTACGAAGTTCTCTTTGTCCTGCGGCTTGCCGCCTCGCTTCTCATAGCCCGGATATTTCCAGATGATCTCAAGGCCGTCGAAGTCGTTGTCGAGCATCCAGCGCAGCGCACTGAACACGAACGCGGCCCGGTTCTCCGGCTTACTGACCATCTTGGAGAAGACCTCGCCCCCTAGGTGCCAGCCGCCGACAGCCAGCATTGTCTTCAGGTACAGGTGCTGGGTCTTGAGGTTGGTGAAATTGCGGTACCTTCCTGAAACACGCATCGTACAGAAAGCGCAATTTGAACAAGCTCAATGACCTCGAATGAGAAAAGCAGTAAAGTGCGGTCCCGTAATTCGATGGGCTCCATTCAGGCAGATAGTTTTATCAGCTAAGTGCAAATAGAACGAAGTGGTGTCGCAGAGTTATCCAAGCGATGGGCAGACGTTGAAGACCAGGAAATTATAGCTCCCACAAATAGTCGAAATGAGTAAGAAAAGAAAGTGATTGAGGTGGTTTTTATCCAACTCCAAAGAATGTTACAATGAAAACTAGACATAAGAACAAATGTATTAAAATATAAGTTATAAAAACAAAATACCGAAAGAACAAATTGTATTACTATACAATCCCTATGTAAGGATTCATGCAGCTTTCATCTGATTTCATCCTCTGCCATTGGCCGCTGCCCTGAGTGACGTAGGCCATGCAAGCTATCGTCACTCTGGTAGCGGCAGAAGAATGCCCATTATGTCAACTGCTTCAAAAACTGCATCCCACGTCCATACTTCACACCAAAAACAGGCCGTGCCAGTGATTGGTCGTTAGCTCTCCCAGTTCTTGTTGCTTTCCTCATGATTGACGTCACGACCAAGTGAAATGAGACTGGCCGAAAGGTTAGAAAACACGGCCTCTATTTTGTTATACCTGCCTGGACCGTAAATGGACCTTGTTTCAGAAGCGCTTTGCGCATGCGCCAAACCTCCTCCACAGCCACTTTGGCCGGGAATTCCCGAGGAAAATGGCGGACAAGTTTCCTCCACGTGCTTTTTCTACGAACAGCGTTCGAACGATCAAGGACTCGACGAACTGTGGGACAATATTTAGGTGCAGTGCTAGTATCTTCTAGGTCAGGTCTACACAGATTTGCACGTGGTTCCTGCACACACGGGCCTCCAACAAGAAGACGCGATCTGGCTTGCCTACATCTTTCAGTGTCTGCTTAAATGGGTTATGTGCAGCGCTGCTTCCGAACAAAGCGACAAGTGTGTCCACGGTTAGTTCACAGTTATCAGCTGTGGCTAGAAACCAGCGCTGATCTTAATTGTTGTTCCAAAGCAAGGCTATTCCGCTATTCTGAAGGAATTTCCGCCGCAATAATGGGAGTGAGCGTAGCCGGTCTGGTCGGCAAGCTTAGTTCTCTTGGCGGCCGCTTGAGGGGTGTGCTAGTGGAAAAAGCAGTATGAAGTTAGATAAAAACATAGCGGCATTTAAAAGTGCTTATTGTATTCAACCCATTTTCTGATGACTAAAGTAGCCACCGAATTTACACACCGGACAGGTTTCTTAGGCACCCCTTCTCACAGAAACGAAATCTTTTTTTCCGTAAACGACTATCGACGCCAAACTTTTGCTTGCGTCTTTTCTTATTTCATGTGATACGTTCGACATTGGTAATAGTTGACTACGACCACTAATCAATTTGAAACTGAATTACTTTTTGGGGCTGTTTCGGTTTCATCGACCGTAGGTAGGCTGTGCCGTGTAGTTGGTTTTCAGATCACGCGAGGAACGAGAAAAACGGCAGTATAACGGCCGATACCTAGTTTGCTGTTATTCCAGCTCTTGAAGCAGGTTGGTTTATCTCTTGTGGTGCACTATACACGCCTTGTGAGTTTATATTGCATTTGTTAAGAATTTTTTCCTCCCTTGATCTTCATTATTTTGATGTCACAAAATACAAAGAGATTTTCTCGCCGTGTTATGATGAACTTCCCATGTGTACATGGCAGCCTTTGAAACTGCTTCTTATGATTAGAATGTGACGCTAGTGAGCAGGATTTATGAACGCGCCTTGAGAGGTATGCGAATGCTGTCAGAAGACTAAAAAAAGTTGGAGTTCCGCACTGCCTGCTCGCATAGGCTGTCTGTCCGTTTTTTTTAATGACCTATCTCAGGCACCCGATATTCAAATATAAAAGAGCTGTGCTATATTTTACTTGCATGTATACTTCTCTATCAAAAGTTTAACGATGAAGCGTTGAGCCATGCCCATTTGTGACTCACGGACGATGACGACTTCGCAATCACTGCATTGTTTGTTCTTTTTTTATAATTTACGTATTCGTTAGAACTTCATTACTGGCCAAGATTAAACAAAAGTGAATGAAATAAATAATTGTATGGCAATTTGCTTACAACTTTCATCATCACAAACGATCAAGCATTTAAAGTTATATATTCTTTTGACTAAACCGTTACATTCGTATTTGGAATGGAAGATACCTGCAAGAAATACATCCTCCAGATACCACTAAGCAAGATGCCACTTCGTTCGAATCGGTAGAGGCGAGGGACTCACGTTCATCTGCCTGGTATTCGGGAATCATGCTCTTCAGTTCGAAGGTCTGGTCGTCGATGCCGGCGAAGGCGAGCACTACGAAAGTGCACATGTCCAGTGGCACGTCTTCCACCCGGTAGTTCATCGGGGCAGGACGCGCACTAGCCCATCCGTAGTAGTAGCACACCACCGGAACCTCGAACTTGTTCCGAGGTATAGTGATGCCGTGGATGGCGTCAGTTCCTGTCACCGAGAGATGGCGTGGTCTTAGCGCCTCTCTTTTTAACGCTTGCATCGGCCACCTTTGTTTTCAGATTAAAACGCGTTGACTTAACGTAAACAATGAGCAGATAAACAACTACACTATTTAGCACGCACGTTGAAGCAATTGAATGAACAAACAGCATTAGCTAAAGGAAACAAAAAGAACTGCGCGAAAACCACCACTCTTTGAGTACTTCACATTATCTTCATAAGCTTTTCTCACACAAGTTCAACAAAGAGTTAACTTTTCTCGGAAGTGTGAGGAAGTACTTGATGTCGCCAGATAAGAAAAGGTAGCAACGCGCCTTACATCAGCTAGCTTTTCCATTGTTTGTTTATGAGCGTTTTTACACTTTTTGTGTTTAAGTATGAATCTTAGCCTCGCAACGCCGAATGCCTACTTATGTTGGCAGAATGAGAACAAGCAAAATCAGCATTTCGTCTTACACACATTGTATTACTATGTTCAAAAGAAAAACCGTGTTGTTTTCACTATTAACAATGACAGAACAAGGAAGTAAAACCACGTTTCTTATATTTTTACTCACACCTAGACATAATCAATGAAACATGGCATTGCAAGTATACAAGTTAGCAGCTGTTATTGCTAAACTCAAAAAGAAACACATAGAAGCCCTTTGTATAAACTGAAGCACGAGACCATATTTTCTCAGGATTGCGCAATGATTGGAGGCACTTCATACCTTTGGTCACCGCTGCCGATGGCTGCAGGAAAACTGCTGTCAGGTACACTGCGACTGCCACTACGCACCACATTATGCCGGTCGATCTCGAGGACCAAGAAGGAATGCAGGTTCACGCGTCGCGCTCCTCCTGTTGCACGCACAACAGTGGACCTCGGAGGGCTTTGAACGACGACCCCCTTTCTGCGGGATTGCACCACCCAGCTGCAATGTCGCATCCGATTACACCCAGACACACAAGGAAGAATTCCTTATCTAATGCAGTATTGATGACCTGATGCGCAAGCGACCGCGCTCAACACTGCAGCTGGCGAGAGGCACAGCGTGGAGTTCTCGGCGGGTGGCGTGCGAATAACGACAAAATTCATGCCGCCCTAGTAGACTGCGCCCTATCTCTTTGCGTCTCTTTTGGACGTTTCAGCATCGTTATCTTAACTCGAACTGCAGGAAGCCGGTTGACCAGAGTAAGCAGCGGGTATGCCAGCGTCTGCAGGCATGGACGGCGGAGGAGACAACCGGCTTTTCGCTGCGTTTGCTCCGACCGAGGCCGAAGTCTGTGCGTTTTCGCGCACTCGCACACTGATTCCTCCTCCCGCTTTCCTTCTTTCCACGTGCTTGCAAGTGCCCTTCATGAGCTGCACATCGCGTGACGTATTTCCTGCCCCCCCCCCCCCCCCCCCCGTTTTCTGGTTTCGTTTTGATTTTTTGCAGCTTCTATTAATGTTCGTGCGCGCAGCTTGAAGGTCATGCGTACCCACGGAAAGCGCAATTTTGTTGTTTGCTGGTGCACGTGTGGCTCTCCGAATCTCGCTTCTTCTCTCTCTCAGGAGTATTTTGACGTGCGTCCGGGCCGCAAGCGCATAACAGAAAACGCCGCCACTTGATGTTCATACTTAACGGAGGGGCTCCCGAGCCCAAGCAAAGCTGCGGTCACTTACGGACAGACGCCAAGTGTTCACGTTTTCCTACAAGCGGAATGCATCCCGTGAACTTTTTTTTGCGCTTCCTGCCTTGCTGGCGACAATGCTAATTGGTGACACCTCAGTTATCTCGTAAACAGGCTTATTAGAGTCGTTTCCATTCCTACTTCCAGCCTCACAACATTTTCCTCTTACTACATCTTTGCCTTCATTTTGCGATTAAATTCGTTGTTCTTTTATGTGCATCAGAAATTTTAAAACTGCTGTCGCCTTGGGCTCGTGCCGGAATTTAAAGCACAAGAAGTATAACCTATGTACTAATGTGTCTCGGCGTCTGCTGTGAATGTTGCTATTCCTGCCTATCTAGTTTGTGGCACCATATCATTCACTGTAGAAATATATTAGGGACTCATCCTATGTAAGAAGCGTGATCCTTATAGAGTGCAGTAGAATAAATAGCGTCAAGTAGCTCTGACGTAGAAGGCGTGGTCATCTTGTTGCTTTCTTTCATATGACAAGACTATTTGGAATCATGAGACATCATCCAGTCATGGACGATTTTATAATTTCTTGTGGCATACAATATCGTGCGTGTGCGAACTTACCTTTAATTCAGCAGCCTAAGTAGCTTGATTGGTCTGTTCGGTCGCGCACTTTTTTACATCGTTTTATGGTCTTCCCAGTTGTTTAGAATCTTAAAAAAACAAGAGAAAAGGCGAAAAATCCATTCCTGTTGTGAAACCCACTTTTATTCACAAGTGCAGTAGAGTTTTTGAAGCAAGTTATATTTTTAACGTGCAGCCTGTAGGCACCTTGAAAATAGCAGCTGCTTAGTAAGCGAAGAAATAATCATCGATGCTAACAAATACCAGTGCTTCCAGAGCAGATGTGAAACAATAATACTGGATGTGACAAGGTGGGGCTTATTCAAGATGCCGGAACCTCTTTTCATTTAAGTACAGCAGAAATGACACAAGATGAAAGTACTGCTATGTCTCCTGTTGTGAAGTCACTTGAAATGTTCTCGATCAAGTTCATGGTGCAGATTTGCATAAGAAGAAGTATTAAATTATGTTTTGGTGTGTAAGTAGTATTAGCCGCTGAAACATCGTCTTTTGTGCTGACAATTCTTTCTTGTCAGTTCACGTGGGGTACGAACAATGTACATGCTTGGCTTTTATCTAATATTCGTGTGCAGTGCTTGAACTTAGTGTCAACATTGCATTCTGAAATATTTATTTTTTCAACATCACCCAGCGCAATGTTTTTATTTTCTACTGCTGTAGCGAAGCCTTATTACTGATGGAAGCTTTGACAAATCCAAGTAACACAGAAGTTGAATCTGTGAAAATACAAAGCCTAAATAGAACAGAATACTTTACATGATGGTACTCTCGATCATCACCCCTCACAAATATTCATTCATGTTTTGGTAACTATAGGTGTTGACTGTGAATTCTGCCCCACTAAAAAGTTGACGCTGGGATTATTTTCACCCCCCTCCCCAAAAGAGAGCAAAAGAGAGATACTGATGAACCTGTTTCACACGCAAAAAAACCGCCCTTTTCTTTTTAAATAAACTGGTTGAAGACAGACGTTCGTCGTTTAGATCTACGAGAAGTTAACTAAACAGGAATGATAGTGATGACCAGCGTCAGTTTAGAAAATATAAGAAGCAATAGCAGACATAAGACACTACTGGGATTTTAAGGCACAAAGTGCAGGTTAAAACATTTGGGAGGGCTCAAGCAGATCAAGTTATGAGAAAGCAAGTCATGTAAATGGTGGCCAAACCAAAGCACACGATTGGGTTTTCATTTCCTCACTTTCTATAAATACAAACACTCGGGAAGTGAAAATGCTCAGGAACATGAAGTTGACAAAACGGCGCAACGCAGAGTACAGTTCTTCGCGCAAGGCATGGAATATGAATAACGAAAGGCCAACCTAGTGACAGAAATACTCTCGCCAAAAAAGTTCACTGGCACTGGAGGCTGCCATTAAACGGAAGCTGAAGCAGTAGTACCCTGTCGAAAAGAGCTTTACGTGCGAAAAATGTGGTGAAGATGGCCTTAGCTGCCGAGAAATACGTAGCAAGCAACGCGTAGCCTTCCAGCCTTCCCTAATGCCCGCTCCAATGTACATAATTCCAGGAAGGACGTGCGCTTTACGCTTTCTTCGATGGCACTGAATCTGCTGTTCATAACATTGTTCTCGTCATTGTGGAAGTAACACTGGCCTAAATTGAAGCACTACGTATGCTTGAATTATTTTGTCGATTAAATTAATTGAAGAGCTAGATGTAGCACTCCCGCGCAAACATGCTTAAATTCTGTGACTGGTCTGTCCTGACTTTTGTTTAACACGTACTTTAACAGGGCATTATAACACTTACGTCCCCAGCTTCATGGTGATGTTATGCCAGTATGAATTAGCGGGTGATGAAACGGGATACCAAAACGCTAGGAATTGGGCGTATGCAATTAGAACACGACTCGGATCCCCACGAGTATCCGTAGAGGCCATAATCCACATATATATATTTCTTGTTTTCAACCTCTCGCGTACCACTTTTCTGCTGTTAGATATGACTGCGTCAGCTCCCGTTTAAGCATCAGCAAGCAGCGTGATGCTTTTTTCCGATCAATTTTTTTTTGCATCGGCAGTGATTGTAGCGGAGAGAGCTACACGTTCTCCTCCTCGAACTCCTTGTGCGGCCGCTTGGGCTTGCGCGTGATGTGCTTGCATTCGGGCCTGTCCACCCGCTCGGGCCAGTCGCAGTTGCCGTTGTCCTGGTTCCACACGGTGCCGCCCTCGCAGAACATCACCATGGGTGTGCCATACACGCACCAGTAGTACTTGGTGCAGTCGTTCTCATGCGGGATGAATGAAATGTTGGGGCTGTCGCAGTCCCGCGGGTAGCTCTTGGTCACGCTGGGCGGCGCTGCGGTCGTACTCGCTGTCGCGGTAGCGGTCGACTTCCACTGGCCGTCATCGAAAGTGGTGCCTGGCAGAGTCGTGGACGGCTCCGGCTGTGGCACGTCGTAATCTGCCAGCTTCTCGTAGATGACGTTGATGAGTGCGTTCTTACGGCCGCACACCCCTTGGAAGTCGTCCATGTCGATGGCCCAAATCATGGCGCCGCCGAAGCCCTGGCCCATGATGTAGTCCATCTGGGCAGCAATGAATGGAGAGATGAAAAAGGCGTTTCAAACATATTTTCTGTTGAGCCACATAGGAATGTCAAGGCCGGGAAAAAAGACGAAAATTTTTGAAAAAAAAAAGTTTTTTCCTGTTTTTTTTTTTTCAGCGCTGAAAAACGCGAAAAACGAACGTCGAAAAATTTGGAATGAGATTTCAAGGTTTTAGGAGTTCTTGCTTACAGTCTTGTTTTTTTTTGCTTTAAGAACAACTACAACGTACATCGATGAACGATTGGAGAAAAACGTCCTCGCCTGTGATAGAGTTTGTGAAGCGTTCGAGATTCGAGGTTGCGGCTTGAAGTCGTCGTCATATAGATGCGCCGGACTGAACGTGACAACAAATATTGAATATTTGAACTCGACTGCAGTCGAACAAATTGCTGAACACGCTGCCGAGCGACGCATACGGAGCACAACGACAAAGGTTTCTGCACACGTAAACGGATTTCTCCGAATACAAGCCTTCTTAGCGCGCAAAGTCCCATACTTTATAGACTTCTTGCCGGAAGGCTGCGGAAATTCGTAGCGCCGTATCCTGCAACAGTCACTCCGAGTCCGACGCGGTGTGATTATTGGTCGGTTCTGGAATAGAAACAGAAGCTTGTTCCACTAATATGACGTTTATATCTGCATATTCGTCTGAATACTGATATTTCTGCTGTTCCGAACTGTAAAAAATCGGTTTGGGTCGTATTTTTAATTTTTTCCACAAGATTTTCAATATTTCTTGACCTTTTGAAGCCATTCAAAAATTTCCGGAAATTTGCATCTCTATAGCTCAGCCACAGCGCTTCGAACTCCATGCTACCTTCTCAAGTAACTTTCCTGTTCAGATATTGGCTACATGTGTTGCGGGATAGCGATGTCTGACTGAGAACATGGTTACTGAGGCAGCAAATAATTTGCGTTAATCGACATGAAGTATCATGGCATGCAAGTTTTAAATGCGCTTAGGCATCTGTCGTCTTTGAGAGACAGGTATAAAGGTGCTAAACCGCAGTAACCTCGGCCGCAGAAAATACTTTTTCCAGGAAAATTAAAAGAGTACATGATTAGTGACCATTTCATCAGTTCATGCACTCTTGGGATCTGCATATTGACAAGAAAAATAAAAAATATCTCAATGTTACAAAAAGATATCATTTGCTGGAACATAGTTTCTGTTGCTGAAAAACTCGTGTAAACTGATGTATGAACGATTTTGGCATAATCGATGGCCGGAATGACATATAAAAACACTTAATATCACCGACTATACTCACTCCCCAAGGTAACACGCAAATTAGTTAGGGCTTTCGAAGGAGAAGCGCATGCAATCTTTTGTCCATCCAGTGCACATTTAGTGCACATTTAGTGCACATTTAGTGCCAGTAACTTCGTGTTTTTGAAAACTTCTGAAACGATCTGTCATGGAATTCGCGAAGCGCATGCTGTCTGTAATTGAGCTCTTAATTTCAACCTGCTTCTTATCGTTGCTGCCTTTATGAATCGTTTCCAACAAGATGTTTGCCACCTCCATAGGAACATTGCCAGCCACCTGTGATTGTTTGGTGTAAAGTGGGATCACCTGTGCCTGTGTTCGCTTTTGTGAGCCATTGCACAGACATCACAGAATACCCCTTTCTCGTCCTAAGTGCTAGCTTTTGTAGTCTGCAAGCGTTCAGTATGTTGCAACAGCATGGCCCCGATGACACTTCAGTTGGATACATCAACTTTCAGCGCTATTCGTGATTCTTGTCTTTGGATCTTATCCCTTGTTACCTTTGCTCGCAAGGCGTAGGTAAGCTGTTTCTTTCGTCTGAAACAGTTTCCGCTTGGTTTTTCTCTACTGAGTTTTATCATCTTTTCGTTTTCTTCGGGAGCCAGCCATGTAACGGCGTCCTCCATTAAAACATTCCCTTGCTTGCGACGGCGCTGTTATTTAGGAGCGTGCAATCATTTTATCGTTTTTTCGCTGATATCTTCTCATTGACCACACATCAGGTCTCTTACATGGCGCTCCGCTACAAGGAGAAAGCCAGCCTTGCATGCTGCCTGGAGTGCCCGACAAACCCGTTCTCTTCCCCAACCCTTAACTGGTGGGTGGCCTCCCTGCTCAACGCAGGTCCAGAGTGCCAGAAACGGCTCGTGAACAGGGTAGCCGTAGCAGCTACAGCCAATTGAATTGTAAAATAGGGACTCAAACTACTGTGTTCATGCTCAAATCGATCAATACACAATTTAAACAACAAACCCGTTCAAAAGAGCTGCACGCGCGTTCGTCCCAAGAAAAATTAGACTAAGAAACGCACGCTGTGTGTAGTTCAGGTGGTAGATACTATAAGGCGTTATTTGGCAATTTTTGGCTGCCTCAGGTGTGGCAACTTTATTCTTGTGGGCTGGCTTTGTTTTCAAGCAGAATTCATTCCTATGAAGACTTCCTGGCATCGTGGCGTGATGGTCACATTATTGAGAATTTGTTTCCTTTCTTGTACTGTCAGAGTTCCAGTTATTCATATTATTCAGCATTAAGCTTCAGTACATTAAACCCTATATAGCAGTACCAATCTTCAGCATTAATATCGAGGCAGCTCGAGGTTCACCGTCAAGGCAAAGCGGAGTAATAGCAGAATATTTCTGAAATATTTTGTGCAATACGTTCTAGGAGATTGATGCATGGACGAAGATTTTCCGCTTATCGACGGGTAACACAGGGTAGCCAACTCATGATGTGCCTCGCGCGTTTTGGTTTTGTTGCTGCTGTGTAAAAAAGCGCGAATTTCTATACGTCGCTTCATTTGAAGCAACCTACGGGCAATTAACTGGCGGGTCTGCATACAAGTTTGAATTTTAATGCTTCTAGGTCCACCTTGAAACTATCATTTTCTCTAGTTTACCAAGCCCGGAACTGTACGCCACGCATTTACCGAATCAAAAGTGACTGCATTCAAAGATACGCTGGCTGCAAGGCAGCGTGCGTGCCCACACATAAGGAATGCCTGCTCGGAAGCGCAGTTGGGACCGGCGGTAGCTCGACGGCTGCTCTATCTACGATCTAGTTGAGTGAGAGTCGAGACAGACGCTCCACTTACAAGATAAAAAAAGAACTTAAACTCTTCAAGGAAAAGGTCGTCGGGTGCAGGAAAGGCTATCGCCTAGCTGCAAGCGCATCGACGGCACGTGTCTTGGTAGTTTATTTGTTTTATTCTTGTGCGAACAAGGCCGGCAACACATATTCTGACTCCTCCTTGTCTCGTGAATTCTCCAGAAATGAGCCACAATCAGGCAATACAGGAACCTAAACGGTGACGAGCGATTTTATTCAATACAAACTATCAAAAAGCCGCACCGTGAAATAAATACCGCGAAGGATTGCAATGTTTTCCGCCAATTATAACCTGTTTCGCCCTCTAGCCGTACATTTCTCTTTGCCGGCACTTTTTTTTTTCAAGTGCGTCCTTATCGCCTTCTTAATGAGTTTTCATTATTACACTATTACGCTCTCATTTTTTCTATTTAATCACATATTTCTGAGTGTCTGAATAGCGGTGTGCATTTCACTCTGGCTCGTGTAAATGCGGTGCTACGAGCAAGGGCGCAGGTCACAGATTAAGAAAATAAATTTATGAAAGGGAGAACAGAGTGCGTGCTTTAAGGCTGATTGCTATAGCGGGCAACTCTGGGCTAGAGGTTGAGCTAAGGGAAAGAAGGATGTCATAGAAAGCGCCAATTAGCTTAAAGAGGAAATAAGTGCCAGCCTTTACCAACGCATTCAACTTGTGAGCCTGGCCATATCTAGTGTTCAAGCCTCGTGCTCGGTAACGAGCCAAAGCAAAGCCCGCATGGCCGCTATGAGAAAGACACTGTTATTTATTCTTCGGCACTTCGAAACGCTGTGGCTCATAAAGGCGTCGCGACAGAGTTTTTGCCAACGTACAGGTCCTTGCAGACACAGGGAAGAGCCAAGGAAAGGTTTCGGCACTGAAATGATTTTTGTGAAAGGACTTGTTGGAAGTCAAGTTGTCAAAGTGTGCTGTCGGGCTACTTGGCGGCAAGACAACATGATTCAGCTAAACAACGAAGATGACAACTGTACTTTCTTTTCCGGCACTGCACAATAATCAAAGATGTTGTCGTTTTTTTATGACGTCATCGCCTCTAAACCCACTTTACACTGAGCAGACTGCGTTACCACGGCATGAATGCTTCTGCTTTTGCGTTTATTTCTGTTGTACGACTCCGCTGAAGTGGACGCTTTGCAGGGTTCTTCATAGTGAACCAGCATGCTGCGTGTCACTTCGGCTTTTAAGGTTGCCGCTTTTATCAAAACAATGTTTGAATTGCCCCGCTTCTGCTTCAGATTTCCACCTAATTCTTTCAGGTTGATCTGAACGGAGGACGAAATCGAAGGCATTTATTTTAAGCTAAGCTAGGATATGAGAAATAGCTGCTTTTTCAAGAGATGCTGCGGGGACCCCTAGAGCCCTTGATGGCTGCTGAGCAATGGATTTACGTCAATACTTTGAAAATAATATAACTGAAATAAAACAAAAGCTGCAAATCTTGTGGGCTCGTTGAGAAAAAAGAAACACTGTAGCTTGACAAAAATATGTTGTTCTCATCAGAAAATTTGAAGATTTCTCTTAAGTTTCTTGAAGCACACTGGTGTTACTATGACACTCTTGTTCAATCTGAACCCAAATTGCAATCATTTGGCTAAACTGGCCGATTGTGTTTATTCTCAACTGAGACCAATCTATTCGTTGCCATTATCTTGGTGAGGTCAGTTTTTTATACTGAAGTTCACCCATGAATAGACGCAGGAGGCATTACCTTTATGGAAATGCTTTCAGGATCCTCGTAGCCGATCCACTGGTTGTCGTAGTAGGCATAGGGGCACTTGCCAACATCGTCAAACTTTTTCGTCCAGGTTCCCGAGTTGACGTGCGGGCAGATCTGCAAATTGAGCAGTCACAATAGAGCTGTGAGATCTCACAAAGATGAGGTTACACCCATGACTGCCCGAACCAATTCCTTTAAATACTCCTTCTTCCCCAGAACCATAGCTGAATGGACCTGCTTGCCTCAGGACCTTTTACAAGCAGACAATCTAAACAATTTGAAACATATCTGTCCCGTTGTTTAAGCCTATAAAAACCATTTGCCAATGCTGTAACTCATTATGTTCTTCACCTGCGGTTCCTATCCTAGGTGGTCTGAAACCGAGCATATTATTATGAACACTCATCCTATCTGACGCACTTGTGGCCGTATCTGCTGGCAAGATGTCTGTGTCATAATGATTGATGTATTCGTATGTTTGTATGAATTATGTACCCGTTGCTGTGGGTACTTGTTGAGTTGTATGCATCCACCCTGTTTCGGCCTTACGGTTGACAGTATAAATAAATAAATAAATAAATAAATAAATAAATAAATAAATAAATAAATAAATAAATAAATAAATAAATAAATAAATAAATAAATAAATAAATAAATAAATAAATAAATAAATAAATAAATAAATATTAAGATAATGTGCATTCATGGCTAGGAAACTGGCAACTTGTTATGAATAGTTGGAAAATAAACTGAGTTCTTCCTGAAGCTGTCAAAATTGCTTTTGATGTTGCTGGACTTTAACAAGTGGAATTTAGAAGTTACAATTCTTTATGGAGTTAAGTACGGATACGCTATACTGCGTAAAAATGTTGAGGTGGGGATAATTAGCAGCAGTCACCTCATAGTAAGCGAGAAAGCCCGTAGCATTCGTGTATGGTCCAGGAATGCCGCCCATCTTTTCCTTGTTGATGTAGGCCCTCAGTGCCGTATTGGACTTGTCGCTCAGCGTGTACGTTCTTCCGTAGAAAGGAACGCCGACGACTAGTTTCTCCCTCGGCGCTCCTAGGCTCATCCACAACTGCAGTCCATCATGCTGTGAAGAAAAATATGTTGGTCGCCATGTTATGCACGCCGGCTTTGCTTGCAATCACAAAAATATTATTTTCATGGCTGTTTTCCCTGATTGCTTCGTCGGACCGGCTCATCTACTGTACAAACGCCTTTGAAGTGTCACGCAATCAAAGTCATCAAGGGTTACTGAAGGTATAATTGCGTACTATGTAAAAGTATTTCGAACCGAAGTATTTGAACATAAAAAAAAATAGGTTAATCATCAAAACACCAACTGACGAATCTTAACATGATATATTTTGGACACATCAAATACTAATCTGCATGCAACCTGTGTTGTTACCTAATCATGCCACCAATATTTGTCGATCTCTCTGGCACTGTGGAACCAACTGAGGCCTTAAAATTTGAATCATTGCCAGATTACGACTGCATTAATGTAAAATTTAAACAGAAAACATCATTACTGAAAGTTATTTCTTGCTAACAAAGAATGTTCAGCAAGCATTCGATAGTTCCACTCCGCCCACGCAGCGCAAAATTGGAATAGTGATTTTATTATTAAAATCAGGCAATAAAACATCACCTTCGAAGCATCGCACTATTTCGTTTAGCAGCACTCAGTGCAAATGATTAAAATGAGTAATTTTCACTAAGTTTCCAAACTTTCCGAGCCTGTAACCTGTTTTTTTTTTACACTTTCATAGAGATATTTTTTTCTGATACCCTATTTGCCTGCTTTACTAACAAACTTTACCATAGTTAAGATCGGGCATCGAAAGCTGGTTAAGACCGCGGGCATCGAAAGCTGGCTACATTTTCTTTTATTTCTCTAAAGCATTAGACAAGGTATGTCGCCGTTTATTAATTTCTAAGCTAAACCAAAATAACATTGACTAAAATGTTCTGAAATGAATTAAATGCTTTCTTCTTAACTGATCTCAGTTTGTTTCCACTAACAATAATAATTCATCTTTTAATGAAGTTTACTTGGGTGCATCACTAGAGTCACCTTCTCGGACACCTTTTGTTTACATTAAATATATTCCTTATAATGTTTCATCCAACCCTCACTTATTTGATGACAATTGAGTTATTTTACAGGAAATATAATCCCTCTACGATGCTAAGCACAACACATTAAAAAAATATTTACGTTCCCCTATGCACCTTGGTTACGGTGACTGTTGGCTTCCTTCATAAGTTTGTCAAACGAGCCCTTCATTTCCTTTACCTTGTCTGCTAATAGCTTAACGGTCTCGGTTCTGGCAGTCTTGATGCCACAGGTTGCTTAAGAGGGCTCTCGCACAGTCTCCGCCCTCGCCGTTAGATGACGTTCCACGTCACACTCGCGGTATTACAAGACGTGCTACGTCCACCGCTATGGACGAGGGTGGCGCTGGTGAACACTCTCAAGGTTCGCTTACACCCAATAAACATAAATACCCACGAGAGCAGCAGATTGGACAGCCGTCGCCGTAGCTCAGTTGGTAGAGCACCGGACGCGGTATTCGGAAGTCGTGGGTTCGGATCCCACCGGCGGCATAGTTGTTTTTTCTGCTGCTTTATAAGTAATTTTCTTTAAGTGATAGATTAATTTAAGCATTATTGTGCCACTGATCAGCACAACACATTAAAAAAAAATAACATTCCCCTATGCACCTTGGTTGCGGTGACTGTTGGCTCCCTTCATTAGTTTGTCAAACGAGCCCCTAATTTCCTTTACCTTGTCTGCTAATAGCATAACGAGGGTCTCGGCTCTAGCAGTCTTGATGCCATAGGTAGCATAAGTGGGCTCTCACACAGTTTCCGCCCTCGCCGTTAGATGACGTTCCACGTCACACTCGCGGTATTACAAGACGTGCTACGTCCGCCGCTATCAGTGCTGTCTAACAGCACTGATTGTCGCCACAACGTAGGAGTAAAAGCACGTACCGCCATATATGCGTTTGAGTCCTTGCTGCCTCGTGCATTAATCGATTTGAACAGCCTTCCCTTTGAAATTGTCGCGACGAATTATCAAAACCTTTAATATCTAAGGATGAAAAGTTTTTAAATGGAAACATTCACAGCATATGTTTGTATATTTCTTGTTGTTTATAACAGCTAACCTTTTTAATATCTTCGGCCCTGAGGGTTAATAAAAAATTGGTAGCGATTGCTAGCCTCGGTAATACGAACAGACAGCGCAGCTGAGAGGGGATATTGGTCGTTGACACGACGTTGGGATAAAAGCATGTACCACCGTATCTGCATCTGAGTCATTGTTGCCTCATGCATTAAGCGAAGTGCAGCCTTCCCGTAGAAATTGTCGACCCCACTGATAATCGGGACTTTCGCGATGCATTATCAAAACCTTTAATATAGGATGATGAAAAGTATCTTTATTCGGTACATTCACTGCGTATGTTTATATATTTCTTGTTTTTTATAACCACTTGCCTCTTCAATATCTCCGGCCCTGAGGGTCCAATAGAAAAAAAATTGGCACAGATTGCTATCCTCGGTAATACGAATAGAGAGCGCAGCTTAGAGGGGATATTGGTCGTCGACAGATGCCGTAAGATTCCTTCGGTCGCCGATTGCAAGCACGACGCACATAGGTGGAACTGGCTCAAGGCAGCACCCGCAAGCACCACTTGCATCTGTCCAATTGAAGACATGCTCCCTCTCCCGTTTCACCGTTTGTTCTCTCCTCTTTCCTCCTCGTGCTCCAGGGAACTTCAAAAACGGTCGCCACTCAATCTATTGAGCGTGTCTTTAAAAGCAGCGCTGTTAAAGCACTGACGGCTGAGCAGTTCAAGCGCCGCGTGTGCACTTGAATTTGTGTGTGTCACGCGGCCAGGCCTCTTCGTGTCGACGTGCTTTTGCAGTGTTTACCATTTGTTTTCAGCATTGCTCGTTTTATAGACTGAAAGGCCAGTGTCAATAAAGGTCAGTGAACAATAACTGCCGTGCAGCAAAGGGTGCAGTCGACTTTCGTTGTCGTGTTTTCTGTCTTGTCTTAGTTGGCAAGGTGACGCCGTAGATGCACCGAAATGGAAGGGTGTTTAAGCACTATCGTGGTGTGCTATGGTATGTGTGAGGTCAGGATTTTACCTTACCCGACTACAACAAAGGTTGCACGAGGCACATGCTGCACGCACGGGTGGTAGTTTCACCGCTGTCTACCTGATCGTCGTTTTTGCTGTCAAGTCGGAACCGCTCACCCTAGCACCCACCGTCTCCCGCTAGTCAGCTCTATCACTTTCTCCACTGCTCTCACCTTCTTGCCTCCTCCTCAGCTTGCCTCCTCGCACCCTTAGGGTTGCGTCATTGAAACCCAACGCCACACGACCGTGGAATGGGCGCTTAACGTCTGCGCTGTGATGAATGACAAAAAAATAGAAATATACTTTACTGTGCGTTATCTCTGCATATGGCTGTGAGGCTTGATTTTGTTGAAGCCAGTCTTCCTCAGTATGTGACAACAGAGATTTTACAATTGTGACCAGACCGTATTTTTCGAAGATTTTCGCATGAACCAGCAGAACTCTATCTGTATGAGATACATGGAGAAAAATATTTTGTCCTTAAGGTACTCACAACGTTGAGCTTCTCGTAGGCCCATTCGTCAAAAGACCTTCTGAACAGTGGGCTGTGCACATCCGTAAATCCAGCCCAGTTTCCACGCAGGTCGTATGTCATGACATTTATCCAGTCAAGTAGCCTGTAAAAAATTAGAGGTGAAACTACAACATGCTGTTTGCTGGAAATGTTTCACTGGAAACTTTTTCACCATGAGCATGCTCATCGAGATGCCATTGTGCTTACGCGCCGACAGATATCGCGTGCACGTCGCCTCATTTGGCCTTATGGTTGATCAGCTAAACGTAAAGAAAAGAAGCAAAAAGGATGCTTACTCTCCCAGCTCGGCCACTTCGTAACCTTCTTGTAGACGAAACTTCGCCACTGGAACAGCAGCGGTCAGCAGCAATTTGTATTGGTTGAAAACCGACCTTAGCTCCTGAAAGCGGGATATTGTAACTCTTCAGTAACACTGCAAGGATCATCCACACATCTACACGCTTTTGAAAAAAAGTTTCTGATGCTCAAGGCAAATAAACAAGCCTCAGACACTGTGATCTTTCTTGAAGAATAAAATGCAGACGAAGTGGTAGTGTATTGTAATGCCTACATTTTACATCTTCACTTGTTGAGAACAGGAAATAGACCTGCTGACCTGCAACGCATATTTGTTTTTGCAAAACTGTAACCGCCCAGATTTTTCCACGTGTACAGGCGTAAGCCAGCAGAGGCTTTAAATACATAATAAGAGAACTGTTGAGAACTGTTTTCACTGCAATTGCCTCCAACAAACTTTCCCTATCAGTGTTCTCTGGAAGGATAAAGGAAAGGCTGCGCGCATGAAATGGCGCCTGAGAGATTAGCGACTGATACAAATACCTTTTTATGTGCAGCAAAGAATAACTGACAATAAAATTCACTCTACTTTCTAAACTTTTCGCACCACATAATCCGTGACTAGAATTATAACTCAGCTGTGCGTGAGGTTCCCCGTCGTGTTGTAGGATTTCTGAATATTTTTACCACTAAAAATGGTTTTGCTGTCACTGTCTAATGCCTTTAGAGCACTATGAAAGCAGCATGCTCTCCAACGCACAGCTGCGCAACCATGTTAGGAACAGGTGATTTGGCCTGTCGATGTGGAGTCTCTCATAGTGCCGGGCAATCAGTCGCTCACCTTGACAAGCAGGAGGAAGTTTGCCTTATCAGAGTATGCTCCTCCGCGGTCATAGGCTCCCGGGTACTCCCAGTCCAGGTCGAAACCATCGAAGCCGTACGTCTGGACCCACTTGAGGGCGCTGTTGATGAAAGTATGTCGGCGTCCAGTAGTGCTCACCATTTCCGAATACTTCTTCCCACCCTCGGCCCAGCCCCCCACAGCCAGGAGAGTCTTCATCTGCGGGTTCTTCTTGCGTAGTGCCGTGAATCGCCTGTATCCGCCTGAATGTGAAGAGGAAATAGACAAGATTAAAGGGAATAGCACCATGTGCATTGGTACGCGCAATAGACCCACAAGCAACTCTCACGATCGCCCTTGACATTCACGTGAGCTCTGCAGCTGGCTGAGCTCTTGCAGAAGCCAGGTTTCAGCTGCAGTCAAAATCGCTGCCAGCCTCACTATATTACTTTTAATGCTCTTAAGCGAGACAATGATGGATATGTTGAGATTGTCAGTAACTATGGTGACGACGTTTCGTAGCTGACGCTGCTTCAACCATCAAAAATGCACCGGAGACCAAGAACTACAGCAAAACTAACAAGCACAAGTCACATGTCGTCTAAGTTGATAGGGGGACTTAAGGGGGTAACTTAAGGTGGAAAAAGGGCATTGGCTGCCCTCGCTTTCTTGCGAACGAAGCTCAAGAAATGCAGATGCTACCAACCCTTTCAAACGTTTCCTTTAAGTCCATCCCTGTCTGGTCCGTCCCTTTGAATAACAGTACATGACTAGCACGTTGTCACGAAAAGAACCTGCTCTCTGCTGGCCCTTATAATAATCTGGTTTGATGTCAGCAGAATTATGCTCTCTGCTGGCTTTTATAATAATCTGGCTGGGTGTTAGCATAATTCTGCTCTCTGCTGGCTTTTATAATAATCTGGCTTGGTGTTAGCAGAATTCTGCTATCTGCTGGCTCTTATAATAATCTGGTTTGGTGTTAGCAGAAAGAATGAGTAACAGAATTCGGAATACTTCTGTCACTAATGAACCTTGATGGCTAACTGAAGTGCGTTCGAGTCCAGATTAACTGCTTTTGGGGAGCGCCCGTTTTAAAAATCTCAACCAGCATTTGCGCTGTCAGTCTACTCAAGCTCCCATTTTATAGAGAGTAAGTTTAGCTTTGATGTGGCAGACTGCCTCACTCAGAGATTTCGTGTCATTATGCGTGCTTCAACTACTGTCAGCTGCTGTGTTTTTTCAGTTCATCTCTGAAAGACTGACCTTTGTTGAAGTCGTACTCCGGGTCAATGCTGAAGAGTTCCCAGGTCTGGTTGCTGAGACCGACGAAGGAATAGATGAGGTGCGTACACTTGTCTATAGGGATGTCTTCGATGTCGTAGTTCATAGGCTCAGGGCGGTAGAGCGCCCATGCGCTGTAGTAGCATACAATACGCCCGGGATTCTTCCTGCTGCTGCTGCCGTCATTTTGTCGCTCGGTCCGAAGGTTGGAATCATCGTTGGTCGCTGCGAAAGCCTCGACGTTACAACCCTCGAGCAATCTTACCAGGACAATCTTTCGAGCAAAAAAAAATGCATTTAGGCACCGCGTAGTACTTTCACTGCCTCTTAGATACAAAGCACATAATCGCAGTTTTTAATGTGCAGGTAACTTGCCGAAGTAACCATTAAAGCTTCTGTTGCTCTTACAAGTCCTGCTTTCTTCGACACCAGTTATAATTTTGACGCAACTGTGCAATATTTTAAGAAAGCGAAGGAACATTTTTTTATGCAAATGGTCTAACCATCTAATGCATAACTAAATCTTTATTTTAAAGTTTGTCCTACGCTCGCACCGAGTATTTAGGACTGCCATAAATCACTACTGGGGTCCGTCTTTGACAATAAATAGCACAAAGTTACAAGCATCCCAAGGGGGCACCTGCGGGCATCCCTTGATGGCTATGGTGCAATCTTAGGGTATTCGAAAACTGCATTCCTAAACAACGTCCCGTTGAAAACTGCTCTTGACGAGAATTTCTGCGCATGCACCCTAGAATTATGTGGAACGCTACCTTCCCTGTCGTTATCATCATTGCCTATTACCGTCAGAGTGGGTATGTCTACTAAATGGAAGATTTTCTTAGTTTGATAGCGTACAAAATAAATGAATAAATAAAGACGTTAGTCGGTCATTTATGAGAGCACCAAGAAGGAAACTTTTTTTTCAGGTTGAAAGTTTTGCTTTCCAGAAACAATGTTATTCTTTGGATCTCCATTTAGTTTATTTATAGTTTTGAGTTGAACTTTGTTTTAAGCGTTCATGACTTACTTTGTGCTTCAATTGTAATGCCCAAAAGAAGTGACCAGGAGAGCAGGAGATGCAACAGTCTGGTCTTCATGATGTGTACTCGGTGTTCGGAGACCCTCCTGAGGACAAGAAGCACATGTACGATGAAGATATACACAACATTCTACGAGGATGCACATCAAGATCAAGGTTTTGGCTCCGTGCATTCATTGCAGTGTGAAATTGATATACTCACAAAATAGAACACCTGCAGGGTTTCTGCTTTGCATCTTGAATTACTGATTCCTGTTACAATGTGAAAGGCTATTCCTAATGATTCGGTAGTGAATAAAACAATAAAGGTGCTCCTGGCATCCTCAATCTGATAGGCGGGACTTCTGAATATGCAACAGTCTCGAGCAGAAGCCCTCCGCCACGCTAAGGCACCCGATGCGACAGCGACTAGCAGGGGGAGAAATGGCTGTAGGTTGGCCGGAAGACGTTGACCTTGGGCGTCGCTCACGCTGCCGCAAGATCATTCATCGAACTTACGCATGCCCTGACCTTCGCGCTTTCTTTTCTCTCTCCTTTGCGTCTTTTCTGCTTAAGAGATGAGACAGCACAGTTGCTTACATTGTTTATATGTTCACACCATGCAAGAGTGCATCTTTGTAAGGAAAGTATTATGGTTGTGAGTGCATATCAGCTGTCACATATCACCACGCTAGTGGTGGAAACGCATATGGGAACGACTGGAGACATTTTAAGGACAATTTATGAGCGCCGGCCGGAGGCGGGCGGCATGACACAGCCTGCCATGATGGCCCAGCAGTGGTGCCTCAGAATATATACATGTCACCTTCCGACTTGTCTTTACAGATACACGAGAAAGACCATGGCTAGAACGTTTAACCTCAGACAATCACCTGCTAAAAGAGCGCGGCCTATACCAGATATTTCTCGTTCCTGCCCTACAGCCGCATTCGTTAGGCCACAAAAGTTACGTATCAGGGGGCCAAACACGGCGTGTTAGGTGTAAGGTGAGTGTAAGAGCGGCGCACGTCACCTGATCTTGGCACTTGAGAAGACAAGGCCTGACCAGGACGCAGACCTCAAGGTCAGTGCAAGTATGAAACTAATTGGGGAGTGGGTAGGCAGGAAAAAAAAAAAACACTCACCCGAAGACGCGACCTGCGCGGAGTCACCGCCTGCTTCTGGTGGCCGACCCTGTCGGGGGTGGCGCGCAGTGGAGCGCTCGGGACCCCCGCGCAGACGCAAGTCGGCCCATCCGGTATTCGGCGCTTCACAGCCGCTAAGGTCGTCGACCGGCAGGGAAAGGTAGAGAAGGCTCCTCCTCTGTCAAAGCATCCGGAGTATCGGCGGCTTTGCGTCGCCCAACGATTGGGGGCTCTGCCGGTGGTGGGTCTTCCTGGCGGCAGCCGGACGCCCGGCCCGAGCTAAACCGGCTTGGCCGCGCCGCCGTCTCCGCCGCCGCAGGGACCCCGCCGCACACGCAGTCGGTCGGTCGGTGCCGTGATACCCGCCGACGCACCGTCCCTGCTGCTTGCTGCTGCTATTCGGCGCAGAACTCGCATGCTTGGCGCGTTTTTTGCCGAAGAGCTTGTTCTTGCCCAAGGGCTTTTCCGCTGTCCCCGTGCATGCGTGAGTGACGGCGAGCGCTGTCACGAATGCGGGGGAACCTGTATTCTTTTCTTTGCTGTTCTCCTCTCCGGTGGTTTCGAGTGCGATAACATGTTGCAGCATTCCAGCCGTAGCGTGCAGTCGTCTCGGATACGTCCGAGGATGCCCTGCACAAACACTACATGAGTGGCACGCTTGGTCTGGAAGCTCCTTCTTAAGGGCCGTTTTATGCGCCCGAAGAGGCAGTGTCGCGAGATGTTTTTGTAACTTTCTTATATTTGTGTGAGTGTAGCGGAGACAGGATAGCGTCACGATCAGGTTGCACAGAATGTAACGTCCGGAAGTTACTCAAGCCAGAAGCGTCAGCGCGCTTCTTTCTTGCTCATGTACTGTCTTCCTCTTTTTGTCGACTGCGTCTGTTGGTTGCACTATGAGTTTTCACTTGATACAGAGATATATTGATGGATCTATTATAGCTGCTGACAGAGGCATGCAATAAGGGAGTAATTACCCATTGCCATTCATCCAAGTGCAACTAATGGCTACAAAGGAAAGCAGCACAGCTTCCGCAGAAACTTCGTGACACAGAAAAAAATTGTCATGGTCCAGGGTTCGAACCCTGAACTGAGCTAACAGGGACAACTAGCATATGGTAGGTTGAGAGCGAATTGGTTAATAACCGGAAGTGGCAACAGTGTCGGTAAAATGTTTGGGGGAATCCCCCAATGTGGAATAGGTTTCCAATAAGGCAGTGCAGTAATTACCGATTGGCATTCATGCAAGCGCAGCAAACGGCTTCAAAGTAAAGCTATACAGCTTCCACAGAAGCCTCGCAGTGAAAGGAAAATTTGTCTTGGCCCGGGGTTACGAACCCTGGACCACCGCTTCACCGGAGGAGTCGCTCAACGAAGAGTTAAGCAGGATGGCTAGCGCATGGTAGCGCAAGAGCGGATTGATAACTAACTCTAAGTGGGAACAGTGTTGGTCAAATGTTTAAGAGAATCCCCCAAGGTTGAGTGAGTTTGTAATAAGGCAGTAATTACCCACTGCTATCCACCCAAGCGTAGCCAATGGCTACAAAGGAAAGCTGTAACTTCCACGAAAGCCTGGCAGTTAAAAAAAAAATCGTCTTGGTTCAAACCGGGGACCACCGCTACACCGGAGCAGTAGCTCTACCAACTGAGCTAACCGGGACGGCTAACATGCAGGCTTTAGAATGACAATTGGCCAGTGGACTTCAGACAATATATACTGCGATGAGGAGCTTGTGTTTTGGGGTTTTGGTCAGAATATGGTGCCATTTTTTACGCATTTTAACACACTTTTCAAAAGCATGCATCACTTTTTGAAATGCCGGTATTATACACAACTATTTACATACCCAAAAGGTTTGGCCATGCAAGCACACTTTTTTGACTGGAAGTTGTTTAAGAACGCAATTTTGCCCCAAGATTCACAGGACTGCACCATCAATATAATCACAGATCCCTTCTTGGTACGTTTGCAGCTTTCTGCTATTAATTGTAAAAATACATCTCATTTGTTTTTATAAGGCAGTCTTATTACTCGGTGCTAGCTCAGGACTAATTTTAAGAGAGATTTTGCTACGCATAGGAAGATTGGACCATTCGAATCAACATGTTCATAACAGTATATAAAAATATTCCACAGTTCCCTCACAGTTAAAACTGACGTCCAAGAAAGATGGACTGGTGTTCATTTCAGCAATATACTAGCGTCATCGTGAACTTTGCCGCTACTAACGTCGTCCTTTTTACTTGCGTCTAACTACATCACAGCAGCATGAATTGTCATAGTTTGCACAATGTCCACTTGCTGTCGCTTTACTTGTCGATTAGTGAAAATGTAAAAGATCTGGTAGCATCACATAAACTGACGCGACACTGCATAATCTTTGGGTTGTACTGCCACTCGTGTTGCATGCCACTGCAACACGGGTGCCAGTGCAGCCGCATTAGCATGCATCATCAGTGAGTCGCCAGCAATATGATTGAAGTGCGCCGGTATTTTTAACGTAAATAAATTCGACGTAAACACATGCGCGTTCAGGAACAATTCTATAAGACAAATTAAAAAAAATACATGTAAAGCTTACATTGGGTTTTAACAGTAGAGCAAATGCGTTTTAGATTTCTGGATCTATGTAAGACGTTAAGTTTTGGTCGAAATGTTGTCTTTAAAAAATAACGACTACTAATCCAGCTTCAACACGTTTGAACGCACAAACGTAATCGCAGACTAATTATCCTTGCTCGTGTGCGTCTTTATGCTGGCTTTGGTCGTTGGAGGCTCTAAACCATTTCTGATTATGGATGAGTGGCGGTCAACGGTCGCTGGTGAGCTGTTGTAGGCAAGGTTAGCAGGAAGTTGACGTTGATGTTGGTGGTGGCTACTAGGCGGGAATAGATCTGCTTTATACTGCCGGTGGTAGCTAAACCACAGTGATAGTTTAGATAATTGCAAGGAACGATCAGAGTTTGTGAGCCAGTTCTGTGCCATAAATGTGATTTTCACCGGCCGTTCAAGCAGTTAAAAAGGATTCCATTTGCGACGTCACAATTTGGGTTCCAGTTCGGTGTCAAGAAAGTGTCTTAGAAGAAGAGCATAAACCTCTTCAGTAATTGCCTGTTATGTCCTGGAAGATAATGTAATCTTACATCGCCATGTAGCACCTCTTCGGTCTTGAGGGACGGCAGGAAGACCTGCTTGTCCTGACGGAAGCGTACAGCGCACTAAGGGACGAGGACACAAGTGAGGAAAACACATGGGACACATGAGAGCTGACCTGCAACAGTTTATTTCGAACCTCGGGACGTAATATATACAGTAAGAGCATAGCCAGCATCCCACATGCACAGCAAGCCAGATATTTATGTGATAACGCAGGTATAAAAGCTCTTTGCGAGTAAGAGGGATCGATAGCTTTGACACGCAGGAAACACCTAATTGGTCTATCATTTCTGCTGCGACAATTTATCGAGTTAGTTTACATCTGCTTGTGGTGACAACGGCGCAATCACGGTAAACAGGCTGGCACGTAAACACTTCTCATTCGTTCTGATCTTCGCACATGGGCACTTCATCTGGTTCATTTTGGTTCTGATATTCACTGCTTTTATTTCACTTACATTTTCTGCATTATGCGTCTTGAAACCCTCCTCGCTGTTCCATACATGGTTCCAAAGTTCTTGGAGACTGGCCAACAAAGTAAACATAGTTTCTGCCACATGTCAAATGACTGCTGCAGAGAATTGAGTCAGTACTTCAAAGAACTTCGTTCGGGGCTGCTTTTTGCACTCGAGCTTCTTTGAGGTACCAGGTTTCGTCATTTCGGGTAATTTTTGAAGCTTATCAGGGGCGGAAAAGATCGCTTTTACGACGCCCGTTGAGCATGTTCCTTTCTTATGTCCTCGTCCATTAGTGCGCTTCACGCTTCCGTAGCCTAAACTGTCACGTTAGTCTTGCCCTTATGGTTATTATAGCGCCGGCATTAAGCGCCAGTTCGTGGGTTGAGCAGCGTCGCCGTCGGTGTAACCGAGTAAAGGAGAGTACCGCCGCTCGCTAATAGATGGCGCCAGCGTGGCGGCGCGGGTAGGCGCAGGCGCACCGTGCGCCATCACCACAGTATGAGCGGAGGTAGAGTGGGTGAGAGAGGGGATGTTTATCTGCGGTGGCACGCGTCCACGCGCCGCCTCCTCGCAGTCGCGCCACGCTCCGCTCCGCTGGCTGGCGACGGTGTGAAATGTGCTGCACACTATAGATTGTGCGGCCAGTCACAGCGCTGTCTTCCTAACCATCTGCTTATGTAATACAATACAAAATAGTCTCAGCCAGTTCTTCTTGAAGTATGAGCGACGCAACCGGTGGAAATGCTTCGTATGATGCTGCTGCTGCTAAACGAGCTGCCCGAGCAGAGGCTCTGCTACGGGAGAGTGCTTCTTCAAGACAGACCCCCTAACACGGCGCTTTCCAACCTCGCCAGCGCGGTTACTTACTAATCGTCGGCACCTTTGCTTACGATGAGCAGCTTGAGCGTCACGACATTACTAATCGCGATTGAAACGTTACGGCAGCAGGTCATAGGTCGGCGGTTGGCCTGTTCGTCCGGGATCCTCGACTAATCTGGAAGGAAGCAGTGATGTACGGATCTTGAGAAGCTCAGCATAGCCCAGCCTACTTGACTGTAGGAAGTTATTGTAGTTAGTATGAATTTTACTAATAGGTGCGCGGGACGTCTTTTTTTTTTTTATTCAACGGCGAAAAAAAGTCGGATTCGGCCCAGCATGTAGTGAAAAAGATTAGCCGCATCTGCGGAGAGTATTGAATCACGTCTCTGACCAAGAGTTGCCAGTAAGTGCAGCGTTAAGTTCAAAAATCTGTATCGTTAATTAATGTCGAACGAAATCACCGTTACAACGGGAAAAGGACAATATTCATGGCTATGTTGAAACAATTGTTGCTATGCCGACATCTTTATGAAACATATTTACTTATGCCGCTGCATAACGTAAATGACACCCGAGTTACAATTTAAATGATACAACGTACAAAAAATCATCGTTAATGGCGTCCCAATTCTGCAGAAAGCGGCTACTTTGCAATGTTCACAATTGTGTAAATTCCTCTAGCAAGGGTTGAACCAAAGTAAGACAAGTGGGCCCCGGAGAATATAATGATTCGCTGTGCGCGTTAACTTGCTGTTGGAGCTATTGTCTGATCGATTAATAAGGGTGTGTTAAATGCGGTGATCGCGACTGAATTTTTATCAACTGGGGAAATAATTCCGACAAGTGTTCGACAGGTCATTAAGTTTATAGGGGGACAGTTCTCGGCCCTGTGTGACTCTAATACAGTGGCCAACTTTGTTTAGGCATCTGAGAGAATCTTTGGAAGACGACCAATGGCCTGGTCGGCCACTTGAAGCCCCTACTAAGGAAATGTTCCGCAAAGATTCCTAGGAGACGTACTTAAGACTGACAGGCGCGTGGCGTTCATCATGTTTCTACTTAACTGAGAACGATTTGCGTAAATTGAGTCTTGCGCACACATTTCGTTATGTCTAAGGTGTGTTCGCTATGGGTGCTTAAATATACTGGTGCCTAAAATTAAAAAAAAAAACATGTGGAAGGTTGTCATGAAATGTTAGGCACAATGAAACCTGGTAGCATCTGCATTTTTTAGCGGTCGTTGACTGTGCATAAAACCTCGATTTACCTGCATGTAGAAAGAATGAATGAATGGCCTGGAAATAATAATAATAATAATTGGTTTTTGGGGAAAGGAAATGGCGCAGTATCTGTCTCATATATATACAGGTAAATCGAGGCTTTATGCACAGTCAACGACCGCTAAAAAATGCAGATGCTAGCAGGTTTCATTGTGCCTAACATTTCATGACAACCTTCCACATGTTTTTTTTTTTAATTTTAGGCACCAGTATATTTAAGCACCCATAGCGAACACACCTTAGACATAAAGAAATGTGTGCGCAAGTGCAAGAGTGATTTTTACCTCGTGAAATGCAAGATAGCTTTTACGGGAAAGATGATTTTTCCGATGGTAATGGCGATTTGCCTTTCGATTACCTACTAGCCATGCAGAGGAAATATGAGAGGGGCACTCTGACCAATAGAAAAGCGTCCAGAAATATTCAGCAAAAAAAAAATTCACAGGCGATCATACGATATGATACGGCTAATGTGTGTTAGCGGCATTGGTTGCTCGTATGGCTTCTACAATGATCGCCTTCCTGTTGCGTCTTTGAATTGTATTTTGCCGTCGCTTTTTCGTTCCAGTGCTGCGTGGGCTTATCATGGGTAAAAGCATATGTAGGTCTGAAGCGAGTGAATGGGTGGTGGGTAGGGCCTTTTGGAGGCTAGAAGAGGGTGGTTGGTGGGCACTGAAGCTTTTGCAGAGCTGAGGCGGGTTGGTCGGTGGTAGGTGGCGGCTCTTGGACGGTAAAGGTGCGTGGAGAGAAGAGTTGAGTGGGTAGTGGGTGGAAACGTACTGAAATGAGCTGTGGTGGTTGGTAATGGGTGAAGCTCCTGGAGGCTGAGCTGGGGTTGTTTGGTGTTGGGGGAAGTTTCTATAGGGTGGAAATGAACCTAGGACAAAGGTGGGTGTATAGTGGGACGCGGCCGGCGGCAGCATGTCACAACGGACAGTCAAACTTTGCCAAAGTTAGGGTAGTCATGTCAACGCATTAAAATGACGTCACTGTTATTACAATGTAACCCGAAATTCAGCGACAGGCAATGACCAGGTGGAGTTTAGTGAGTTCGCAGTCGAAAACGGGTTTTTCAGTGCATACAGAAACAAGACGACCGTAATGCATGCAGTCGTTGCGGTACCAAAGGTAATCTCGCTCGGAATAACTGCAACCGAAGCCATGCAGTTGCTTGCGAAACACCTTCGTGACTCATTTTGCATCCGCTTTCCTCGAAAACCTCATTTGTTTATCGCACGCACTGCGGATGCTTCACGTACTAGGCGATTTCTTTCCTGGTCTTGAGCAGTTCGTAACATTCGCTCTATATGACGGTTTCATCGCCGGAGATCGCTGAGCGCCTTTCGCTTATTTCAGGTTGTTTGCATAAAAGGCGTTTGAAGGCTTTTGGCGGCGTCTTGTTGCGACCCCCCGTCCCACCTGATAATGACCATGTTTGCGCGAGGCACGGGCAGAGCGTACAGGGTGGTCATGTGATTGCAGACGCTGTGGCCTCACCGCCACCACTCAGCAAAGAGGCGGAGGAACTACGCTTGGTAACTGACGCTGTGAAATATTTGTTGTCTATGCCCACGCGGCCTACATTGCGCAGAACGCTTTACACGATTCCGGGTTTGGAGCCGACAAGCATAGAGACTATTTTTGAAGCCTTGCCTCTTTTGTCTTCATTGTGTTTTGGCATTTCAAAAAGAAGTTAAGGACCCAGTTTTTCAATAATAGTGACCTTAAATTACTGTTAAGCATATTTAAGGGAATGCGAGAGAAGTTACTTCTCTTAGAGGATGAGAGAAGTTAAATAAAATTACGCAACGTTTACGCAATGCTGCGTAAATCGCTATAGTGAGCGACAGCTAGCGCGCAATGCCGCTGGTGTTTACGATGCCACCAGCCGCTCCTATATCCGTGTCGTAACGTCACTATTGTGTCATATTCACATTGTTTGCTTCATGCAGCGTACACCGGCACATGTACATACAAGAGTTTCTGAAAACTCGTTCCCATTTTTCATTGAACGTTGTGACATCGTTATGATGTGCAGAAATGTGTGCACGCTAATTGGGACACAAAGCGCTACCACATAAGCTGTTTTATCATAATTTCTGCCCCTCCACAGCAGGTTTAGCAATGGCAGCGCTGCGCCAAGCAAACGCAATAGCTCCACGCCTGAGCGCAAGGCCTTCAAGATCACCCTAGGCCTGCCACTCTATGCCGCCACGGACAGATTTCTAGTCATGGAGGTTCGAACACCCTTTAGGGGCACATCCACGCGTGCCTAATCAGGTAGTACGAATTCTAACCCTTACCCCAACTGGTCAAACTGCCCCGCGGATTCTGTGCCTTCTATTACCAAGCACGCTCCGCGGAACAATCCCTGTGCCACAGTTCATCCGCGACAGTATGCAACCAGCTCCAATCCCAAGAAACGTACAACCTGCCCTGCAACCGGTCACCGCGTGATTCCAGAGCGAGGGTGCTCAGGCGAATGTTTGGCATCAACGATGAAGACTGATGCACGGACGCTGCCGTACACTCGGAGCACCGGGCGACCGCCGTGAGCGTTGTGAGCCACGAACTGAAGACTGTGGCTGCCGTGTTACTGGTCCCTACCAATCAGGCAGATGCTGAAGAAGCCGCCGTCGCCCTGGCAATCATCAGGGGCAAAGGATATGTAATCGTCCTCTCTGACTCCCAAGCTGCCTTGCACTGCCACCGTGACAGCAAGCTTACTCCCCGTGCTCTTAGGATACTCACCAGCCTCAGGGCCCCACCGCCACAAGTGAACCTTATTTGGACTCACGGCCATGAACCTGTACCTGAAAATCGGTACGCCCATGCCATAGCCCGAGTCTGCGCACACAGGGTGCCACATACAGCAGACCGAATCATTGCCTCCAGATCGCAGCTCATACCCAAGCAGGACTCTGAAATCTTCGCCTA
Organism: Amblyomma americanum; assembly: GCF_052857255.1. Classification (NCBI taxonomy): domain Eukaryota; kingdom Metazoa; phylum Arthropoda; class Arachnida; order Ixodida; family Ixodidae; genus Amblyomma; species Amblyomma americanum. The sequence goes on from NC_135499.1 coordinate 179,427,031, forward strand.
TCTGCGAGGACACAGGTCACCCCCTCCCCGCGTCTTACACGCACAATACTTCCCTTTCTATACCACCTAACATGGACCTGCCAACATCTCGCAAACCTGCCATCCAGCCCCTCCCCATCACCGCAGACCAGAGAAACTGCAGTAAGACGGAGAGTTAGCTAGTTGGTACATTGTCTGACTAGAAACAAAGCGCCGCGACAAGGGACGAAGAAGGAATGACAAGCGCTGCTAACAACTGAAAGTTTATTGGAAAGACATAGATAATATACACTCAATCTACAGCTAAGAGCGAATGCCCAACAAGATACAGAATGCGTTACTGACAGAAATCTAGATGCATAATTTCACAGTCACGGATGAGAACAGAAGGAATGGTCACGCACGTGTCGCAGTTCTTGTGAATAGGATATTCCTCACATCTGATCTTTATGCCTATACAGAACTTTAGTTTTATGAAAAAGAGGAGTGCATGCACTTTTATTCCAGGAACTGCAGTTGTTAAGAGGACACACTCTGCAATGCGAAGGCAAGTTGGAAAAAGGAGCAATTTTCAAAGACGTACTGTGCTGGTCCAACAAAATGCATCTTTCTGTGTCAGTATTTTCTGTATTCTGCATCTTGTTGGGGAAGCCCATGCGCTGCTGGTTGTAGATTGAGCCTATATTATCCATGACTTTTCCGATAAACTTTCTGCTGTTAGTTGCGCGTGTCCTTTCTTCGCCCCTTGTTCTGGCGCCCTGTTTGTAGTCGAACCACAGGAGGTGCGCAGCTCAGTTCGCAACTGGGTGACCAACGTCGCCTATTGGAACAAGCCAAGATAGTGGCCTTCTGCGCTGCATTGGACTTAGAATCCCACTAGTCTCAATACATGTTTTGATCCCCACCACGTCCTCCTCCTCCTCCTCCTCCTCCTCCTCCTCCTCCTCCTCCTCCTCCTCCTCCTCCCCTTCTCGTTTTAGTCCATTCATGTTATGTTCGTGCTATTGCTGGGGCCCGTGCGCCCCTCCTCTGTCCCTTGTTAGTTCTATGCGCGCTTCACCCACTCTGACGCAAGCGCCCACAGCGCCATCCCGTAGTGGTGCCGCTAATCGCGTGACTGGGCTGACATGTGGGTTTTGTAGGGGAAACATTCCACTAAATAGCTTTCGCTCTAAAATCAATTTGTCAATTGCGCTGACATGCGGTGGGGGGGGGGGGGGGGGGGGGGGGGGGGGGGTTAGAGCGTGGAGCGTGTCCGCCAGTTACGGGCGGCGGTACACCCAGCAGTTGGAACCGCACTCAGTGGCAGGGGCAGCCCCATCAGAACTGCGGCTATTAGGCCTCTCGGGTCGAAACTTTCCGGTTGACACCTATTTAGCGCAGGACTATTTTCGCGTTTTGCGCGTGGAGGACGCGATTCAGTCCTCTTCTGTGCCGTCGTTTTTCTAGTGTTTATTCGTACTGAAAATTTTACCTAGGTGTGTTTTATCGCATCCTGTAAAAAAAAGATACAGCAGAACCTTGCCCAGAATGCGGAAGAATATCTGGTCGTCCTGCCGTTAAGGCAAAGTTTGAAAGTCGCTTGTTGTCACGACACACTGGTTCTGCCTTTACAACAAGGGAATGCGCAATGCTACAGAATTTTCTGTTGATACTACAAGAATTTATATTGTCACTGCAAGGTCAGAAATACTGTAAAAGAAATGTGCCTGGAGAACGAAATATTTTCTGCTGCAGTTTTCGACACTGATATGACGTAAAACACTAAAACATGGATGGCTTAAACCTTTTTTTTTTAGGAAGCTCGTTGATGACCCTTTCCAGGTTTTAACGCGATGGCGTTAAGGCTCCCATCCTGCAGAAAATCCGGCGTCGTCATCGACGTTGTGAGTGAAAAATCTCCGGAGAAGCAACCTAGGTTATGTGACCTTGTGGCGTCATCACAACCTCACCACGAGATTGTGAGCAAACTGACCACCGTTGCAAGTGGCAATTAAAGTAAGGATTGGACGCAAGAGGTTGCTCGGGAAGAGCAATCTGGGTCGCACAAGCCCCGCCGGTGGCAGCACCTGCCATCGCTGGGCAGTGGCGCATCGCTTAACCGCCGCATGCAACACTGCACCAGGAGTGGTATGGGAACATTCAGGGATCTATTAATGTAAAGCCGACAAGGACCAATTCCGTATATATGAGCTATTAACGCTATCACGTCATTTCCTTCAGGTGGAGCTTAAATCTCGTTTGCATTTTTTTCCCTTCCCAAAATGGTCGGACAATTTACAAATCGTTAATACGTTTCAGAGTCAGATTACAAGCGTGATACCATTTTTTTTCTTCTTCTGTGTATTGTCCCATTTAGGTTAGCCGCTGAGGTGTATATAAGTCTAAATTCTACATTAATGTCGTTTCAGACCTGGTGGCTGTACAAACTGCCGTTGGTGAGTGCGGAGGCGATGAGGGGAGTGGTGTTAAAAATATAATTATGCTCTTTACGTTATGTATGTTATATGCTGCAGCGCTGAACTATGTTCATTTTTCTATGCGTGTTGTATGCTGTTATATGCATGCTATAGCCATTTCAACATCTTTCCACACCAGACAGGAGTGATTTAGACGTAGCTCTCTTATTTGTACACGACGCCAGTGTGGAGAAGAAACACTGCTATATAAGGCAGCTCGGTTCACGCTCGGGGCTATAAAGCGGGAGCAGTACCTCTGGGAGCTGTCTACCTGGAGATGCGCGAAGCCGGTTATTGCTTTTTAGCGTTTTCACCGGCTTCTTGAACTCACAGCGCTACATTCCTGTCATGCAAAGCGAACTCGTGACTTGCCACATTCCCCGAAAACAGCTGCAGGCCTGATATGTGCAGGAGCGGTGCGCGAAAAATTATTTTAAGTCGCAGTCGCCGCAGGGTACGTTGAAGTCTTAATCTCGCCGCTTAGTGTATAGCCTAGGCGCTGCGGCGCCTCCGAAAATCGTGCCCAGGAAGACGCGCTTTTCCTGAATCTCTCTCTTTGCATGCACTGTGAACGCGCGTTGACGCGCCATCGCCTTTTGTTAGCCGAGCGTACTGGTGCGGGTGGCAGCGCGAATGGGACCTGTTGCAGTTTTGGGTATCGCGTCGTTATGTCACGGGAAGCGAGTCTTTCCCGCAGGTGCTACTGCAGAGTGTTCGCTGACATCTGCAGCCGTGTGACGCGCACTCTGTTTTCTGTGCTTTCGTCTGGAAGGTGAGGGAAGTCTCATGCGGTCGAAGAACTGCTAGACTGAGCTGAAGTGTTTATTTATAAGCACCTTTTTCGAGATGTGTTCGATATTTTTGCAGTAAATTTGAGCAACAGGATGAAGTTGAAAGCGGTTTTCCGTGTAGTCTGCAACAGCATATGTGTTGCGCTTCTTTCGTGTGAGATCCGAGGTAGTACTTCGGTAAGAGAGTTGCTCTTCGTACAGGATTGATGTTTTAGCACGCGTATGTAAATATTTTGTTATTTTTTCACTTTGTCTTGATTTCGTAGGCATCATGTCATTTTGCAGCCAGCATCGTTATTTTTTATTACTTTTTTTTCAGTAATGCAGATCAGGCAAGCCCCAAACAGTCGGAACCCTATTTTTGTCTGCCCACTTATACGCCCCTCTAAAATTTCCCATAGCTATCACCAGGCCACCGTTACCATAATTTTAACCGGAAGTTATAATGCGGTTTCGTTTAAAATATATGCTTTCATCTAATCGAAACCAGCATCACTGAATACTAGCCAAACTGGCCACTCTTGCTTCCATTAAAGTTTCGCTCGCGTGTTCAGGACTTATATGCGAATCTGTGGGCCCTATACTGGACAGAAATCACAGGTACAGCAATACAGTTCTTCTCATGCACACCTAAATAACATTTATACGTGCTAGCCACGGCCCCTCTGAACGTACACTTTAAAAAAATTCATCGCTGAGCATAATACATGAAGATAGAAGACCATATAATGAGCGGTCAATTTCTTGCAGCCCCAGACCAAGTGCATTGATTATACCATAGCATTGGAATTAGCCAGTCAGAGTAATATGATACGAAAGTTTCCTATACAGTTAGTGATGCGGTTGTGGATAGAACTATAGTCAAGAGCTTCAAACTGTTCAACCACGGACATATGCTGAACTGCACTTTCTCTCAAAGACATATGCTTGTCGAGCACAAGCGACAGATAGGCTATTGCAAGAAAGCGCTCAAAACGCAAAAAAAAAAAAACAAATCCTAATTGCTGCCAGCTGGCCGGGACGAGATGCGTAGTTTCGCATTCGGTGGCGAAAATAACCTGTTTATCAGAGAATACCAGGATGCGATCGAAATACAACCCCTTTCGCATGCTTTTGCTTGCAGTAACAGACACGAGAGTAGACTTCGAGGGTGGCTACGAGGTGGCGATTGGGAGTTGGAAGTGAGGTGGAAAATATCCGGTCTAATCCTTGCTGCGCCTCGATTACCCCCCTGCACGAATTCATGGGTGCTGTCCAATGTTTTCATTTCACCTAAACACAAGCAACAACAAAACGAAGGTCGTCACTAGAGAAACCTTTATGAACTCTTCCTTGCGTCACATGTAAGTCCCCACGTGGCAGCAGCCATGACGTAGCATGAAGGACACGTCTATTCACTATTCACGATTATTCACAATGTTATCCGCTCCACTCCCACCATCTGTGCTTTTATGTGCATGTCCCAAGTTTTAGCCTTGTTCTTCATTCTTTATTTATCGATACAGCTGGTCTCATCGCGAATTCGCATAAACCGCGATTTCGACAGTCTTTTCTTGCGTTGTCGACATCACCTACTGTTTGAGCCATGCGTTTTCTTCTTAGTAGCACTCCATGCAGTAGCCACACAACCTGTGCCTGCCCCAACTACGCGGCAGTAATCCTCATCCCATCTGTGCCCTCTCCTATTGTGATGGCGTACTTGAATGCTCTTTCGCGTTTGTTTAATATCTGAAGAGACATAGAGTGGGACGGAATGAAATGATGTGTAGCGTTTCATGTCAAAAATGCCGATGATGTTGGTGATGCGACAGCAGCATTTCATGAACCTTTAGATATGTGAACTACTGACACTTCTCTTCAACGTGTTCCTGCGCCAACATGAAAAAAAACAACAACCATTGCAATGGTTTCCTTGGGTTTGCCAGCGTAACTTAGAAGAGTGATGGCGCGATATTTGCCTTTAAGTGCAAGGGACCAACCATGATGGAGGAGAAGCTACCGCGGCGAAGCCAGAGAGGAGAGAGGAGCCGCTTTTTAAAACACCTTATGCACTATGCGCTTTCATAAACTAAATGAATAGAAAGACACACCTCTCCGGGACAGCTGGAGGAAATGAGAGCCACAACCACAATGCTCCCTAGTTCTATCTTAGCAGGGCGAGTAACAGCAAGGAAAACCTGCAGCTTGCAGTGTTCATGGCAACTACAGCGCTTCACAATTCGTCAGTCTGCTGCGCGCTACTCTAGCTTTTCAACTGAAGCCTGAAACACTGCATTGTTTGTTAGGTGCGGGATGCCCAAACCACAAGATACCGTTATTTCCGCTGTGCAGGTCACTGCCGGTGTATGGACTGGAGGGCTCAATTTTGGCAAAATGTTTTTACTATATTCTCCGCGCCTGTACATAGCCTGCTATAGCCAGGTATTAAACCTACGCATAAAAATGTGTATGCATGCTAAGCGAAAGTGACAGAAAACCTCCTAATGGAATTATCTTTTGGTATTGGGTGCCATATTTGGCGTTATTGAGAAAAAAAGACTCTATTTTTGGCACCTATAGATATATCGCAAAGCGCAAAATTTCAACTCTAAAAGATGTATAGCCCGCGGACTGGATATTGGAAATCGCGGTAATAACTTATGTTGCCCGTACTGACGCCACTCCTTTAGAGCTTACTGGTGCGGGTAGTTTGCTGGAAAAGTAGAAGACGACGTTAGCACAAGACATGGCGTTAAAAGGAAATGGAAGAGAGCAGTGTGGAAAGTGCGGAGAAATTCTAAACGAATTGCATGAAGCATAATTGAGGACCGCTGGCGAAGCGGAAAGATCCACTGAACAGGAACAAAACATCTGCGTTACCAAAGCATAAAAAATCATGAAGTTTAAGTGAATGCTCTTTGTTCCAATCATATCCAAAAAAAAAATGGCCGAGATATGCTTACAAGCCGAAGAATCTCGGACATCCGTTTTAATTGCGAGAACTGTGTAATAATCGAAGGTACTGTTATGGAAGTATTGAAGGCAATGGTACATTCTTCTGATGTGCAGCAAAATCTTTCCTTTAAATCTTGTCCATCGTTCGCAACGAATAGCTAAGACTGCCATAGGAAACAAATGAGGAACGTTTTTGACGATGACAAAAGCATCATTACCAAAAAAATGTAAGCCTGCCTAGCGGAGATCTGCAGATATATTGGTTGTTATAGTGGAATATTACGATATATGAAAAAAATTGCGCTCATAAGCAACTTCCCGTCAAAAATGCACTTGTCCAGAATTTATGTATTTTTTTTTCGTCTACGATACGCGGCTGCTTTGACACAGACCTCATCACTCCAACTCTCAGCGACAGTCCAACTCTCAGCGACAGTCCGATTTGCTAAAAAAATTCGACATTGTACTTATATTTCCTTATTCCCTGTTCACTGTTTTTGTTTGAGCATGTTTGAAATGCTCTTAGCTTTCGAATTAGCGAATTTATTGCTAATTTTTACACCCATGGCAGCGTCGACGCAGCTGGTGTAGAAGAATTTTATGAAAAATAAAACTCCTACACTACGCAACCTGTTTTTAAATAAATGCTGCCTCTACTCGCATAAGAGTTTAACGCAATCTAACGTGGCTGCTTGGTCTATTCTAAACTGCGGGCAGCGAAGCGGGTAGCGAGGAGTGCATCGCGTGTTCGCGAAAGTTGCAAACGTCATGCCCAGCTGAATGCAAGGTCGTACCTCTCGTGCCTCACTCCGCTCGCCGGTAGAAACACGGTACGACACCATCTTATATACCCAAAGTAGCCTCTCATAATATGGTATTTTGTGAAATAGGAGTCGCTCGCACGATTGCTTGACCCGGTGAAACCCGCGCACTTGGGGGCTCGGAATATGCAGATTCCAACCGGTAATGCTCTGGCACGACCATAAAAGCTGTTTTAAAGAGGCAAATGCACATCGTAAATTTTTTCACTCTCTTGTCTTTACGTCCACTTTCTCTAAGAGGTCAGAGAACAAGAGGGTGGAAGTGCAGATGGAAACTGAGCGCGGCCCTAAAGGGTTGCAAGACTGCCATCCCTCGCGCCTAGCTCATCACTGCCCGCTACTATTGGACCTCGCCGAGAGGCAAAACAGAGCGAAGCACGCATATCAAGCAAGAGGCCGGCTATCATATCTGGGAAGAAGTGGCCTGCTCGGGGCCTGTTTGTCATTCCACAGGAACGTGTTTGTCAGGTTTCGCGAAAGCTCTGTCGCCGGTTCCTCGGTGTTGCATAACTCTGCGGACTTCGGAAGGCTTAGCCGAATGCAGCTGTCCCCTCTGCTTGCATCTTTTTATCTTTCCTCCAGGAAAAAGACCCTTCTGACTCAGGAACTCGAGGTCAAGAAACTGAAGACGACCACTATTCGTGCGTGCACGTGTGTCATCGCACGGCTCCTCGTTAGAGCGCGGGGCGAGTGATAAAACGTCACTGCGACCCCACCCGTCGATCATGCATTCTACCTTAGGAAAAAAGCCTCTCGCGGCTTCGCCGGCTGGACCGCGTGTCATTTCGCCTTGTGTTTCTTTCTCTTGCAGATTCAACGCGCAACCCGATACGGAATGTGGCTCGTACAGAATTCTAATGGCCAGCCCTTTAGCGACGGCGCCGGCCGCGCTGTTCTGGTGGAAAGAGGACATCCGCCCGCCGCTCCGCCACGACGCTCTGCGTTTGCGTTCTTGTTCAGGAAATGTGCGGGCCGAAGCGACAGGTCGACAAACCGCGAGATAATGACGGAGTTCTCCGGCCTCGATGGTGCGGATGATTTGTTTTTGGCGTTGGTGCATGCTTTCAGTTTGGAAGGAACGAGTGCGCGTACCGGCGTTGCGTGCTGTGCAACCATTGGATGAGGGGAGTTTTAGCGATGACCCCCTGATAGTAGGCCACGATTTGGGTCACCGACTTTATTGGGAAGATTTGGGTGCCCACGTCAATCGGCACGTGGAGGTTTGCGAAGCAAGGCTGTCACCGGTTGGTGTAACGAGTAGACATCTGCACGAGATTAGCGCGTCGAATGTGGTAACTTATATAAGATTCCTACCTTAACTAAAGCAATATGTGGAGTTGCCACTGGCATTTTTGCATGGGCGGGTGAAATGTACCGAGAAGGTTGTTCTATTCAACAAGTGCTTCTTGTGTGGTTTGTGAGCAAAACATTTGCTATCTAGGAATTTGTTCATGGATGGAACAATTACGAACGAGGAGCCAGTTATTTTATTTGCTTCAATAAATTCCTCTGGGGCTCTACGTTGACAATTTATACGATTTTTTTATCAGTCCAGTAGTTGTCAACTCAATTTGAACTGATGCATTTTCTTTTAATTTTTTCCTCCCGCTCTTGAACGTCATTTACAACAAACATAAACATTAGTCTCTTGTCTTAAGAAAGCAGCAGTCAGCTCATTTACCTTTGAAGTACTGTTCTTAAGCTCATTTTAGAACTGTAGAGCGCTGACGAATGGAAGTTCTTGTAATTACGCTTTGCACAAGCAGCTGCTTGGTGGCACTAAACAAAACTGTAGCCGTCAACGACTACACAACTATAAAGTAAATTAAAGCGCAGTAGTTAAAAAGTCAGCGAATTGTCTGCTACCAGCTGAAGTCGCTGATTACTGCTTATTATATATGGCGGTCACTTGCAGCGGAGAAAAAAATAAATGCGCTGGCGAAAATCATAGCATGTCTTTCTCTCTAAATGACCGTCCGGATATAGACTGCTGCAGCAAGTAGTCTTTAATACACAAATGAAAAACGTTTTTTTTTAATTGATCAGCGATCTTCCTTGTAAGAACTGAAGGTTATATTGCATATCAAACGCGGTCAGTGTAAAACAGTTGTCAATTTTTGAGCGTACTTCTGCGCGCATTGTTCCGCCAGCTGTTGCATTCTTTCCAGCATGCCGCTGTAATCCTATTGGCTTTCCGAAGCGTGTGCGATGAAGTGCGTCAGAGCCCGAGCCGACGGTCCACCTGCCGAACGCCCCTTTACTGTTCTCTAGAGCGCCCCTACCCAACACGGAACACAGGGAACACTTGACATTGGGTACACGAACATCGCCAAGAGCCAATAAGGGTCTCAAGGAGGCGAAGAGCAAATAGGAAGTGCACGTTTAAGCCCCGTCCCATTATGCAGCGTCACAACCGGGTCACCCACGCCTGCTGCGCTGCTCGTTTGGCGCCCAGCTCCGGTGCATGGTGCTGCATATCGAGGACGCTGGCGAATGCAAGCGTCGATTGCATACTGCTTATACTGATGTATCTTCTGTGCTACTCTTGACTTAAAACGTTCGCAGGGGTCCCTCGTTTTAGAGATGCTTGGATAAAAATACTTCAAAAACGAGGATGTTCTCGCTTCTGGATCGTCGGAAAACAAAAAAAAAGCATCTGAAGAGGATTGTTTCAGTTAGAATGCATAGTAGGCGTCCGGAAACTGTGCGATGAGTAGAAAGAGCCATAATCCATCAAACTTGCATGGGAGTACAAAATCAAGAAAGCGGAAATAGAAGTGCTGACCCTTTGTCGAGACCTTTGCATGCAGTCGAAGTGAACACGAAAATTGAGATCACTGAAACCGGTATAGCCTTACTGTAACTAGTGCGCTGAACTTTGAACGTTCTTATTTGCTCCGCTACAGCTTTGCACGTATGTACCCACTCGGGGTGCGCATTGGAATTATGCTGTCCAAGTTGGTTAACGAACGCAATGAAACTTGGTTAATGTAATCGTTGAAGTTGGTTAACGACAATAAATTTCCATATGGACTGCGTTTATATCGCCATCTTACTCGCCAGGATAAACGAAACCATGTCTCCTGAAGCAAAAGGCAACACAGTAGGTTTTGAAGGGCCAACTGTAGGCACGTTTGTTTGCCTAATTAAAAGTATTGATTGATTGATTGAAAACACCTTTATTTAGAGAATATTTGTAGAACATGTGGGTGGGGCCGCCTAGCCCGGTAGTCCACTGGTTATTGCTGCTGCGCTGGCCCTCCCAACCAGCCAGTGCTGACGGTCAGGATCATCGCTGAGCAGAATAGCCTCCCGCTGCTCCTCTGAGGGGTGTGAAATTGGGTCTACTATGGAATTAAATTGGCATGCCCACACCATGTGGTAGAGGTTAGCTACCTCTCCACAGTGTGAGCACTGCTGAGAGTATAGTGTAGGGTACCACTGGTGTAACTTAGCTGGCGTTAGGTATGTGTTGGTTTGTAGTCTGCTATGGGTGTTCTCTTCTAACTTATTGAGGGATTTATGTGGTGTTGGGTATGCCTTCCTGGTATGGCTCGAGATTGTCAGCATAAACTGCTAAAGCAGTCAGGTCGCAGCACCCTTCATGGTCATCAGGGGGATACGCCCGGTAGAGAAGAGCTTGGGCATGCCTGTGAGCGGATTCGTTTCCTCCTGGTAGTTCCAGGTGACCAGGAAACCAGATGGCTGAGGCTTGGCTGGGTGGATGCTTAATCATCAATGACAATTCTGACTTCTGAATTAATCCGTTATTGAAGTTGCGACAAGCGTTCTGGGAATCAGTGAGTACAACGGCGTTGGGGTTAGATGCTAAAGCTAATGCAATAGCTGCTTCCTCTGCGCGAGCGGGGTTGGATGTTTTCATCGAGGCGCAGTTCACCATCGATCCTGAAGGTGTTGAGACCACAATAGTCATCGCTCCATTCTTTGGTCCTGCGGCGTCCACGTAAAGGGTGTTAGGTTGCTCGTCCAATTTCTTCTGCGGGGCTTCCCCTCTTGATTTTCTCCTTTAGATGTTGTATGCGGGATGCATGTTCCGCGGAATGGGGTACACGTTGATGCGTCTCTTCACATCGCGTGGTACCTCTTCCCTTTGGTATATCGTACAGGGCAGATTAATATGGATCTTTTCGAGCAGATCTCTGCCTGGTTTTGTGAGTGCGAGCCTATTGAGTTGTGAGAGCCATTGTGCTTCCCTCATCTCTTTGAGGGCATTATGTACTCCTAGAGCCATGAGCTTTGGAGTGGGCGTGGAGTTTGGTAGCCCCAGTGCCGTCTTGTAGGCTTTCCTGATCAGTGTCTCCGACTTTTCAATTTCCGACCTGGAGAGGTTAAGGAATGCCTTCCCGTACATTATCACGAAAACTTGCACTAAGCGGATGGCGTCCCTTTACTTCATGCCATGGTGCTTATTTCTGACACGATCTATCCTCCGGAGGATTTGCTCGGGGGAATGTTGTAGGCTTCTTCATAGTAGTGGTGTTCTGTCGCCTCTGCGGGATATACTGCCCTAGGATCTTGATCTCCGTGGGTTTCTGTACAGGGTGGTTGTCTATATACACCGTGATGTTCTGCTCTAGGGGTGTCCTCGGGTTCTTCAGGATGAGCAATTCGGACTTTTCCGGCGCACACTGGAGCCCTCTCTCCCTGGCGTAGCGGTCCACCGTGTCCGCTGCTGCTTGAAGACGCTCCTCGATCTCGGCGTCACTCCCCGAGTTGCACCAGACAGTGATATCATCCGCATACAATGTGTGGTTGATGCCCGGGATTTCGGAGAGAAGGCCTGGTAGATCTTTCATAGCCAAACTGAACAAAAGGGGTGGCAGTACCGCCCCTTGCGGAGTTCTTCTCGGGCCTAGAGTGATGGGATCCGATTTTATTCCACCGAAGTTTATAGTGGCTTGCCTGGCTGATAAGAAGTTTTTGATATAGTTGTAGGTTTTGGCGCCTCAGTTGGTATCGGCGAGGCTTTGCAGGATATTTTTACGCAGAACGTTATCGAACGTACTTTTCAAATCAAGTGCCAGGATATGGCCCCTGTCTGTGGCTTGGGATTAAAAGTAGATATATGGAAATTTTTGTCCCGTTTTCTTTTCATAACCCCTGGAATGCTACTCGCTGATTGTCTTCAGACATTCTATGTTATCGTATGAATATTTTATACAGGTTTCAAAAGCCATTTCGTGCCCAAAAATTGTGGACAAACGCCTTTTTGAAGGGGAAATAGTTTATGAAAGTAATTTTTCCAAATATCGTATGAATTTACGATGACATTCAATATATTCGCAGATATTCGGTTGGCAGGTGTGCACCTTTTTGCTATTAATGTTCTTGCTATCGTCAAAAGCGTTCCACATAAGTTCTTTAAACACTACAAAAGAAACGATTTCGTTACATTTTGGAACAATGGGCTATTATCTTCAATATTTTCATATCAGTACCTTACAGTTTTCCAGCATTCAAATTTTTTGTCGAAGAATGTTGGAAATTTCTAATTTGTGGCAGAAAACATCAACGATAGTTGGTTGGCAGGCATCTACGATATTCCGAGCAAAGTGACTGACTGTGGTCAAAGGTTGCAACATCGAAACAGCAGGGCTTGTAAAACGAGTGCAGGAGGGATCAGGAGATTCATATTGCTTGTATTTTTTCCAAGGTGCAAATAACCCTTGAAAAGCGAGAAATCATGATATTTGGGGTGATGCAACCCCTCTGCATAAAAATTGTGGAGGGCGTGGCACCATGCTCACTATTTTGAGAAATATTACTTATTTCGTGGCCCAGCTGACATAAAAGCATCCCAATTGCTTGAAATTTTTAATCACTTGTCCTAATTAGACCACGGGTATGAAGTGGACTCTGCAATTCTCTACTTCAAAAGGCGTTCGAGATTGTGTACCCCGTGTACTGCTATTGCATTCGTTGTTTTGTCTTGGTCTGCATCCCGCTGTGTTTTGCTGGCTTCATTAGTATCATCAGTGCCACAGGCAGCATGTTTTGATTAATAGTAGCCACTCAGGTTACGTCGCTGTATCTTTTGGTATACTGCAGGAGTAAGTTCTGGGACCACTTCTTTTCAAGATTTATACGAATGGTATTGTTTTGGATATTACCTGCGAAGTTGTGCCATTGAAAGTTCTGATGCATTGAAGCTTCAGCGTGACTTAGATAAAGTTCAGTGCTGGTGCTCTAAATTTCAAAGGGTCCTTGAGCACTTCAAAATGTCATTTTTTTGTGTTGATCAAAAGCGTACCCCAATCCCGACTGGATACTCATTAAATAGCGTTGCTTTGGAAAAAAAAAATCTATCAATACAAGTACCATGACATTTCTTATATAACCTGATGTGGACGAGGCAGGCTGAGTGTATTGTATCAAAAGCTTGAAAAATGCCAAATTTCCTGAAGCGCAACACAGACGAGGCACCATATAACACAAATAATTTTTGTATTTCACTTTCATAAGACCTATTCATGATTATGACTGTATACTACGGATACCAGATTTGGTAATTTATTTGATTTGCTTGAACATGTTCAGAACAATGTTGCGAAACTTGTGTATCGTGATTACAACTCCTGAACTGGTGTCACATTCCTCAAGGACCGTCTGGGTTGGCATTCCTTAGCCATGCGCAGAGAACAGTTCAGATTAGAAATGATCTATTGCATCTATTTTCAAAAGCTTAACGCCAACGACGACCGGTATATGATTCAAACTTTTAAACGTTTTTATCCAGACGGCTTCATCATCATTAAGAAATCTGCGAAATTAAATGTCGAACAGATGTATTTAAAAACTCATTTATCTGACTGATGATCTAACTGGAACCGGTTACTCACTCGCGTCATTGAACGCTCCACTGAAGATCGCTTCCGCGCATTGACATCAGGCATGTGACGCGGCGCGCAGTTGTCCTCTTCTTTATCAGTTGTTTTTTTAATACTTCTGCGTCTTTGTATTTTTTTTTGGCCTTACCGGTATATGCTGTCATTCCCGCTTGCAATAATGTCTTTAGCCAGTGCACAATTGTGTAATAAATAAAATAAACAAACGTAGACTGTAAGTGATGCTAAAACTTTATAAAATAATGAAATAAATTATAGCAGCTTCACGCCTCCAGAAAAACTTCGAATTAGCAATGCACACGATTGTGTAATTAGCGCCTTAAAGACTGCAATGTGCGTATGACTTCAATGTGCGCCTTAAAGACTTCATTCCGTGCGTATGAATAACGCCGAGTAATCCACCATGTCACCAAACTTCTTGAGAAAGCTCGCTGCACTGCGGGTTTGTCTGCAGAAAACTGCGATGCTCGTGCAGGCTACAGCAACGTTCAGTGAAACAATGGATCTAGAGATATGATGGCTTTTACATGTGCTTGTTAAGAAACCATGTCGGAAGGTTAGCCCGCACATGATCATCTTGCACCGATTGTTATCTAGGCTGGGCTTTGAAGTGGCCTAAAAGAAAATGGGCCGCAGGCTTCAAAACGGTATGTCATGTGAAAAGAAAGCATTCGGAATCTCTAGATCTTGACTATTATGACACGAAAACCTGCACCGACAACGCTTGAAAATTTTCACGCCGCCGCAGGAGAGCAGAGGGCATTACACAATGATGTTTTTGTTTTATTTTCATTTCTTCTTTTTATGCAAAAAATTCCAAGTAGTGCAAGAAAAAGGAAAAAGGAGAATCTCGGGAAGAGCTGCTGACCGAAAAACGACCAATCCGTATTGTGTCAGTGGGACATTTACTTTATCTGCTTTCTCCTGAGGAGCTGCAAGAGCACACATAACTTAACCGCGGACATTCAAATCTGCTCCCAGGGGGCAACTTATCTTACCGTGAAAGCAAGCGTAGAGGGCATGTACTTGGACGTCGCAGGAGCAGCAGTGAGACCTCCTGCTGCTCCGAGGCATCTCTGCGCATCCTCAAACGGGGCTGTTCACTCTGACTTGTGGAAATCAAGGTCAGACGACTCTGGGGCATTCCAGCTTGCCAGTGCTCACCACGCGAAGCCAAATCCTAAAGGGAGACGTCCTCTCAAAGCAAGGTGACGGTAATCCGTTAAGAAATGGTTACCAGGTCAGCTGCCTTCATGTCTTTCGTAGCAACAAAGATGAACAACTTAAGCAAAAGCTCTTGAACTTGTTTTTCAGCTCGACGACCGGTATAATTTTGGAGGTCCGCGCAAATCATCAAAAACGCAGTTCTAGTTGACAGCAAAATAGGGGAGGCTGTGCAGACCACCCGTGCTGTGCATGCCCGTGTTTTCTTCACTGGCTTACATTTTTCAAAATAACCATGGCGCAATTGGCGTGGCTTGCGATGTCATGCCAGCTATTGCTCATGCAGCTGTTTTGTTTAAGTGACCGTATCTCGTTAAGCGATCAACTGAAGCCTTTTTTTGTCGTGTCTCCACAATCTTTAATGGAAATAAACGCACTGGTTCCGCTACAACCCCTGCGTGAATTGCACAGAAGTCATGCTTAAAATACGGTTTCTTACCAAGTACGTGCTGTCTAAAGGCGAAGATTGTCGTAATGAGCCAACGCCCTTTTTGCCATGTCATAACGATGCGGGGCTTGAGCGGCGGTTATCTGTTATGTTCATAACAAGGCCCCCAGGGCCTAAAATGTATTTACGCTGGCCATTTGGTCCAAATTTCTCACAGGCTCTAGTGGTAGTCGCGTTGCCAAGTCTTGTGTAAGCGAGGCGCCATGTCAGTTTAAATGTGGCCGTGACGGCACGATGGTGCCTTACACGTGCTCAAACATGCAAGCTTGAGAGGACTAAGTGAATATCAGAAAGGCTTTAATGACTACTCGAGTTGTTCGGCTAGCACGAGACTGGTAGGCTGCTTAAGATCACAACGAGGAAGCTCGAAGGCACACACACCAAGGGGTATTCATCGGGCACAGATATGCGTCCTCGTTTTGCATAAATAGAGCATAAATGCTTTGCAACTGTCCGCAACATGAAAGCAGAAGTAATCTTCTGGTCATAAAAGAGTCGTCTGATTTTGATAGTATCCACAATACGATCCGACGATCCAAGCGCACTCTTGAGTGCCCTTTTTGATGACGAAAAGCGGCTTGACACTCAGATTTTAGCGCGACATGCCGATGCGAAGTGTAGTTTCTATGGGCAATATTCAAGCAAGCTTGGTGGTCTCTATCATGGCCCCGCGGCATATGTTAGCTATTGGTCGAAAGCAGCGAGAGAGACCCTACTGCTGGGATAATCATGCCATGGAATACGCTATGAGCTCCATGCAGCAGCAAAATGAAGTCCGACCCAGTGTGTTTGACAAAGTGGGGTGACGATGCACACTGACTTTTTTTCTCACAGCGGGACACGAACGGGACACGAACAAGAACGGGACACGAGACGAAAGACTAACACGAAAAAGCACTTGTTCGTGTTGGTATTTCGTCTCGTGTCCCGTTCTTGATGCGCTGTGAGCAAAATCACGAATACTTGCCAACTCGCCCAAATTTCCGCCTTGCTGCACATTGACGGGGGCGCAACTATAATGCTGCAACTGCTGCAGCACAAGCGATGCGGCTCCACCCGTAGGCCTTAGCAGGGAAGTAGTTGATGTCGATCGTTGGGTGCTCCTGCATGCTGAGGGAATGAAGAGAATACGATGCCTCCTATGAGTAAGTGAGATCTATGGCGCTGAAGGTTGAACGCCCAAGTCGAGTGCTTGTAGTACGTCCTGATTTTGTACAGACTACGCTATCCCATGACACGCGCACAAACTTCGTAGGAGCTGGGCGGCGTTTCGTAGTGTTGTGATAGGCAAGTGAATTCGAAGGTGTGGGCTTAATTTGTTCTTTGAATCTGCTGTTTTTCACAAGAGTGGTTCATAATCCAGCTGCTACCGTTTGCATAAATACTTGGAAATCAACTATTTTAGCACGAGAAGTTTTGATCTTCATTTTACAAGCAACAAGTTCCTCAGGACATTCCAGTGTTGTGACTACTGTGTTATCGATGAAGCACACCTGTACGGGCTCAGCACCCTTCAAAACTTCGTGTTGCAGCTGCTAGTAAGGATAGCTGCAGACATCATTCACACTGAAACGCCGATGCCGCCTTTCATCAGTGTCTCTGGGCGCAGTGAAATATCAGGCAATGAAGAGATTCTGTTAGGTTTAAACCCGTCGATCGTTGTCCTCTTATCCAAGCCACGCGTCGAGAAAAAACGTTAAAAGCCTAACCTCCTGATATTACTACCCTCAAATATAGTAAAGTTACTAGAACGGATGGTGCTTCGATTCCAGGAAAGCTGACATCATGAGGTTGACTATTCGTTCTCTTTTCCCGGCAGTAATGGCGGCTTCCGACAATATTAGTGATGTCTTACGACAGCTGGATCCAGCGTCCTTCTACCTGAGCTTGTGTGAAAATTTTCATGAGCGAAACAGAAAAATGGCAAGCTGTCTCCTTTCCTTCCTGCTCGTTTTTTGAAGTCAATTTTCTGACCACCTTTTCGTAATTTCAAGATGGTGATCCTCAGAGAATTTCTTCTAAGCATGCAGTAATTGAAGTAAGGTATTCTATTCGTGCTTCTTTAATCCATATCAATTGTCAGTGCATTACGACCTACAGTAAGTGAATGCGTGTGGCAGCTACAGTCTATGATGCCTGGATATAATGCAAGCAGATGTATAGTTTATAATGCCAGCAGATGTATAGCCGACAGCGCGCTTTTTAATCCACAATTCTTAAAGCAAAGTACTCTAAATTTTCCTGCTAAGAAATTCGACAAACGGTGGCTTTGGGTGTCTTTCGTATTGATAGTTCGTTCTCACCTTTACGTCAAAAATTTAGAATTTTCGCTTTCTCAGCACCTGGCGGCGGCTTCACAAGTATTGAGGCTTGCAATAAATCGGAAAGATGTCTGACGCCGATATGCAGACGGCTTGCAGCTATGGAGAACTTTCTACTGCTCTTTGTTTTATAACGATTGTTCTAGTAGGAACATTGGTGAATTAAGGGCTTTCGCCGTGGAAGTCGCACAATACTGTTATAGAAAACATCAGCGGTTGCCTGATGCCCGCCGTCAAAAAGAACTTGCGGGATAGGAAATCGGCCACAGGGTCTACCCGGGTAGGGGAACTGGTTCTCTCACGGGTTTTGGGGGGACGGAAAGCTGCGCAACTATTGTCACTTCATCGCGCCTAAGGCGTGCAAAATGCTTTGACCGCCTCGTGTAAGGCTTGCCCAACTGATTTATGCTGTCTAGTGCATGTACTGCGCACGTTTTATTTCCCTTTAAGCAAGGAAGCATGTTCAGCGACAGAATGAACTCATGACCAGCAGTGCCATGGGCTTTCTTTTGAGATATGGTCAGTTGCTACAATTAGTCAGCCAGTGAGTCAGTCCGCCGGCGGGCTAGTGAACTTTTTCGCGTGCTTGGTATTACGAGAAACGGCAAACTGGCAAGTGCTGCTGACAATAGTGGTTGTAATATATACAACCGCTTGTCCAGTAACGAATATTGTAAAAAGTGACGGGCTTGTCGAAGTCTGGCAAAACTTTTGGGGCTAGACTTGGTGAGGGCGATTTAAGTGATTTAACTACGAAGTTCCTGTGGAAGCTGTACAGCTTTCCTTTGTAGCCGTATGGCTGCGCTTCGGTGGATGCAAATGAGTAATTACTCCCTTAATGCAAACTGGCAAGCTGACGTCAACTATACCTGTCGGTTCTGAGTACGCCGTAGCTGTATGTCAAAGCTGTTATCACCACTCACCCTGACCTCCGACACCATCCTGATCCGGCTTGCCAATCACGCCCGCCTAAATCTGCGTTCGGTTTGCAACGCAAACTAAGATTGCTGACCACAGTTGTGTCATGGTTATATAATTATAAAATTACTTTTCCGACTCCAACTTATGGGAAGTATGTGGCATTCAGCCCCTGGTGGCTGGAGAACCGCTATGGGGAAGCAGTGTTAGGCATTTGGGGTATAATCGTCTGCCCGTCTTCTGCTCGCTACCTTTGTACTCCTCTCTGAAGAGCACGTTCTTTTAGATTACCTGAGTAAGTCGTCGAGGAGAGACTATTCGAATATTTTGGAGGCGTAAAAGCCCAATGGCTGTTTGCAGTTATTTAAAGCAGACAGCTGGGCTAGTTGGTGATCTTTAGATTCAATGCACGTGGTAACTGCGCTAGAGACACGGACAAAGATAGAAGTACACCACGAATGCTAACATCAACTCTTTTGATGTTAGCGTTCGTGGTGTCCTTCTATCTTTGTCCGTGTCTCTAGCGCAGTTACCATGTGCATTGAATCTGTTTGCAGTGTTGGCGAGCCAGGAGCAGAAATTTGGGTTGCCTGGAGCACTCTGTTCACATTCGGTGCTACTTCTGACCGCCTTTCTTCGTTAACATTCAGTGTCTGTGTAAGTGCTGCTATCTTTTGTAGAATGTTTCATTTCCCTTTCGCTGCTTTTTTTTGCGTCCTATTCTTATGTTTTATCACTGCTACTTTCGCGCCAGGCCGGTGGTGTCCCCCTAGGGCCACACTTGCTACCCGCTCCTTTTTGTCGTTGCTGCTGATAACACTACCACTGATGCGACTAGCAATGACAACAGTGGTTGTAACATATAAAAAACATTTGTTCACTAACGAATATTTTAAAAAGTGAGAGACCTCTCGAAGTCTGGCAATACTGTTGTGACTAAACTCGGCAAGGTTGATTACAGTAATGCGCCCATGTTTTCAGAAGATAGATGTCTGGGTGCGTAGAAGGCTTTTGATGTAATTTTGAGCCACAAAGTAATGAACAAGCACCACTGGGGACGATGGTGACTAAGTCTGTTTAACAATTTTATTTATAGGTGTTTAACGTCCCAAAACGACTCAGGCTATGAGGGACGCAATAGTGAAGGGCTCTGGAAATTGCGACCACCCGGGGTTCTTTAACGTGCACTGACATCGCACAGTACACGAGACTCTAGAATTTCGCCTCTATCGAAATTCGACCGCCGCGGCTGGGATCGAGCCCGCGTCTTTCGGGCCAGCAGCTGAGCGCCATAACTACTCAGCCACTCAGCCACCGCGGCGGCCGTTTAACAATATAAAAGAGAACAGGCAAGTGCACTTTCACGCGGGAACAAAAAGAGATGGTCATAAAAAACAGATGATATTGGCAGCAGCTGCAACAATGTTAATAATCATAACACGAATCGTAATAGCATGCCGACTGCTTGGCGAATGGGATGCCTCCCGAGTTTCTCCTACTGTTGTTCAATGGCATTCCTGTTTGCATTCTGAGTACTTTCAGGATATGACCTTTAAAATTCGTAACCATCCCAATCAGTCATCATGATTCACCATCGAGCCCCTTGAGGACTGCCTCATGCTTACTCTTTGCTGCATATTTTTTTCTGCATGAACTTAGTGACACGACGAATCCTCTTCGGTTTCGAGATAAGGCACTTATAGAGTTGAAAGCAATGCGTCGATTCATAAAACCCGAGACGAGATGAACCGGTGAACTACTATACTTTAAAAGCTGCCCTTACGTAACCTCAAGACGTGAGCTTGCATGGCTTCGAAGATTTTGATGCTTGTTTGCGAAGTGCTCTGAAGAGCTGGAAGACTAGGGTAGAAGGTCTTCACAAAGCGCTCTATACAGCACTAGTAATGAATGTGTAGCAGCCTCTTCTGGGAGTTGAGACTACACGACAGATAGAGGCGTATGAACAGAGTTTGATTTTTAGCTGTCGTTCATGTGGAGGCCACGAGAGGGACTTGCCAAAGGTCCCACCTAGAAATTTCTTGCTTGTGACATATATGGTATATAGGTGGCAGCAACTTTCAGCACGCAGCGCGAAAGATCGCGCCTC
This sequence comes from Amblyomma americanum, assembly GCF_052857255.1. NCBI lineage: Eukaryota > Metazoa > Arthropoda > Arachnida > Ixodida > Ixodidae > Amblyomma > Amblyomma americanum. The sequence goes on from NC_135499.1 coordinate 179,447,899, forward strand.
GAAAATCGAATTGCTGAGCACTTATCTGGGTACATGCCGAGATCCCGCTTGATTAAAAATAATTCTATACAGCCTATCGCTCTCTGTAGTCTTGAGTGCACAATACACCAGTTGCGTCCGGAGCATCACACGCAGATGTCATCTGAGTAGAGAGAGATTTCAACAGTAAGGGGCAAGAATTTGTCCAAACCAACAAGAGATTGAACAGGGTAGGATTTTAAATTCCCCCCCCCCCCCCCCCCCCGAGGAGAATACGAAGCCTTCGCACTTATATACTGCAAATATCCCCAACAGCGTTGGTTATTTTCACTGAATGTGGTGCTGCACTACAGTCGTCAAAGTCATCGCGCATTCAGGAGCAGCTCGTCGTCGACTTGGACAGGCTACAAACCGAGGCCAGCGAGCTACTTCACCGCGTTGTGCTGCAGTGGATAGCCGGCCATTACGGCCTCACAGGCAACGATCCCGCTGAAGGCGCAGTGAAAGCGGCGCGTAGCGACAACTCCGTACTGCTACTCATTCCCTTTTATGATAGCGATAGCGCCAGAATTGTGGCTGCTGAATTCTGGCAGACGTAAGGCTCTCTGCGCTGTGATCCGCGGCGTCAACACAGACCCCGGATTCGTATAGACGCCACTTGTGAATTTTGCATGTCATGCAATTTAGAGACAGCTATTTCTTGCACAGAATTCGCTTGGAAATTTCTTGCACAAAATGCTTTCTTCATAAAATTGGCGCATCAAACAGCCCTCTGTGCTCGATATGTGGTGTTCGCGAAGACCTTGGAAACTTGGTCTGCTGCTACCAGATTTTCTTTACTCACCGCAAGGCATTCCTAAGTACTTCAGGAATCCGCCAGGATGGCGCCCTGTGCTTGGAGCACGTCCTTGGACCCAGGAGTAAGGCAGCTCTGGCTGCGCGTGATACAAAAGCCTTACTTGTTTTTCTTAGAGACGCGGGTTTGATAGACACCCTATGATGATCCTGTGTGCGTGCTTGTGTATGCGCGAGTGTTGCTTGCGCTTGGTTTCGCCTTTCAACTTTTATTTCATTCCTTTTTTCCTCTATTTTTCATCCTCTTCCTTCAACCTCAACTGGAGTAGCATGCCAGGTTAACAACAAGGCACACCTCTCCTGTATTCATTTAATATATATATATATATATATATATATATATATATATATATATATATATATATATATATATATATATATATATATATATATATATATATATATATATATATATATATATATATATATATATATATATATATATATATCTTACGTAACCTATTGCTGATGAATCCTTCTTTGGAAACTTCAGGTTTACCACCGAGACTGTGAACGCTTGCTTTTTTTTTAAGCTCGAAAGAACGCACGTTCGCTACCGCTTTGGCGAAAGGCTGCTCCACGAAGCTCCAAAGGATGGTTTGCCGTTGGTGGGACAGACAGAAATCTGAAAGCTGCTCGTACTCTGAGGAAAGCTGCTCGTACTCTGTGGTAGCATAGCGCCAAACACTTCACTCAGCTGTTGCGAGCACCAATAACTAGTCCTTTGGCCCCGTTTCCTATCACTCAGCGTTCAAAAGCCAGTACGTTGTTTTAAATAAGCAAGACACCAAGCGCTGGGTTCTCACCAGCTGAAGTCACATTCTACACAGAATGGCTGACACGATCTGTTAATCAATGTAAAACAACCTTCGCCTTCATGGCGGGTGACAGTCTTTCTTAACAAAAAGGAATAGTCCTTCGACCGTGAAAATGCCATAGCGAGTTTCACTCAGCCCTGCTATAAAGAAAACATTATAGCGCGATTTCAAACCCGGAAGGAAGACTTCTCGGACTAAGCACGAGAGTGGAGAAAAATATTCTATGACATATATACTTACTAGTCACCTTAGCGCAATTTGGTGTGCTATGTTAGGCCTTCGAAGTAATGGTTCTCTAGGTGACAAATTTCAGTTGTCGCGGAAGCCAGTATCTGTCATCTGCTGCAATGAAAAACCAAACGAAGAATCGAGCACTAAGGACATTGCTTCATCTCAGAGGAAAAGAAAGCTTAGCTCGGATAAATCCAGGGAATCAAAACTACACCCCCGACAGCGACCTATTTAAGGGAGGGCTCAATTCGGCAGCAGTTCCTTTTCTTTAGCATACTTTTCCTTTTCGCAAAACACCGCGCGGAACCCACGGCACACGCATTATGAACTACATTGCTGGTCAGAGGAACAAACATTCATCTCTCCTGCTCCCATGACCTCCTGTCCCACCCGCTGTGTTATCTCCTGCTCGAAAAACTTCTGGGTGCCTGTTACAACTCTTCTAACCCTCCTGAACACATGGGCCAGTTTTAAACGGCGCTAGCTTACATGCTTCGATATCACTTGTGTTAAATCTCGCCCTGTTTGTTATTAACTGTATGGCCCAGACGAAATGTAGGAGTCGCCGTACACAACACTTCAATCTTGCCAAAGCATAGCACCTACAAAAACAAGTGAGCCCAATGAGGCATGGTGATGCCACAGCCCCTGCCACATGAAGTGGAGAACACGTTGCGCAGAGAGTGGCAAATGATGACGTCTACTCGCTTCCACGACAGGCCAGACGGCGCTGAGCGCTGTCCTGTCCTTATCATGACCCCGAGACGGAGACATCGAACTTGAAGACTGGACTCCTCATTAAAGAATAAGGGTGAAAGAACAGGAGAGAGCGATAACGTGAGACCTCCAGGGCGTCTTCCATCGCCGGTACCAGCAGTCCCAAGACAACCCGCCGTCGAACGCAAGCTCGCATAATATTTACGACTAGGGGCGTCGGCGCCTCTTTGAGCATCCTTTTTTCCTTGCTAGCCTGTGCGGAGAGAGAGCCCGGGCCGGCACTCGCCACGTGCGCCCTGCTCGTTTTCGCTCCTTCGTTTGCGGCCGAAGAAAGGGTGAACGAGAAGGAAGCCGCCAAGTTCACGAGGTCGATCTGCCTGACAAGGTGAAGGAACGGTCGCAAGGTCGTCGCCGAACTTTTGGTCCTTTCTTGTTGCTTGTCCTGCACTGCCTCTCCGAGTCCGTACTTTCCACGAGGGAGGTGATGCGCTCTGAAGCGTGCATAGATGTGGCGTCTAGACCTGTCGATGCTCTTGCTCTTGCTGCCTCTTCCTTTCCGCGCGTCGTTTCTTTCGGGGCGTCCTTTCCCCTTTATTTCTTTTCGCCGACAGCGCGCCGACAGCCCGCACTCTTTCCCTTCCCAGAAGCGAGCCGCGTCCGTCCGGTGGGGGAGCAGGGAGGGGACGTAAACTAGGGCATCCAGCCCCTCTCCGTATAAAAAGTGCCGCGGTCGGCGAGAAAGTGAAAGAAATATCAGTGCGGTAACCGGGAAGAGCGCATCCTCCGCAGCTTCTCCGCCGGCGCAACGAGAGTCCGCCTCCAGAAAGGGAGTCGCCGCAGCGTCCCATCGACAGCCGGTCCTTCTTCGTCTAGTCTTCACCTGTCCGGCACCTCCTGCCTGCTCTTCGGCGTGCCGGCCGGCCTTCCCTTCCTGTGGAGATTAACACGGTCGCCTCGTGTGTTTGACGACTGACGTCATGATTGTTCAGGTGGGTGCGACAGTGTTAAGTGGGGATGCTGAGTTTTGCATTGCGGGGACGTGGGACGAATCTTCTCAGGTTGCGCGTGATTGACAGCTTAGACGCCTATTTTGTGCGAAATTTTACTGCCGAAGGGTCTCATTGCGACCGCACTGTGAGTGGATATTACGTAGTTTGAGGAGGGAATTCCTCTTGTAGCTTCAGTGATCCGGAAGCCCTCACTGGAAAAAAAATGAATCCGAGCAGCTGATTATAAAACTGCAGGAGAGGATGGTGAAAGTAATGCTGAATGTGACGCGAGGCTTGTGGCTTAGAAGTTATTGAAAGGGTTGACTTCTGGGAATTAGCAAGAAAGAGAAGCTCTGCAAACTTTATACATCTTGAAACACTTTCACATTTGGAGCAGGTGTGCATTATAGGAGCTAGGGCTGTGAAAGAAAGATGGCTTTGTAGTCGTAGTAAGTGTTTTTTATTAAAATAATAATAAAAGGAAGGAAAAGATTTTTGCTAGCCCCGGCATCTGCCATCGATACTGAAGAACTTGAGCTGGGGCAGCGGAAATAAAGGACAGCAGGCAGAATGGAGAAATGAACTGAAAGAGGTGAGGGGACAGGAAGAGAGGATACGGGGAGAGGCAATATACACAAACTATTTACACAATAAGAAATTTGTCCAGGTTGTGCGCGTGGTTAGTTCATGATGGAGCAATGAAAACACACGCGCACAGCACTATGTTGACTACAACCGGAGTGGGGCGTCCAGTTAATCGCCGAAGGTAGACATAGCGGAGCGTTCGGTCACTGCGTGTGACTACCTGGCGGAGAACAGACAGGACGCCAAGAAAGATGGCTTTGAAGAAGAATAGTGTTTGTGAACAGTTACGTGGAGTGCATGATGAGGTAATCAAGAAATAGCCACACAATGTGAAACGATAAGATAGGCTGAAAGTGGCCCTGAACGATGATTTTCAAGATAACGACGAGATGTAAAACCACTGTGCAGAAGAGTATAAAAACAAGGAATTTTTCTTTTACTACGAAGTGTCTGTGGAAGCTGTATAGATTTTCTTAGTAGCGGTATGGTTACGCTTTGGCGAATGCAAGTAAGTATTTAGTCCCTTATTACAAATCTACCCTACCTTAGAGAACTCCACTAAACATTGAATCACCTCAGTATTATCACTACATCAAGATTATCTGCATCATTCTCTTTATTTTTCGCAGTTAAATGTCAACTCTGCATTTTTTTATTTCTCAAAGCGATATGGCCAAAATGATTATTTTTTAGGTTTGTTCCAGTATCTCTTTGCTGATTTATTACCAGTTGAGGTGGCTCGCATGCATAGCTCGGCTGTTAACGTTGCATATTAAAACGACTGATTTGATTCAATTGCTGCATTCAAGTTTTTGCGGTGTCGGTTTTCGAAAACCCACGTGGAGCAGGAACCAGCGAGCCCCCAATGTCAGTAATTTCCGCTTCCTCTTCCTCAAATTAATGGGTTTATCGAACAGGCAAAGTCAAGTGCGGAGGACGCCACATAAATAAAACACTCCTGGAATCTGTCCTTTTCATTTTGCGCAACTTTCGGAAAGCGCGCCTTTCGGAGCGTTCCGGGATAAACGCACCATAAAGGCTTCAATGCTATTGCCCCATTGGCGATCCCGCGTTCCGTCCAGACGCGGCTGTCTGCAGAAAGCGCGGCCATTACCAAAGCGGAAAGCAAAATAAAGAAAAGCTCAAGTTCCCCCGTTCGCTCGATGGTCCTCGGCATTTCCTTCGGCTAAAAGCGCGCGTGGCGAGTTTTTGTTCCTGCTCCTGGTCTCTACGGCGCACGAAACTGAACGTGGCTCAAGGGGAAGGTAAACCTTTTGCTTTTCTTCTTCCGAGCTTAACCGAGGCTTCCTGGATTCTCCGCGGCAAAGGCGCGCCGTATGCCAGGCGTCTGGAGCGCCACAAGTGTGAGAAGAACGTGCCGGTGATAATAACGATCCCCGTATACGGTCCCACGGGTCCGACGTTGCGTTGGCGCTTTCTTCCTAGTCGCTAGCGCCCGCCCAGGGAAAGAGGTGCCACCGCTTGCCTTCGGGGCGAAACGTCGGGCACCTTTCGGCACCGGCGCTGCTCCTCCTGTGTATATTTCCCCGAGGCGCTTGATTCCGCGTCACGTTTGCATCCGGCCAGGAAGCCGGTCAGCGCCGCAGAATCAGGACGGTATCATCATCTTTAACGGATAAGTGCTGTGGTGATCAACGGCTTAATACTTTGTGTGTCAGACGGGGAGGTAGCGGCTTGGACCTTGTGGGAAGGCGTTTTGAAGTGATTTGGGCAGCGATAATTCGAGAGCCTGATGCTATTCGTCTGCCACACACAGTGGAAATTGTGTGAATGGCAGGACGTTGGCCGGATGTGTTAAAATCAAACGCAGCTGCGATGGCTGGAGCTCTTTTAAAAACACTGTCTGCTGAATTTCAGCTCCGTCGATGTAACACATCGTTGTAATTTAGGCGTTAGAAGCTAAACGGGCATTCTACTACTGCATGTTTCAGCGCATACAGTAGTGAAGCATTGCTCTAAAGGCAGTCATTGCTGTGGCGCAGGTTTCTCGGCTCGGTCGAAAAGATTATTTCCTCTGCTGTCTGACAAGTGGAGCAAATAGCCAGTGAATAAAGCAAAGCCTTTTCTTTAAGAATGTGCCCAACAGTACATCGTAACAGAACACACTTGAACTATCTTCAACGAAGTACACAGGTAGGACATCACACGTACGATGTGCGAGCATATGATCTGCACAGTTTAATAACCCCGTACTTTTGTTTCTATTCCTAAAAGTGAGATTCACTGCCTTAAACTTTCTCATTTTGAGCACTGGTTTCGTTGCGGCACCTTGTTAAATGTAATCTAAGAGATACGTTGCTTTGGGTTACTGAGCCTTATTTTGCTTGCTAAGCCTTTTCATCCCAATCCTACATTGTGAGATTAGGCGTAGCTGCTCAATACCTAGGCACTTCGTTCTCCGTCGATTTGAAATTTTGCGTTCTGTCAGTCAGAGGAAAAAGTGTGACCACATCGAAGGTTAGCAATGTATTCAGTCATTGCAGAAAACTGCGAGACCTTAGCGCAGTGCACATACTTGCTGCGAACGAACTCAAACCGATGCATTTCACCTTCCTCGTTGATGCTGCGTCATCCCTTAAATGATAATTTTTATTCAGCTTTAGAAATCCAAGTTGAAGAAAACACTGGAGATGATCTGCTTCCATCTCTACCAATTAGATGGGAAAAAAATTGTTTCAGTTTCCTTCTGTGTCCAACCTTAAGATTGGCTTAACATGTAGGAAACATGGTGAAAAATAGGCCACTGCTCTACAAGTAATACTAATCACATAGATTAGTACTGATTGGTTGCAAAATTTAATTTTATCTGCTTGCTGCCGGTTGTTGTGCACAAATATCACGAGGAGCGTGCAGTTCATTTTCTTTCTGCTTCAAGCAGGCGGGCTGTTGGTGCTGCTGTGATCTTTGAAAGAAGTGACGTCAGCAAGCATATTGACCAATCGCGAGTCCCGAATGGTCATTTGTTGAGCCACTTTCAGGCATTGTTACTACAGCGACCGCAGTTTGAACATCGACATCCCTGAAAAAATGTTAGCGTAAAAAACAAGCCGTAGCTGCTGGTGTCAAGGAAATAAATAAGTCCCAGCACTACTCCGCCTGACTAACAAACGTTCGCTCCTGACTTCCAGTTCCAGTATAATAGAATATTCTCAAGGATAGAATATTGATGTTTACATCATATCATTATAACTTTTTTTTTTGCTGCACGAAACACATCGTTTCAAATGTTTTTACTGCAGTTTTTTTTTTTGCTAGTGTGATGTTATAACCCAACAGCTCAACAACGCTTAGATGTTACGCACATTCATGCTCCTTGCATCTCTAAATTGAAGCCTACTCAACGTGCTGACGCCCTCATTTGTACGCCTTCCTTTCCCCTCCATAACGAGATCATAACGAGACCTGTCTATATCGAGACAGAAACTGCCAGACTGAGCTGATTATTCAAAGCTCCTTTTTCTAAACTCTTGATAAATTACCGCCTGCTAACTCTTGATCACAAGCATTTGTAGTTTGTTGCGGCGATCACAGCCTGATCTGCTTCTTCATGAACCAGTGGTTAGCCCGGCATCTTATCTAGAACTGCGCAGCGTTGCGTGATTTTCTCATCCTTTTTTAAAAACAGCGGCGCTGAACAGAGCTAACGCAAGCGTCGTGAATAAACATGAGCTCTACCTGCCGAACTCCTGCCGGTCGTTGAACCCCGGAGTATCTCAGCCTCCGCCCCGCGCACGCAGTCCGCATTACCCGTGTCGGCCTTGCCGCTCTAAAAGTAAAAGTTTGGTCAACCGTGAATACAAAACGAGCTTGGCTGAATTATCGGCTCCACAAAGGGCGGCGCGCCAAAGTGCGTCCCCGGGGCATCGCTGTGGCGGTATCGTGTGCACGGCTACCGGAACCCGTACGAACCGGTCGGGTGGTGCCCGTGAATTTAGCCAGGAAGGCCGCGTTCAGGTTCACTGACTGCGGCGGTCGTGCCGGTCGGCCGCAAATCAGTGTTTGAGGTTGCGGCGGGAAATCTATCTCCCGCTGATTCTCCCTCGAATTTGCTGTTTATTTTTACGTTCCTTCAGGGCATTTTAATGTTGTACCCACCCATTCAAAATGATGTTATATTTCACTTTTTTTTTCTCGCTCAAGGCACATTGTGAATGTTACTGAGAACTTCCCAATCGAGTTTTTCCTTTTTAAGCGAATTTTATTACTTGGTAATATTGAATGGAACTTGGTAGATGGAGAAGTTTCGACAATCATGTTGTGCTAAAATTGTTCCCATATAAGAACCACTGAGAAAAAAAAATCATATAACCTTGAAAGTCTAGTGTATTCGTAGGTGAAACGAAACCTTCTGTTTTCCTTTATCAGTATACAGTGTGAGGGGTTAGAGAAAAACTCGTCGTCCGCAGTTTTATAACGTCGCAATGGCGCAGCTTTTTGAGAAGCATTACCATCTAAATAGACAAATGCCAAAGTAGAATTCAAACTCTGCTCAAAATACAAACACACAGTGGGTAGTTGAATTAATAAAAAAAAAGTGAAATATTTAATCTTGTACATAATATTTTCAATAGCTTGGTATATCGCGCTGTATGAAAATAAGCGAATTAAGGTTGTAGAGTTTTTATTTATTTCACAGAAACGTTCTTGTTGCAGCCTCTACATAGAAAAATTCAACCAGGGATAAGGCAACGGCGATGCTTCGGCCAGTCTTGTCGAACAAGAGGGATCTTGTTATTGTGAGCTGTACAAACTAGGCTACGCATGTCCTTTCCCTCATATATGTTTTTCGATTTTGAGGTTAAACGTCACTCAATATTTGGGCGAATTATCATACTCGACTATGCCGATTGCATAAATAGATCACAAGTTTATGCTCCCTAATATTCAGCGCAGATATGACGCTGTAATTTATTCTGCAACCAAAGAACACGTTGTCAGTAGGTATGCGTTTCCGGCACGCATAGTAACAATAACTGAAATAGGAGTAAAATATTACGTTACAAAAATATTTGCTATACACGTCATCAAATTTTATTCACAGCGGCAATTAATGTTTTGCGAAAGTATGTTTCAAAGACGATCAATAATCCTCTTGATTTTAGCTTGTTATTCTATTGCGCACATAGAGATCTGACGAAAAGTAATAGAAAAGAGAAGCCCTGAATACTTAATATAGGCATCGATTTATATTTGGCACGATTTAAGGATTACGGCATCATGTATAAGAAAAGGATTTGTTTTTCCACAAGAATACAACTGCTTTTTCTTGCGTTTACTTACACAGAGAAACTTTGAATCAGAAGATTTCTGGAACTACTGATATGAACATTTCATCTATTTATTCCTGAATTCTTGAGAAAAATTCTTGCGTTGTCAGTATAGACAATTTATTCGTCAGGGGTATTGATGCATACAATATCATTAAGAAAAACCTTCAGAAGTGATCGTAATACAGCTTCCTGTGGAACGACGCATTGCCCTGATTTTTGAATCATGCTATTAACATGCACCATTTTCCCCTGAGGCAAGTATATCAAAAGCCATGAGAGTGAAATGAAAAGCACCGAGATTTTACTGACGCGCTTCCTTTATAATGTTGGAAAGTACACAAGCATGCCTTCTTCGTTTCGGATAAATGTGCTTAGAAAGGCTGTCGACTATTTGTTCTCTATTAGGAATAACATCATTAGTAAGATCTTGCGACCTATATGGTACTTCTGTGCCATTTATATGCGCATATAGTTTGGTGTATAATTATTGTTTATTTACGCATACTTTACAGACTTCCACGCAGGCATTGTGTAAACATAGTGCATACATGTCTACGCAAAATAATTACACAATCGCTGCATACGACATCTACAGTTGAAACGTATGAGTGAAAATAACTGAATAGAATTCAAGAAAGAAACACCACTATTCGCATCACACAAAGCTACATGAGAATGGAAGGGAAAGTGAGTATACTGCACGAAATAAGTAAAGCATACCGGCATTTATGGTTTCTTTTTCCTCGTAAAGAAAAAAAAAGCAACAAGAGGAGCACAGATAGAAATGTTCACAGATTTTATGAATAAATAATTAATCTCCTAGAAGGTTTTATAAACAAGTTGCTCGATGATATGATTGCGGTATGTTTCATGGGTACATTGAGAGACAATGCTGCATTACTACAATTTTTCTAAATGCGACATATTGAAAGTAACCGTGCGCCGCAGGAGTTTCGAGTGTTTTAAACGAAATAAAAATATGAGTTTGACCTCAAGGACAATAATATTGAAACCAAAGAAAAAACAAAATATGATATGCTATGCTATGCTATGCTCACTCCGCCTGTACATTGCTCGAAGAAAGCTGAGACAGGTGATTGTACAAGGCCGTCAGATTATCCCAAAAGGGTGAAATTTCGGCTTTTTATTTACCTAAGCTTCCGATGTCCGATCCCTATGTCATTAACCTTACACATAGCGCCGTTTAAGCACCGTATAAAAACGCGGCACCGAAATCAGTCGGTTCTCAGTGGAAAGAAGCAACCTACAAAGCGCAAACTCGTTTCTCGTTGAGTGCTTCTTCGGCGTGTATCCACGCCCACGTCTACTGCGAAACCTTCTTCCGTCCTCGATAGTGTTCGATGGAGGCCAGATACCAGCCCCCACGCCGGGCGCCTACTCAGCCGTTCGGACAGCGCCGCATAGTATACTAAAACACCGAGGGCTGCAAACTCGCCGGCTTGTTCGGGCCTGCTATCTTCGCAGATTTGTAGGACGTGCATGAGTATAGCAGGTTTTTTATTTGATGTGTGCAACCTAACGAGCGGCAGTTCATTCCGACGCCGACTGAGGCAACGTAAAGGGCTGATTCCAGATTGTGACCGTAGCTTTTTTTTTTTCCTTGGGGAAAGGGGGGGGGAGTGGCTGATGTTTACGGAAGCACATAGCGAAGAAGAAAACTCGTAAATGTCGAGAAGTTTCCATTGCAGGATCTAAGTTACATGTTATAATGTTAGAGTTGATGCCACATTACATCAAACGCGCCCGCGTTACAGCGCATGATGCTAGGATCTTTATCTACAAAAAAAGTCTGATTCCACTGCGCTTGCATGGCAGAAATAGAAAAAATCGCAACAAATGATACATGAAATATGAGTAGCCATTCCTTTTTTCAAGTAGTGGTTTAAGAGACGGTACCACAATGGTAAATGTAGCGTTCATTTAAGGTATCTGAGAAATGGCCATGGCGGCACAGACGAGCAGCTCTTCTTTTTCAACCTGAATGAACAATTAAATAACTAACATGGTAGCCTAGGTAGCAAGCAGCGATGAGGTTCTGTGCGCTTGTTTACACATTTATGGAAGGTAATGTTTAAAAACTGCAATTCACAACTTGGATGAATAATCTCTTCGTAATCTTAGAATAAACATACATATGACCAGTGCAATGTAAATTTTATATAGGAGTTAATGAAGAGTTTTTCTCTCTTAAAAAGTAATCTTGCTTAGCTATGCACTGATTGCGCTTTGTATTCGATAGTGCCTACAGACGCACGAATCTTGACTCAGGGCATCATCCACAATCTCTTGGCGCTGCTGTCAGAACAGCTCTTTATGCATTGTCTCGAACGCAGTGCGAGCGTGGGTGTACCCATCTCGGAAGTGATGGAAACCTTCAGCCGAACGTGTGGAGAGAAGGTTTAATTTTCGATTCACATATATTAACTTTCGGCCTTGAATTCCTCTCGGGTCAGCAAGGTAGAATGCGGAACGCTCGCGTCTGTCTGATTGACGGGTGCGGACGACGCACTGTAACGACCGGAACAAATTCGTACGGCTTGTTGACCGTTGCATCACAATGTACGGGAAGAGAATTTCGTCACGCCTTGCGCCCTGCCCCAACTCCTCAGGAGAACGTGCCCGAGGCATTCATCTCTCAGCCGCCGCGATGGCTTAGCGGTTACGGCGCTCGGCTGCTGGCCCGAAAGACGCGGGTTCGATCCCGGCTGCGGCGGTCGAATTTCGATAAAGGCGAAATTCTAGAGGCCCGTGTACTGTGCGATGTCAGTGCACGTTAAAGAACCCCAGGTGGTCGAAATTTCCGGACTCCTTCACTACGGCGTCCCTCATAGCCTGAGTCGCTTTGGGACGTTAAACCCCCATAAACCAAACCAAACCATTCATCTCTCGACGTTCTGTCATTTCATACACAAGTAAGAACGTGTCGCTTTGAATTGGGATTGTGCTTTTTAAGCAAAGCGCTTGCTGAGAAGTCTTCACATGAAGATAGCTAACATTTTTTACATATATGCTTGACGTGCCCTCTTTGATGAATGTTTTGATCAGTTTAGCGTAACTCAACAAACTTAGTCACAATCACTGACTAGTGATCGAACCGTTAGCTGTTTCTCGCGCTTGATGAAGAAGACTGAAAAGGAGTTGTTTGAAATATTGGTTCTTAAATTCCGTCTTATTTCAACCACAGACATACTCAAACCTCTTGCACGGTTCTTTTCTTATGTTGAGGGGCTGCTCATCTTGGCTACGGTTTTCTTGCCCAGTGGGCCATTCTGCTCTGCCTGTACTTTTCCCAGCCGTCTTTTTGTTTTCTTAGTCCCGCCTGTTCCGGCTGAATAACTTGCGTATTGCACGACGGGAGTGCGTAAGTGGCCATTGATTGCTGGTGTCTCGCGTGTGGGTCGATGCTTCGTAGCAATTTTCAATGCGCTCTCTGTTGCCGGCGTCAGCTTGTTTCAGAAGAATATAGTCTTCAAAGAGACGCCGGTATTCTCGTGAGAGGTTTCGGACAATTGCTGCTTTCATAACTTTTTCTGTGTTCTTATTTTACATGCTACAGTGGTATGTCACGCAACGTGGGTCTTTTTTTTTAATCGGAAATCCGTGCACTGTTATGCACTGCGTAATAGTTTATTATATCAATACAGCTTGTTCAGGCATTCCCATTTCCGAGGATGGGAAGCTTTGTGCATTAATATATCTTCTGCGTGACGGACATTCAATGCAAAGGCAGCAGCAGGGCAGGGCGATTGCCCAAGCTTGGGAGAATGTGCAAAGCGCAGGAATCACTAGCCGGTTATCAAAGAGAAATACAGGTATGCACTGGTTGCTCTCTGTAAAGGTAAACCCAGGGCTTCCCTCAGGTTAAGGCGTTGCATGTGAGCGAAAATGAGCTAGGCATATGCTCATAACCAGTAGAAGTATTTACTTATTTATGCGTACTATCCACCCAACCAGGTCAAATATAGGAGTGGAAAACAACCAAGAATGTGTGGCAAACGCAGGCCAGAACAAGCAAAATCGAATATAATAAGCCTTCGATATGTCCACTGTTGAGCAATAAACTTGAAGATAAATGTGAAGTAAACAGGAACAGTGTTTTTTTTTTTTTGACATGGTGAAAATGTCCCCGTAGCTCCATGAACTTGCCGCCCTACAAAATTAAGTTACAAGTTATAAGTGACAAGTCAAGCATAACGACTATGTAATAACTCTAGTAGTAAGCCGTTCAAAACTTGTTTCCACTGTCAAATTGGAGCCGCTCTGCGATGAACCCATAATTGATTTGTGAGTTTCACAGTCTCGCTTGTTCTTCCTACGCTGTTTTTATCCAACTGCGGTTCTTCCTAAGCTTCAAGAGAAGATGGCATTTCTTCCCTAAGAGAATAGATCAAAGCTATGCAAAGGCTACCGTAATGAGACAGCTAGAAATTTCAATACCGTTTAATGAAGCTGCGCTTATGGACCATCTTTTTACGGCGAGAAAAAAAAATATTCCTGAAAGATGAACATAAACTTCGAATGAAAGCTGCGTTTTACTTGAGCTCAATAAGTTGACGTGCGAGACAAAAGCACGCTAATTGCATTTATCGCGCTAGAAACTTGCACTTGCAGGGGCCTGATATCTACGAAAGCCGCAGCGGATGGAGAACCGGAACTCACACAGTGATGAAGCACTTCCTGCCTGCAACGTGCACGCCACGACAATAGTCGGTGCTGCTTGGGAGCATTGACTCAATCCTGAGATAGAGGGAGAGCACTAACTAATTTTCACAAGAGGCCTGATGGTGTTCGCAGGGATACAGTTCCACTAAGCTCACCTCGTGGTGTCAACTTTGCTGCGAAATTAAGGACGTTGTTCCCTTTTTGTCCCATCTGCTGAACCTGGACATTGTGCGTTGTCGCGTAACGTACTCATGCAACAAGATTGTTGCATTCAAAAGAACCTATGATGTTGAATGCATCTTTAAGCCACACCCCCTCCTCTTCTTTTCCTTCCCTTCAGAAAAAAGATGAAGAAAAGCTGGCAAATAATCGCTGCCGCTCAAAAACGCAGCATTCCTAAGTGATTTTTGTACGCTGCCGGTGCTGCACAAGTACTGCGCCCTGTCATCCGGAATGAAATGCTTGTCAATATCGGGGAAATGTATTTACAGCCATTCTGATTAATATTCATTCCACTTGTCAGCAAGCAAATACTAGCCTTCGGGAGTGCGCAAGTCAATCGTCCTTATTAATATTTTTTATTCGCTTGAGCCGTGAGCACTTGACTGCATGTTCAGTGCATTCGGAGCAGATATCTGTGCTTTAACTCCTCAAGTGAAGCAGCACTAATAATGAGCGCACTTCACCCTTTTTCCATTACCATTACTGACGCTAGTTTATGTATGTCGAACGTTGTTGGACAAAAATTTTGAACATTGAAAAATTGTAAGGTTCTGTTATGTGAATATTGGAAGCAATGGTCTATTCTTCCGATGCGTCGCAAAATTTTTTCTTGTAAGTTTTTCCATCGCTCGTTTCAAGGAGTTATGACTGCCATAGAAAAGCAATAGGGAACACTTTTGACGGTTGCAAGAACGTTAATAGCAAAAAAAAATCCAGCCTGTTTACGGGAGATCTGCGGGCATATTGAGGTTTATAGTGAAATCTTACAATAATATGAAAAAGTGAGTTCATAAACCCTTTCCCGTTCAAAAATTCTTTTTTTCAGAATTGTTGCGTATGCTTTAGCCTTACCTAAAATGAGAACCCATTTTATTGTTTTCCTCGTTCTTACAGTTTTTCGCTGCCATCTAAGGTGCTCAAGGTAATTAAAAATAGTGCTGTGAACTTCAGAAGAACCGACAACTGAGCTAGTTGGTGCATCATGAACGTGGTAAAAAACAGCGCAGCGACGACGGACACGTACGTCCGCTTGTCCGTCTTTCTTCGTACGTGTCCGTCGTCGATGCGCTGTTTTTACCACGTCCATGCTGTGAACATTTACCATATGTCGTTTATCTATCTTTGTGATTTATGTTTCAGGTTTAGTTAGCATCACTTTGCAAACTAAACGTAGTAGCTGTGGGTTGAGGAATATCCACACGATTTCTGCCAAGTACCCAACGTGGAAAAGAGGAATCGAACACAAGGTGGTTGTGTCAACGCCTTCGTTTCCTGTCCTCTTCTTTTTGGGATTTTCGCTTGATGAAACTGACTACAAATAGCCTAGATTAACACCCTAGGTACATTCACCGGGGCCATTTGTGGATTCACCTAGTGGCCGATTGATTTATACTGTTTCGTGTGTTATCCCCGATGACAGGCACTGCTGGTGGCCTTCCTGGTCTGCGGCCACGGTAGCCGGGCCCTGCGGCCCTACGAGCCGCTGGACGAAGACTCCAACTCGGGCATCCCGGGCGTGCACGCGGCTCCTGCTTTCGGCGATGGCAAGGACGGAGTCCCACCGGATGACGTGGTCACGCAAGAGGACGACAACGGAAATGTATGCCAGAAAACATTCCTCGCAGAGCAGGCCCGCCGCGGTGGCTCAGTGGGAAGGGCGCTCGCTTACTGAGCCGGAGTACCCGGTGCGAACCCGACCGCGGCGGCAGCGTTTCGATGGAGGCGAAACGCAAAAGCCGCCCCTGAGCTATGTGAAGACAGTTCACGCTAAAGATCTCCAGATGGTCGAAATTATACCAGAGCATCCTACAAGGGAACCTCTTTCTCACTTTTCTTCTTTCCCTCCCACCCTTCCTCCCTTCCCTTAAGGCGCGGTAGGGGTGTCCTCCAAGAAGTGAGTCGGTTACTGCGCCATTTCCTTTCCACAAAAATTGCTACTCTTTCTTTTTTTGGCAGCGCACCCGAATATCAACGAATGTGTAAACCTCATGTCGTCACCATTCAACAGCTGGGGCTTAAATTAGAAGGATTTTCTTTTAGATTCAACCTTGTGCTTCTGCTGTTTTTTATAGCGAGCTTTCATGTCGGAGCCGGTGACTGACACTGCTTGCTATCTATAAACCCAGACTTCACAGGCAAGTGTGCTTGATGGTAGAGCGGGAAAACGGTGAATTGGCAAAGAATAATTGGAATGTACTTTCCCTGCTTCCTTTTTATTGCGAAGGTGTCTGGCTTTCTTCAGGCAAATTAGTGCACCTATTTATAGCAAGCAAAAAAAATGGCTTACCTTAAAAGCATCTGTATCTATTTAATACTGATCTACGATGTCTCAAAACCACGTAATATGTCCCCATTGGATACTTTATGCGGAAGTGATTATATTTTGGGCTCTGGCAAATGCGCCCAGACCTGTTAAATGCTTTGCATCAGACATTGCCAATATTTCAAAAACTGGTTAAATTCTTTCATGTGCACCTTGAATGACATCGGCTATTCTTAAAAGGACATATTCGAATGTGTAGCGAGGTATCTTTGCACATAAACGTCTTAAAAACTACACTAAGAGCCTAATTTTAGGCAGTAAGCATATCATCTGCTACATCTGACAGTGACAGCTGTATGTGGAAGGATTTCTAGTAGGAATGACGTTGTAGGTAACATGAAACACTAGGATGTCTCGTATCTGCGATCTTCTCCAGGCATTTTAAATTAATGATACTCATGTCATGCAATCCCCGTCTACGGTAGGCGTACTGAAACTGTGAACAGTATATCTATCGTTGTGACTTTTTTTCCCCGAGAACAGCGCATAGTGCAGAATCCGTTCTGTTCCATCATATGACAATATTTGCGGGCACTGCAAGATACTTCTTCTAAAGCAACCTCACTGAAGTGATAAAAGATTTCAAGGCTCTCTAATAGAGATCCAATGCAATAAAGTGGCGTTTAGATCTACACTACTACTAGAAACCAGAAAAGGCGACGATATTTGCGCGTGCTAACGTGAAGCGCTCGAGTCTGCTGTGAACAAAAGAATAACTTCGCGGCGTATGCATTCGCGCTCTCGCGTTTTGAAGGCAAGACAAGGCGGGCGCTGTCGAACGTCGAAAAACATAAATAACCAGAAATTCTCAGATGGCATGCGGGTCAAGTATTCGAGACCTTGCCCCCAAACTCAAGACCGTGAAGTGCTTGGCTGGTACGCCTTATCCATCAAAACCGAGACGCAAGGCTGAAGACGCAAAACTCTATGAGCCGAGCACCCGTCACTTTTCGTGACAGCGTGCTGCCTTGAAACGTGACGTTAAGGGCGGTCTCGCGCGTACAGGACTGATCACCCGCTTCAGCTGTCATATTTCACTTATTCAAAAAAACCTTACGCCTTTGAGTACAAAGGCCTTCGCTTGTCTTGAATGAATAGAAATGTGTACTTTGTCGAACACAATGAGATTGAAAAAAAAGGTTAAATTTTTCGTATTCGCGTCTATAAAAAGTTTGGGAGGAGAATTTTTAAAATTCAGGAATTTTGCAGATCCTGAGCGCCATAGACTGAAGATCGCAAAAATAATCGTGGTTATCTGTACTGACAGTCTGATATTGATAGGTAACGCACGCGATATCGCTCTGGAGCATCCAGGTAAGCTTGAAGCACTTAAAATTCGCAAACATAAACCCAACCCCAAGATCAATTAATCACATAAATAATATGGCTTATTATCCATCAGAATCCCGCGAATTATAAAAGACGCTCTGCACTAGACGTGACAATCGCTCATTATCCATCCGTTTGGAGTGCGTTGATTCTTTTCTGAATTTCTCATTTATTTTTGCTGAATTGGTATCATGCAGACATATTTCACGTATCAGATCTCATTATTGACTCATTCCAGACCTTTATTACTTCCTTATTCTTTGTATGTCGGTAACGTATAGATGTCTGATAAGCTGAGCTTTGGGTCTTCATGTGTATCTGCAGCTTCATTCTAGCTAAGCCTGCTTGCAATTGTGCTGTCACGTGAAGAGCAGCGCCACCATGAGCAGGTTGTGTACCACTAGAGCTCTTTGTGAACGCCGTCACAACGATGAGCTACGAGTATTCAATTTTATTTTCCGTGTTAACTCGACACGAACGAGTATAAATGGCAGTACCCTTCACTGCACACACGAAACAGAAAATCCTATATGCTTGATTATAGTTCAGCACATCTAAAACACACTACGAGTAAGCGAGCCTCCTTCATTTTCAATCACTGCTTGCAGGCCGGCGCACCCATCACCAGGCAACAGTCGTACCACTTCTCATACCAGATACGAGACAAAGAAGGCAACACGCAGCACCACAGTGAGCGCAGTGACAGCCGGAACAACCGCAAGGGCTCCTACGGTTTCCGGGACCGGAACGGCCTTTACAGACACGTGACGTACGTTGCCGACAGAGGGGGCTTCAGGGCGTGGATCAAGACGAACGAGCCCGGCACTAGCAGCCAAGATCCCGCCGACGTCCAGATCACGGCCGAAAAGCCACCACCGAAGGTCGTGGAGAAGACAGTGGTCGCTGACATGACTCCTGCAATGCATCCCAGTGTCCTGGCCGAGCCTGCAGAGGTGATAGCGGCTCGACCAGCGGTCGCACCGCTCCCGGCCTTTGCTGATTCGGGACCAGTACACAGAGATGTGATTGCGGCTCGTCCAGCGGTCGCTGCAGTACCGGCTTTCACTGATCCGGGATTTGTACCCGTCCGCGGAGTCCGTCCGTCTGGCGTAGTGGCTACCCCGGTCGTAGGTGCCTCTCCTTCCTACCATCCCACAGAGCAAAGGCCCGTGGCCCCCATACCAGCTATCGATATCGCAACTGGCTACTATCCAACTTACGACTCAAGAAGGCTGGGTGGCTATAGTCCAGCTGAATACGATAACCGCAGTCCTCTGCCAGTTCAGGACTACCGGAGGATTCCTGAGGACGACACTTCTGACTTTGGGTACTACCCAGAGCCGCAGAGAATTCAGAAGTACACGAATGAAGGAAGGCAAGGCTACTATGCTCCCCAGACATCCTACTCCAAGCAAGTTTCTCCAAACGCCGTTCCGGTGTACAAGTCCGTTCGCCCATTTCCGACACTAAGCTCGTCGGAGAAAAAGACTGATGAGTCGACCGAAGTCACCCACAAGCACGGCATCCCCGTGGGCGTAACTTACATAAATCCGCAGGAGGTGAATCGCCCTTTCGAGCATCCACAGTCTTTTGACATTGCGCCATCTGGTGTAGCCACGAGGTACAAGAAGTACCTCGACTGGAACCGGCAGGGCAAGCTTCGCGACTAAGAGCTGTACGTACGGGGTCGCCGGCGACGTCTCTTGTAAATATTCATACCCTGGTGTGTGGTCTTATCTGCGGGTTGATTCTTGATCGCTCTACTTTGCATGCGTGGGATTCTTTCGGCGGGCTTCGTGCTGGTACAAGAAAGCCCGCCTGTCTGTATGCCATTGTGTTGTGATTGGTCTCATCGATAACATTCAGCGAGTAACGCTGACTCATAAAATACGGCGACGTTGCTTCAATAAACCTGACTTGATGTTGTGCCAAACGAATCTTGTGGCGTCTTCTTGTCTAAAACAGGCAGACTTTTGCCCAAGCGGAATTCAAAATTATTAGGAGTCATCATCGAATAACTACATTTATCGCTTGTAAATTGGGTAGATATTTAATTATTATGACATTAACTTCAGCACCTATACACCGGGAGAGCTTATATAAAGCCTGTGAGGACTTCAAGTAAGGAGGAAAAAGATGTATTAGCGGGGACGAGCGATGCGTATAATGCAAGCCTAGCTGAAGGCTCGAACAACAGGTGTCGAGTGCAGCTGTCTCAGAAAAGCAAAGCATCTACTTTGTCCACGGCCTTAAAAGCCGGGTATCCGGTGGCAATGGCGAAGGAGGCATGCGAGGAGTAAATAAACAAACTCTCTCTGTCGGCGTGGTGTCTGGCTTTCTGGTGGCTGCATAACCACTAGCTCACTCCGAACCAAGGCGATACTGTCCTACGGAAAATGTGCAGGATGCCTTTTCGACGACCGCTTTCTCACTTCTTTTTTTTGGGGGGGGTGGGGGTGGGGGGGGGGGAGGTTAGGCATTGTAACAAGGCTCATTTGCGCAGACACGAACCTTCTCTCGCACACTGGGGGTGACCGGGGCCGGTGGACCTTTTACACTTTCTGCCTGATCGTCCCACCAGGAGCGAGTTGACGTGAGATGGGCCTTTTGCTGCATTCCCCAACCCTGTCATTTTGCCCCAGCATACAAATTCCGAAGGTCTTTCTGTCTCTCGTATATGTCCGCGTGTATTATGGTGAGTATTATGCGGGGATAAGGTGGTGGCCGCAACTGGCAGAAGACAGGGTTGATTGGACAGATATGGGAGAGGAATTTTTCCTGTAGTAAGCTTAGTCCGGATGATGACGGTTCAACGCCGACAGGGAATTCTGACAGGATGAATCGACAAGCCGCCTTCCCCGCGAAGCTAGGTGGCCCAAACTATTGAATTATGAAGGAAAAAATTATATCACATAGTATACCTGTACAAACCATGGTTCCGAATGCAATGCAAGGTCTCGTCAATGTAACAAAAACATAAACAATTAAGCGAAAAGCTGTTACCATCGCGGTGTTCCCGAAGTTGGATGAAATGCTTGCTCGCCAATTCAGAAGTTAGTCCTAGTATAGCAGGCAGATGTTCCGTCAATGTTCCGGGCGGGACCGAGGGGGCAGATAGTCCGGATGCTTCCCCCTTTTACGTTTTGCGATGCTCCCGGCCATATGCTGCCTTCATATGGCGACGGTGGTCGGTTTGACCGCAAAGCCTTACGCCTCACGTACTCTACAGCTGGATTTTGCCATTGCCGCCGCTTTTTCTCACGTTCACGAGCACACCGAACAGACTGCTGCTAATTGCGCTTGATCCGACGGTCCGACGGCCACAGTGGCAAAGGAGCCGCACGGCCCGTGCGACCTTCTCTATGAGCCGCAAAGACGAAGCTGCCAATGGGCGCTTGAGGTACGCACGTTCTAGTCACGTGAGCATGCCCCTACCCTACTGTAAGCATCGACGCTCAACGTGCAAACGAACCATCAATAGCCTTGCTCCGCGCGACCTTCTCGCCGCCCCGCAAAGATGGCGGAGCGGCCGCTGGCAGCTCGGACGTGCTCGTACTGTGCTCTGAAGGATGACGCGATGGCCATTGCGGGTGAGCTCCTGATAACTGGATTCAGCTGTAGAAAAAATAAATAACGACCAAGTGAAGCACGGCACAGCGTCTACAGCAAGACCAATAACTTAAGCCACTACTGGAAATATATAGCTGACTTGCGACATAAATAAAAAAATGGAGGAGACACTTAATCTCCACCTTAAGGGTATAGCACGAAAGCGTAATGGGTTTACTCCCATATATGCAGAAAGTCATTCTCCACTTTACATTCATAGATCCCTGGGAGTCCTCATACCCTTCATGGCGCAGTGGTGCACCGGTTAAGCGATGCTCCACTACCTTGCGATAACAGGTGCTCATTGCAGCTATCATTGTGAGGGCAAGGTTGCTCTTCCATAGGGACCAATCACTACTTTAACTCCCACCTGCCATGGTGGGCAGGTTGTGATGACGCCACAAGGTTATGTGACCTAGGTGGCCCATCTGCCTCCTGTAGGTTGCTCTTTGGCCACCACCTGCCAGAATCATGCCCATTAATTTTCGCTCACAACGCCGACGCCGACAACGCTGACACTGGATTTTCTGGATAACGGGGCCGTTACACCATAAGCAACGGCATGAGTACGTCCACAATGACGTTTCACTGAGGGCCGTGATGAGAGGCGCTTAGTTTTGGGCGTGCTATAGAGTGACGAGAGCAGAAGGAAAGGTGTGAAAACGGTGGAGGGTAAACATCAATTCCCGATAACACGTCTCCTGCAAATACATTACAAAACCTCTTTCGGGGAGATGCATGTATTCCGTCAATATCGAATACATACCGTACTTCTTTCTGAAAAATGTTTCAGGGCCCGTTTAATGTCCGATGCATGAAAAATAGAAATACCGACCGCTAAATGTCTCTCCGGTCTGTGATTCGGATGTTCGGAGCTATTGCACTCCCAGCTCGAACCCCGAACACTTACGCATCAGGTTCGTTAGCGAATGGAGTGATGGCCTTTCGAAACAGAAATATGAAAGAATCATGCAGAATTTCCGCTCAAAAATTTACGGAGAAAAAAATTGCTAAAGGTTACCATGGAGAGGGGCACGCTGCCAAAATGCTGGAGCGGACGCTGCAATCGCCCTCTTGCAAAGCATCCTAACCATTGGAGGAGGTAGCTATATAGAAAGGAAAGGCGCGATAACTATCGAATTCAGCTGGGCACTTAAACCACACCGTGAGGGCACGAAAGAGGGTTGACAGATGGAAGAGGGAAATAAATGCGGAAGTTGATGTGTAGGAGCTCTGTTTCTAGGTTTTTACTTTTTCAAAATTGTGCTAATATTTTGATGTTTATTTGAGAACAAAATTAATTCTGTTTTTTTTTCGGCGAAGACACTGTGTTACGAAACAATTATTGGCCTCTTGCTGCGACATACATGGGTATTATGGGTATTTGTGTACGACCAAAAGTAATATAAGTTTATCTTTCTCTCTCTAGCACAGCCAGTTGATGTGTATTTAATGCACTAGGTTGTATTTAAAGTTATGCTCTCAGAAGTACATGTTATATCACCATAAGAAGCTAAGCATTGGAGCAACGTAATGAGGCTACGAGAGAAAAACCTTAAGTTTCAGTGTACTTCTATATATTTGATTGCACAAGAAAAAACAAAAAAAAAGCAGGCGAGAACAGCAACCAAGCTACACGCATGTAGTGGAATTATGCATTCCTATTTAGTCCGCTTTAAGTCAGAATCACATTCTCCTGTTGTAAGAGATGCATGTGCATTTGTATTCTTGCGTGCGACAGACTACTCACTGCTTTGCTCACTGCTTTGCTCACTGCAGAAAACGCTTAACAAAAACAAAGATTAGAAAAGAAAAAAAAACTAAAGATGACCGAAGCTGAAATTTAGAAAGTGCTAGCATCGCGTGTCCTGCGAGATGACAGCAGTGGTGACATTGCCACTGAATCGTCATGGACGCCAGAGCATGGCAGTTTTTCGTTACGATTGTGCATGTTTTTCTGTTGACAGCGGGTTTTTGCACTTACGAACATTAGTTGTAACACAGCCGGACCGCACCACGGGCAATGCAGGAACGCGTTGCCATTGCTATCGTGGCCATGTTTTTCTAGCCACATGGGCGTAATTATATTTACCACACGGCAGTAATAAAACTCTTTATTTTGCACTGACCTAACGTGCATTCGGAAAACCCATTTAACCATTCAGTAACCCTTAGCGGATGATGATGGTCTTTAAGCACACGGTGCTGCCCTCGGAGACTACATTTGGAGAGAAGCTCTGTGCCAGCTTGTGTCGGAGGCTGCGGGTCAATTCATCATAACACATAGTCTCGTTGTGTAACCGCACTTTAATTTTTTACTTGTCGTTGAATGTCAAACTCAATAGCGAGCTAGTTGTGGCGTACATGTCATAGATACTGACCTTTCGTGCTTAAAGCCTACGCTTAAAATACGAGTTCGGTGTATACATTGATCTTTTTTTTTTCCTTTGGTTTAAATAAGGCCGCAGCCACTACGCTACTGCTATGTTGCCAACGTAATACGGGAACTTTCCACCTTTCAAGGAAGTCAAAACTCACAATGCATATACGGACATCAACAACATGCAACTGGCTTCGATATATTCTGCACAAGGCGGCAGATACGCTCAAAGCGCTTACATGTTGATATCTTCTCACGAAATTCATGGCACGATTTTCGCAATAAGTGGTAGGCTCTGGTATAAATTAGTTTTCATCGTTATTCTATTTTCTTTTCAATACGACACCGCAGAAGCGCACCAACAAATGGCGTCCGCTATCCTGAGGCATTAGTTTCACACTTCAGGGTGGCCCAGATAATAACGTAGCAAGTAGGAAAAACACTACCTCGTACAAAGTTTAAGAGAATCTCCCAAGGCAGAGCAGTTTATAAACATTCCCTTGGTGCCATGTTTTGCACCTCCAATGAATTTCTTCATGTCATTGGCCGCCATTGCATTGCCTGCCAAATGCAGCTTAATGGGTACCGCGGCCAACGAAACAAAATAGGCCACTCTGTACAGTTTGAACGTAAAACCGCGTTTGCTGAATTTGAATGACTTGTAATTCGGCACAACAAATACACATCTGAGCCGCCGCGGTGGCTCAGTGGTTATGGCGCTCGGCTGCTGACCCGAAGGACGCGGTTTCGATCCCGGCCACGGCGGTCAAATTTCCATGGAGGCGAAATTCTAGAGGCCTGTGTACTGTGCGATGTCAGTGCACGTTAAAGAACCCCAGGTGGTCGAAATTTCTGGAGCCCTTCAATACGGTGTCCCTCACAGCCTGAGTCACTTTTGGACGTTAAACCCCCGTAAACCCAACCGATCATACACATCTTTTCAAGGTACCGATGAAAGCAGATTACGAACAGCTGCAGTCACAGCAAAGGAATGAATAAAACTTGATTTCTTAGCGACAAAAATAGTGAGTGGAATCCTTATTCCAGGACCCCATTGGAGATGGCCGCCTGTTTTGCCCATTGCACCACTGCTCTCCGTTACTACACCACGGCTCCAGAGTTCTTGAAAGCGAGCGCCACCCTGCAGCAGTTGACGACGTCTGGCGTTTCGCTCGCTTCCCAATCTAGCACTAGATGGCGGCAGCGCTAAAGATTCGATGTGCGTTGGCTGATGTTACAAAAAGTGCTTCCGCACCAGGGAAGAAGCGTGAAGTGGAGCGTGAAATCAGAACGTGTGGGTTTAGATGGTGCCAGGTGATTTGGAAAAGTGGTGCGAAGAGGCTACAGAGCATTAGCTGGAGAGCAGGAGACGAAGATTATGACACCGCAGGGGTCTTGTGACGACCTCACGGCAGAAAATGGAGACATCACGAAGGAGTTCATTGTCAGAATTGTTGCTGGACTTGTTTAGCTCTTGATTGCTTACGCAAAGAATGGTATTTATGCACATAGTTCACATTATCATTATCTCCATCAATACTGGCAGCAGCAGAATTAAGTTCACAGTGAGACAAAGCTCCGCCACTAATCTCAGATTGCGTCGTTTCAGGCGTCGTGGTGGCTAGATCTCATCAAATTTACTCAGCTCATGATTTCACCTGTTCAAATGTACTGTTTTTCTCTTCGATTGACATATACCACCACTTTAAAGATCAGCTCTCAGATTGGTTTAGATACGGCACAATTGAGTAAGAATGACAAAAATTTTACCCCGTTAACGAACTGACACGTAAGATTGATGCATTTTCAAATGATTAGAGCCATGTTGTTTCTAGAAACGCATAGTTTGCTCCATTCTATTTCCAGGCTGCCTCCGTGCGCTAGTGATCCCATAATCTCCACGGTGCCCTTACTATTTTGCCGCTTGATTTTCAATGAATAAGGTTCTGCAAGTTCAACCTTTGGTGTTTTTTTTGTGTGTTTTTGACCCCTTGGCGGCAGCGGCTGTGGCGGCGCTAGCAGAGAAATAACTTTTTTCATTGATAATTAAGCAGAAACAAAGTAAAAACAACGTGCAGAGATTTAAGTGATCTCTAGCGCCCGGAGGAAGCAAGTAAGTAGGATGCAGGAAGCAGTAAGCATTCGTTGAAAGAAGCAGCAGCAGCAGCAGGTCAAAGGAAGCAGTAAGCTTCACACAGCACACCCCAACAAACGCAAATCGAGCTTAATACGTCTACCTATCTGCTTGTCAAGTCCTCGTGCTCGTCTACAGGCCAGGTTGGTTTAACCACTATAGTTGAAAACAGAGGGCTTGAAATAGGCTGCAGCTGAGTTAATGCCTCTCCAATCTGTTCTTGAAGACATCTTAAAAAGAAAGAAAGATGCCGGAATGTGTTTTGGACCATCTCTGCAGTTTTTTCTCCAGTGTCCCTGCGTCCTTGTGGCTGCAGCTAGCTGAATTCACATGTTCCAGACTACATATGGTGACCTTGCGAGGTTGCATCTGCAGTAGAGCACAACCTAACAATGTAGCGTCAAATACCCCTCAAGAGAGACAATCTAATGAAGTGCGTCCCGGACTGCAGCTGTATCATCGCACTATCACCAAGCCTCTCTGACGACGAGGTCAATCGCGCTGCAACCTGTTGACAGCCGTCGAAATTCCAGGTGGTTGACAGGGCGGTGGACATGACAGTAGGTGGGTTGGAATTGGGTTAACGTCCTCCATTCTGGCGCACTTGGCACTTCATTCCCGAGTTGTATCCAAGTATAGTTTCCGTGCTTCCACTTTGCTGACCCACGCTTTGGCCGCCAGTGCTCATGCCAGCGGAAGTCAACTGAGGTTTCGGTAGGTCATGTTTGCAACTTCTACTGGAAACATGCTGGAGCACGACGTGTAGCGCAATTTTTACGTCGCCACATGCTGTTAACTGATTACTCAGGAAGCCAACAAGAAAACATAAATAAAGGCAAGCTGTGCTGCGCGGTCCACAGTACACAGAGAGCAGCACACAATACAACAAGCAGCATCAGCAGAACTCAGCAAGCAACAAACAGCAGCATCTATCAGCGGCAGCAGCAGCAGTAAAATATCTGTATATAATAAAACAGTCTGATACTCCTACAGCGACTTTTACTACTACTACTAATACATCTTATTTTACCGCATTTAAAAAGTTCTACGGTTCTGTTATGTATATTTTGATGCTCCCAATTTTGATGCTCCCAAGCTCCTTACACCAGTACGAAAGCAGCCTGAGACACGTTTGTTTTTAGCCTCTGGCAGCCTCTGTGGACTACTTGGGGCTGCGAAGAAATTTTTGCGCTGGCAGATAGGCGGCCACAGCTGTCGGGAACGCGACATGCCGTGCTGCCGGCCATAATAAATTAAGACTGTGCATGCGTGCGTTTTGCATGCTTTGCGTGTTCCTGGGTGATGATGTCGTGCGTTATGTCGACATAAGCTCCGTTGCGTCTCTCTAGCCATCTGCGTGATTTTTCTCGTGTCATCAAATTGCACCTTGTGTTGATTCTTGAAATTCACTAAATACAAACGAATTCTGATTCCAAAACGAAGCATTGAGCGTGTTGTCAAAAGTTACTTCTTCGGTTGCATTTCCATGTTGTCAGCAAGCTGTTCTGAATAGTTTTCTGTACAGATGTGCTGAGAGCGGCTAAACAAGCAAGGTAAGTGAAACTGCTCGTGCTGCTGGAGCAGCTAGGACGTGCTGCAGACGTTTTTGCGAGGGCTTTGTGTGGGCGCCTATGCGGTACATCTTCCCTTTCAAAGTTACGCTCGGCGGACGAGAAAAAGAGCAAGGCTTTGGATACATGCTTCCATGCGTCGTAACGTCGTAAAATAAACTCTAGGCATGGGTGAATCTCGATTATAATTTGCGCACCACATCAGATGTTAAGGTTATATGGGCGAGGTTCTTTTGAAACCTTCACTATACTTTATTCTGCGCACCATGTCGTGTGACACCTGCATAGATGCATCTTATCATGGAGGGAAAACCCGTCGTGTGCCATTAGCGCCTAGACATTTTTTTTTATTTCGAGGATGTGCAATGTACAAAACATGGGTAGCCGATAGGCTACAGAAGGCCGCGAAGGACATATTCTAAGCCAGAAACCTAAGCCTTAAGTGTTTCCGTCAGCCGAAGAGAGCAATCTTCCTTCCTTATATTGCAGCTGTGAGTCGAACTTCATGTAATCGTCTTGTCCCTGAGGCCTTTGTTCCTGAACACGTCCAAAACAAGGTGGCGATCTTGTACCTCAGCTGTCGGCGTGGAACAGTTCGGGCATGTGCTAGGTACTGCATTTTATTGCATCGGCATACTACAGACGGAATAAGGGCCACCTTAACGTCGTTAGGTTATGAGGGAGGGGAAAGTGCGCGGGAGGAACAAGGGCAACTTTACATTTCTTAACGAGGAAAAGATGGGAACAGCGGATCGGAGATCAAAGGGGTGGCTGGTGGGGGTGGCATTCGTATTCACGGCCGCTTAACTATGTTCACGGTTGGGGGTGGGCTCCCGTTGTCGAAAGCTTATAGAGCGTTCAGGCTTTTCGCTCTGAGTTGACGAGAAAGAGCGAATCCTTCGCGTCTCTGCCAGCAGAGAAGAGCTCCTGACCGTGTCTGCACACTAAATGAAGACTAGCCCAGCGCGTAGATTTGGCCATTATAAATGCCTCCGCATAATATTAGAGACCTGCGCGCTGTGTGAGGCGGGGAAAATTTAAATAAAAAGCCGCTCGCGTTTTCTTGTGACCAAGCCAACCTCCTCATACTCTACGCAGAAAAGACTTCACTGTGACGCCGCAGCTAACCGAATTTCATTTATCCATCATTCTGGTTCACGTACGGATGACGGACGACGTCTCGTCGTCTGCTAGTTGCTCTCGCTATTTTCGTTTCGCCGTTCGTTTTGGCGCAAAGAAGAAGCATGAATTTAAGTTCCTCGCCCTGTTCAATTTATGCCTCTTCGTGGTATAGGCACTACCCTTTCGTTCGTTTGTTGTTCACCTCGTTTTCATAATAGGAACCTAAGCCCTTCGATCCAAGAAAAATGAAAGAAGAAAAAGCAGCAACCTTTCCAAGTTAAGAACCTGTCGTCATATAGCCGTATATCCTGAGCGCTGCCGCAGAAATGGTGCTGATGAAGGGGCTTAAGAATCAGAAAAGACTAGTGGATGCACGGAATATTATTTGCGCCATGGAATAAGCCGTTAGACTTCTTGACTGAGAAGAACAAGAAGATGCCAGAAAGAACCCAACCTGCTTGTTTACGCGAATTCGGAACCCAACTCGGCTTGCAACACGCTCTTTCCGACGCTGAGTATAAGACCCTTCAGTTATTGCGGAAAAATGTAGGTATCCCCATCTTCCCCGCATACGAAGGTGGGCAAACCAGCAGCAGTATCGGCAACATGTTCATCACGCATTTCTCCCTTGTTCTACTGGTTATTACGGCCCTTGTGAGTAGACCACCCAACGGCTGCACGCGTGGGTGGGATCTGCGAGCTCATGCTTCAAGAGGATCAACCATGGCTCTGCGCTTGCGCATCAACCGCGGTCAGTTATCCGGGCCAAAAAGCTTTGGCTCGTGCCAGATGTCCGATCGCCGAGGTTCCTTATCTTCCACAAGTGACGACACATGGCGCTATCTCGACAGCGGTTACGTGCATCACGTGGTCCAGCAGTCCCTTGTAAAAGACTGTGCAACGACGGCGTTCATCAGTGGGCAAGCCAACAGCAGTATCGGCGACATGTTCATCACGCATTTCTGCCTAGTTCTACAGGTTAGTAAGAACGTTCCCACTTATTGCTATCGTAGCGATGTCCGGTTTTTGTTGCTGCCGCCCTCCTCACTGTGCGTTAGATGCATTTGGGCGCATGTAGTCTCTTTGCCTACTAATGTACTGCTTTGGGGCGACATCGAGACAAAGCCGGGGCCCACAGAAAAAGGAATTGCTGTCAGAACTGATCGATGGTAAAAAAGAAACTGAAGATACTGTAGAAGGCATGGTCAACTCACAAAATGAGATCAAAAATCAAATAGCAGTAGCTCCCATCAACAGAATAGATGCTAATGATCTGCAGTTATCAAGCTTTGGTACACTAAATACAAAAGTAAGCCAAAGTAGAAGACTGGGCGAGTTGGTATCTACTCATACTGAAAAAACAGCGCACACAAAACAGGGACGAAGAAAGGAAACGACAACACGAGCGCTGACTTACAACTGACTTACAACTGGCTCTTTACACCTTATCACATTATTCGCTACGTAGTCAACCATAGGGCTTCGTCACCGTTACTATCTCTTTTGAGATTTCATCTTGTTTTATCCTTACCACCCTTTTACGGTTTTATCGCTTTTATGGCCATTTACACCTGACGTTGACTGCTTCTGATTGCATGTGCTACTTCCTTCCTTCCTATTTATTGTGCACATGTTGCTCAATAAAGATCAGCAAGTCACCCTAAAGAAGCCGCGCACCAGGCCAGGGGAAAGCTTGTACCCATTGTATCACCGCATGGTACACGGCGGCGCTGGGGATCGAACCCCGCACCTGCCGCATGCGAGGCGGATGCTCAACCGCCATATTAACGGCATAGTAAAAGACATTCCAGTTCACCTTAAACTATATGCGGACGACTGTGTGCTATATTCAGAAATTAAAAATAAGACAGACCAGCTGATACTAAACGATGTTTTTAAAAACTTACCGCATGGAGTGGCGCCTGGCAAATGCCAATCAACTTCCAAAAACCCTCTTCATGAGCATAACACGCAAAAAAAAACAAAATCCGCCTATATTCCATTATTCTTTTTCCAATAACATTCTTTCCGAGGTTGAACACTGCGAATATCTGGGTGTATGGATCGCTAACGCTCTTGACTGGACCAAGCTCATTAATCAAGTTTCAAGCAATGCAAACCATAAACTTTTCTTTCTGAGGCGTGCATTGAAGCTCTACACCACCGAAGTTCACCTTCTAGGATACAAATCAATTGTTCTCCCCATATTAGATCAGGCGGTTGTAATTGGGGTCTGTTCGCGAAAACAAATATAGATAAAATTGATAAAATACAAAAACAAGCAGTCCGTTTTGTTTACAATAGTATGGACGTACATCAGTGACTAACCTGTTGCATAAAGCTGGTTCGATGCCATTAACCAAAAGGAATCGCGTCTCTCGTCTCAAATTTTTGTACCAACTTGTAAACGGTCATTTCAAGATTAACCTTGGGCAAATAATACCTTTCAGGTTACAACACTAGACAGCGACACAAGTTCCCATGTACGCCTTTTAGCCCTCTTAATAATTGCCTCAAACATCCTTTTTTCCTAAGAACAGTAACGGACTGTAATCGGCTTACCGACGGCGAAATTTTACAGCAGTCTGTGGCGTCATTTACTAGCAGTCTAAGTTTTCCTTAATATCTGCTGTGTTGTTGTGTTGCTCTCTATTTTCTCATTTGCATTAAATACCTTTACTGACTGGTTGTAATAGCTGCACTACGTGTTATTTTCTCTGTTTACTTCCTATGAGCGGTGTTCAATATTGTTACTTTTATGTCTGAGCTTTTGTGCCAAGAACTTTTGACACCTGTACTTGTAATTTTTCTTTTTTTGTATTCACGTACCACCCTGCAAAAATCTCTTGTGCTATTGCTCTGTTCATAAACAATAAATAAATAAAAATATAAATAAATAAATAAATAAATAAATAAATAAATATATACGACTGTCATACTTGACAGCTTCTCATATCTATGAAAGATGACAGGGATGGTAGCGGACACGATGGCCTACTGAAAGGTGGCCAAGGACCGAACTACTGTAGTTAAGTCTAGACTTCAAAACCTTCTCTGCCATTTATTGAAATGACTTTCCTGTTCCCTAAAAAGGCTCAACTACAGGCTGTTTTGAAGTAATGCAATGAATCGGTGTTCACGATATGCGGCTTGCCGAAGACAGAAAAGTGGATCTCCGTTAAGGCCGATCGTAGACGCTACAAGGTCGTTCCTTTTCCGTATCTCAGGATATCTGCGAAAGGGTTCGGCTCCGTTGAAGAGAAAAACAGCAACGCACATTAATAATTCGCGATACTTCACTGAAAAATGGCTGTGGTTTAGCTCTGGTTAAACCTGGAGTGGCGCGATAGCTACATCTGGCCGAGTGAAACTCGCTTAGTCGAATTGCAAAGTCAGTCTTTCGCCGCTCCGTTTCGCTTGGCGTTCCGTCTTCATCTTCGTCATCTTCGTCCCTGGTCGTGGATTCACTCTCTATTCTCTTCGCCCCCCCCCCCCCCCCCCTTCTTGGTTCCGCCGGCGCGCCTCGCCGCCGGCAGCTGCTTCGCACCACGTGACCAGTCATGGCGCCGCCACGGAGCGCAAGGGCGGCCACGCAGCTCAAGGGGTGCCACGCTGAAGGCTCGAAGTGCTAGCGTAGTGTAGCTTCGCTACAAAACTCAACGACCTCGTTCTATACGAAAGTGCCGTGCTGGTGTCTTTCGATGTCTGTTCGTTGTATGAGTGTATTTCGGCCGACCTTGCTGCAGCTACCTGGAAAGAGTTCCTGAAAAATTGCCTGTCGTTTTCCAATCGGGTTGGATGTCAAAGAGATAGCGAACTACTTCGTTTATGCCTTGCCCAACACGTATTTCACTTACAAATTTTTGGAACCTCAAAATTTGCGTCAATCTCGGTCACGGCTGCTAACTTGACAATGTAAGTTGTTGAAAACCAACACCTAGACTGGTTCTGTACCCATCCATAGGTCTTATTACTGATGGCTGCATCTGCGTTTTAAACAACCAACATCTACACACCTTCCTTGAGCGCCTTGATGCTCTCGACCCCTTCATAAATTTCAGTGCGAGAGGAAGCCGACGGCTCCGTTGTGTTTTCAGACATACTCTTAAAGCGCGGTTCGCATCGCTCATCCTTCAGCGTCTACCGAAACCTCGCGTACTCGAGAGGATACCGGAATTTTGAATCGGTTCTCTCTTATACGGTTGCTTCACCGGTCAACCGCGCAAGGAAAATCTGCTAAGCTTCGGCGATCCTCGGTAACGAATTGAAGCTAGTTGAATGGGATCGCGAGCGAAACGGTTACCCCAGATATTTAGTGAGCGACAAGAAAGGAATCTCGGAGGCACGCCAGCAGCAGCACGACTGTCAACAGTCAGCAAAAAATTTGAAGCGCGCTGCAATCCCCTATGTGCCACAGGTTAGCAAAGCCCTTTAACGGACCTTACAAAGCATTGGATGTACACCATGGACGTGCCAGCAAATAAACTCTTAACCGAGCTAGTCAATGCGAAAGACGTGCGCTGCTATGCGCCAAGGTTCCGGTGAATGTTATATTAATATCACAAAACGTGAGCTCGTTGCAAGCGCTTAAATCTGAAGCGTGAAATGAAATTTCATGAACGGTGTTTAAGGTCCGCGCAGAGAATTCGGTAAAACAGCATAGGTTTCCTCCAATGCGTACTGCAACTGGAGATTAGACTTAGGTGCAGCAGAAAAAAAAGTGCCTTTGTCCTTTGGATGCCTAGGTGCTTTTAGCGCGTTGTTATCCTTTACACATATAGCGCTGCATTCTACCGCGGAATCTACAGCGTCAGCAGTAGATTTCACATTATTTCCACTTCACTGCCCGGAATAATTTTAGCTGGCGTTACCTGGCGACCATCTTTCTATCTCTATTATTACTTCTTAACTTTACCCAAAACCTTACTTTATAAGTTGCGAACTAATATATCGTAGCCCAGTCTTCCGTTCTGTGGGCCAAAGGCAATCGAATGCCGCGAGTCCCGTACCTAACTGCTAAGCATAGAAAATAAAGTACATATTTTCATCATTGATACTGTATAAAGAATTTCGTTTTTTCTTTCGAACTCTTTCAAAACTTTCTCTCCGATATAAGACGTAATTAGGGTGTATTAAGAGTGCACAAAAACAATGATGAAATTCAACATCTTTATTCCAGTCAAGCTGATATCAAAGTAACGCAGATATGCAGCGCTCACGCGGTGATACCTAGACTCCTCTGGAGTGTGTTACATGAAATGAAGTACCTGCACACCATCAGAAGACGAAGCCGAAACAACGAGAAAGTCAACAAGGACTAGGACGCATAGTGACCAGTCAAGACAACAAATCCAAGGAAAACATGCAACAACATAAAAATGGTAAAGGGGCTTTGATGTAGGCTTTGGTTCAGCACTAAAATATAAAAGGGTAAAAGCTCAAAGCTTTCCGCTTCCAAGCATTTCAAAGAAAGCTTTACTTTGGTTATAAGCGAGAATGGCTTCATTAATCTGGCCTGGTACATCAGTACTAAAGTTCTTCAAGCAATATATATTTTAGTGCAGTGCATTTCCTCAGAATCTATAGAGTTAATTAACTTAAGCGGAGTGCTAAACTTTCCAGTTAGAGACTACACAGTATGAGTTCTGACCATAGTTTACATATGAAAAAATAAAAGAAAAAGAAACCAGGAACAGGGGACGTGGCTTATATGGAGCAGTGCTATCACAACGTGCTTAATGTGTGAAAATAAATAGCGGACGTAATACTTGTGAAATTGGCAGAACTTCAGTCCGTTAAAATCTTTGTTCATAGCAATTCTTTGGTATTGCGGGCGTTAAGCACTCTGTAGTGAACGAGCTTTTTTTGGTCAAAATGAAGAAAAGTTACAGTTACAGTTTGTGCGGACATGTCATTGGCTTAACTGGAATGCACCGGAAAGACTGAAATAACCCGACACCGAAAGTCATGGAACCTGAGCGTGTAAGGATGCTTTGTACACTGCTATTCATTGTGCTCAGCGTATCCTGGGGCAAATTTTACCTTTGCGAAGGGATGCACGTTCAATCCTAAAGGAGACATATCATGTCAGTGAATGGCACCTCTATTTTTTTTTGTCAGCTGCAACAGCTTAATGTTAAACACCAGAATCTTCCAAAGCTCCACTGGCGTGTCGAGAAGGCTTGCCGCAGAAATATTACTCTTCCATACAGAACTTCGTGCTAAATACTGTCACAGAATTTTTTGATTTCTGTGCATGTTCTCTGGCCGCCATGTTTTCCTTGTATTTGGTATTTGCTTTTAGTAGATTGCATGAAAATTTTCAAGAATTTTCTTATAGCAAACATTGTCAAAACCAATCCTTCTTCCACCAAGAGTACAACATTAGAAGCTTGCTTCGCCCTAGTTCCGGCGACGTGGCCGCCCGTATTGAAATACCGACCTTGCCTGAAAGCGATCGCAGCGCCAGCGTTGAACCAAGTCGCTTTGCGCAAATAAGAGAACGGTCATGGCCATATACGACACAAGTCTATGAAATTTAGGGACTTCATGACAGAGGCACTTTGGAACCAAACAAGACACACAACACATGTAAAACAACATGCTAAACGTTAAGAATAGTCATGGCAATAGCGTCGCACTGTACAGAATCCACGCCAGCAGCAAATACCGTTGCAAATGGCTATGACAAAGCAAAACGAAGCCTTTTCCTGAAAGCTAACCATCAGTTCGAACCACGAAGCTAGATGCGCGGAGCCACTTCGGATGCAGTGAATTATTCGCGACGCTTACCCAAATGACCACGTCCTGTACCGTGTCCCACTCTCTATTTACGTCATTTACCTGTAAATGGTCCTCTCCGCAGTTACGTGCGAATCTCACCAAGCTGGAGCTGTGCGTAAAATCTACTAGTGAGACGTAAACATCGAGTGAGGACTCACTCATCGCACGCCTTCTGTCGCCATCTAGTGGACGAGGCGAAAATCTCTCATCGTCACACTATAAGTGGCAGAAGTTCGTCGCTGCGGTCCGAGCGCGCTGAACCGCACATCTCGGTGCGTGGTTCGGAAGCGACACCTGGAGCTGCCTAGTAGCGTGATCCGTAACCATGATGGTGGTGTCCGCCGAACGCAAACGCGGGCACCGTCAGCTTGGCGTATGTGGGTGCCACGAAAGCCGCGGCCGCCTTGACCACGGGACCGCTGACCACGGGGTTGGCGTTGTAGACGGCGTCAGCGCTGGCGCCGGCCTTGGTGCCCGGCTCGTTAGTCTCGATGGTGGTGCGGAAGCCGTGCGCGTCGGCGATGTAGTTGACCCGGCGGTACAGGCCATTGGCGTCCGTGTAGCCATACGAACCGGTCTTCACGTTGTTCGAGTCGCTCTGCTCATTGCGGAACTGCTTGTTGCCGTACTCGTCCACAGTGTCGTAGCCGAAAGTGTAAGGCTGCGGCGGCTGCACACGAGAGGAGGAAGGGCAAATGAATGGACAGCGAGAACAAATTCAAGATGAAATTTATTATGAAGGCACTGTCACATGGGGGGGAGTTTGCGCACCGAAACTAAGTTTCGCAATTCAGGCAGCTCACGGTGCTGGCACCGAAAAACCGTTTCCATTGTGAGGACACCTGAGATTTTCCTATCCGTTAATATATGTTTTTATGTTAGACGAACTGTCTCTTTAATACCTAGAGTTTATTGGGAATGATGGTTTCAATACGTTGCACTCCATACCAGTGGTGCCTTGGTGTACATTAGATGCAGCTTTGCTTATGTCTCGTACGAACGAAGTGCTCATGGGGTCTAGTTTCCTTAGATCTCCACCCATGCTTTGGGCGTCAAGCCGGCCGCTCATCAGAGAAAACGTATCTTAAAGCATTCTTTTTTTAACCTCTCTGCCGAAGATGTAATAGCTCTACAGTAAACGTCAGCTGACACCCCTGTCAGCTTCACAACACAAGCTCTTTTCTCGAGAAGGCCGCTTATTGCCTCTTAACGCCAGTTTAATCACAGTAGCGTGACTGGTCTTTATTCTGGGTAACGCAAGGGTAGAGGAATCAGCAGTGTTAAAATAACTGAAGTTCTGAGGGATTGTTCCCTTCTTTCGCTTTTACGAAGGATTTTTGCTTTGTCTCATACCTTGTCTCACTGTCCAGTTTGTATCCAGACTCTCTTCCGCTTTATGATAGGAATAAGGTCATCGCACACAAGGCTCAATGCTATAACATTGAGCCCTTCTTTTACAGTATACGACGATACCAGAAGCGACGCGAAACCACAGCGCTCGCGCTCGATTAGGTCAAGCTTAGCTTGGATCTTGTGCCTAGCTGGTGACTTGGCGTGGTTCAGGTAGCTACGATGCTGCTTGAATATGAGAGTGCAAGTATGTGTCAGCAATCCGCTCGTAGCGTTCAATGAATAAGTGCAAGCCTTGGACACTACATTTCGGCGGCAACACTTTAGATATCACTTTAGTGCCCGCAATGTACATTGGACTTAGATAACAATGCACCTCTATGGCCACGTGGGTAGAAATAAAAACAGCCATCTTTTAAAAGGATACACAGTTTACGTGGTCACGTGTAGTATACATTGCATACATGTTTGCACAGGAACGAGGGCAGCTTATTGAAGTTATCGAGATGAACTTGCAGGAATAGAGAGAAGACGAGGAAGCAGTAGTTGACTAAAAAGAAAAAAAAATAGAATACAGATGCTTCTTTGCACAGTCTATGCGAATGTATTTCTACAACACTTGCGCCGGGCCCTTCAGATATGTATCAGCAAACTTGACTCCCGTTTCAAAAGGTCATTGCGTAAACGTCATTGCCCTGTTTCGAGAACTGACTTTAAGGGGAGCGGCACTTGTATTTCAGGCGGCGTTAAGTGCCGACATGCGGTAATTTGGATTAAGGTTTCATACGTGAAACCAGGTTGTGAGGAGTATTATTTTGTTAGGATTAGTTGAGAGCGCCATCCTGGCCCCCTCACCAGCTGCACAGATTGACGCCGATGACATGTAAGGAAGCTTTCGGTAAAGGAACATTGAACTACGGAGAATTCACGACCGTTAGTGGCTGCGATAAAAGCTAAAAGAACTTTCCCTAAAGGCGCCGCACCAAATGATTTCCTTGCATAATGTGTCATTGTTATTATTTTGCACTTAAAGCATTAAATCCTCTTTGCTCATGCCTCATACGAACGAAGTACTGACGGGTTCAGGTTTCCTTAGATATCCACTAGTGCACTGGAGCTCGGGCCGCCTAGTCAGCAGAGAAAACGTATTTTAAAGCACACATTTATTAAAATCTCTACCGAAGATGTAATGGCACTGCAGTAAGTTTTAGCTGACACATCTGTCAGCTTCACAACGCAAGCTCTATTTTTGAGAAGACAGCGTATTTCCTCTAAACGCCAGTTTAATCTAACATATTTGTCCTATTTCGCCTTACACATAATCTGATGCGAAACCTGCCTCGCTGCTAGGCATGCCTTTTATGTCTTTTATGCCCATAATAAGCTGAATTTAAATTCTCGCTGGCAAGAAAAGTTCAGGCAGGGACAGTACTGGTGCAGGATCGATAGTGAGCCGGACTTACGTAGACCTTGTCGACCACAGGCGCAGCTGCGGCGGCGAACACGGGTCCACCGAATCCCCCGTGCCCGAATCCGGGGCGCAGGAAGCCAGCGTAGGCACTCGTAGACATGCACAGGAGAAGCAGCTGACGAGAGAACAGAGTTGCCAGGTTAATTTATATTTCACTTCATCGAGACTTTTATAATTACTGCCACAAAACAGAAAGTTCGCCTAGTTGTAAAAATGTTTTCATTTTAATTGAAACTGTATAATTGTATTAATATAACCGATCGCACCAGGTGTTGCAGCGAAGATTTTATGTGGTATTTAAAAAACGCTTTTCGAAGTTTCAATATGTCTTTCTGCAGGCTTAGTAGGACCAATAGTTGCGGACGTCAGAAAACGTGCATATCATGCTAATAAGTAAGCTGGTCAACTAAGCTGTACCAGTTATCTTTTCAACTGCTAAATTAAGGCGCCTGATTGTGACAAGAGATTTGGAGTTCGGCGCTAGTAATAACCATACCAGTATTTTTATTAAAAATAAAGGGAATTTTGTTTGGTGCTAATGTGCAACCTTTTCCGGCCACCCGTATGCGCCAAACCAAAGGTGTGGGCCAGATTAGCACACGCAGCCACACCACGATTATGAGCCATTTGGTGGCGCACGAATCACATGGTTTTCTCTGTTCTGCCCGCTTTGGACAGCTGTAGGAACGGCTCGAGGATAATTTGTCGGATAAATCTTCGGCGCAGCCTATTCAAGGCGTCCTTCTCGGTAGTGTGATCAACGTTAGTTCAGCTGTATAACCCAAGGCCATAATTTATTATTGTCTGTTTACTAATATGTTCGTAGTTTTATTGTGTATCGCTTTAAAAATAAATCGGGCGCCTTTGAACCAGCTGCAGGAAAGTTGTTAGCATGTTACTTTTGCGATCCATCAGCGTTAACTAATATTCACCACCTCCCGCCGTGGTTTCTCAGTGGCTATAAAGTCTAATAGCTGCAACAACTTGAGATACGGTAACTGGCGCGCGGTCACCTGCCTGGCGCTGGTCACGTGACAGATCATATGACCAGGTGTTCACGCTACGATGTTGACGGTCTACGCTATGAATTTGCCATGGAAGGCTTCGTATAAGAGCTTTCACTGTGAATGGTTTACTTACTGAGATTTAAGCGCACCTGAGGACAACAAGGAGGCTGAAATTATTCCTGACAGCTCTACTATCCCCTTCCTCCTATCCACATATGGTAAAGACAGGAGTATATTTAATTATTATTCGTAACGTGAGGAGGTAGCCAACATATAGGACAATTTAAAATAGCTTTCTAGAGCTGGTCGTTCATTTATATGCATAACGCGTGCTGAGAACGTTACGTCGAGAATAATCTTGAAGAAAGACATGTTCGGCTCTATAGGAACCGCACTATTTGGGTTTTTCACAAATGACTAAAATAGTCCGCCTGGCTACTACTGCCATCACATTGGCGCACTAGATGATTATCTCTTCCCATAAGCAATTACCGCCTTAACGCCAACCTGAGCACTCAGCAGTTCTATGCATCTCTGTCCGTGGACAAACTTATTTCAGGAACAAAAGTCAAGTGCGCAGCACAAATAGAATTCAACCTCCTGGCACAATCCGTGTTTCTAGCAGGCCTGTTTGGTGAAAGCGACATGTTCGAATTCCCATTAATCAGGTACTTCTGAAAAACAAAAACAAAAACAAACTAGAAGACCATGTCATTGCACGCAGGGTGTTGTGATCCAGAATATATTTGCCCCATATCGCTCAGTGCTTTTTTTTTTGCGCTGTCTTCCCCGTACTCTGTCTGGTTTGTGTCTTTTTTGAGCTGCTTATTTGTTAGCTTCGTTATAGCTATGTTAACTTTAGCGATTAACATAGCTATTTCTTCACAAGGGTGACAATTTCAGAATAATCAGTGCCGTGCTCTTTTGAAGTACGTTTCGGTAGCTTGTTGGGCCACTTTTGGAGGCTGATACCACATTAACACTGACACCTTTACGAAGCAAGTATTTTATGCTGATGAACATGACGAAACACATTAGCAAATCACTCTACGGTCATTCTGACGCAGTATTCAAGCTACAGGTTAAGAAGGCGCCGCCAAGAAACTGTAGACGTTTTAGTGGTGCACTGTATACCCAGATCACTTGCCTGAAGCGAGTCAAAGCTCTAATGTAATGGCGAGTACAGCCGGTCTTCAGTGTCTTCAGTGTGATAACGTTACATCACAGTAGGTGGGTTATATATAGTTTCAGTGATCTGTAGTTCTGTAACCTACATCGAAATGTCAAGACCCGGGCACTCGTATTTCACCTCCATCGAAATATGGCCTCACCGGAGAACTTCGGA
The DNA here is from genome assembly GCF_052857255.1 of Amblyomma americanum. NCBI lineage: Eukaryota > Metazoa > Arthropoda > Arachnida > Ixodida > Ixodidae > Amblyomma > Amblyomma americanum. The sequence continues at coordinate 179,488,693 of NC_135499.1, forward strand.
CCTTCATTTTCGTGCTCCGCAGCAGATGACCACCATCACTGCCGCCATGGTAGATACAGTGCGCAAAAAAATCTAACGGGCCTTTTAATCACGAGAAAGACGCTTTCAGCATAGAATAATGCAGTTACAAAATACTTTCTCGAGGCAGCGTGCATATGTCTGTTTAACAAAGCAGTGGAAATTATTCGTTTTTGAACCCTTCCGGGAGTTTTGTGATATGAAAGTTGTGGATATTGGGTAGTATAGCTTTACAAAGCCTATGCTGTCTAGGTATAAAGGTCCACGGTTTGAAATACGGCGCTGATAACATCTTCAGGCATTATTAAACATAGCACAGATGTTTTACGTAACGGATGGCGCAGCTTATCACTTCCTGTCTGTTATGCTCATAAATACGCTCTGAGCGCCAAAGCACCTGACGCATGGTGTCGACTGTCCTGAAGATATGAATACACTACACGAAGCAGAAATGTCCTGACGATAAATTACATTTAGCAATACACACAGAAAGTACACTTTTTTAAATGTTGATTATAAAAGCCGTTTTCGTCCCCGGTCATTGTTTAAACGGTCGTCCATGAGCTATCGCATAATCGTGCATGGTTTATGGGGGTTTAACGCCCCAAAGCGAGTGAGTCTATGAGGGACGCCACAGTGAAGGGCTCCGGAAATTTCAACCACCTGGGGTTCTTTAACGTGCACTGACATCGCACAGTACACGGGCCTCTAGAATTTCGTCTCCAAAAAAATTCGACCGCCGCATAATCATTTTAAGAGCACGAAAAACTGAGGTTTCGTTAACAGATGATGTCATTGGTAGAAACCTTATATCTCTTAGCGGAAAAGTTCCTTTTCCACGCGAACTGCATACTAGAATCCCTGTTTGCGTCGAAGTAAGGTAGCTTAGACTCACACGTGGGGTCCTACCCTCTGCTTTGCATAGGTGACCGCTATTTCTATCGGCTTAATTGCTGCAAGGACAAAGACAAAAATTTCCTAGGCCTGTGGTCATCAGGACTGGATTTTTGCTTCCGCCTATTTGACAGTCGGCCACTCATGAGGAAAAACTGAAAGATCCGTGCAAAAACGGAAAATTTCAAGACGATAATTCACCGACGCCGATACTTCACGGCGGGTGCACATCCACGTGTGGCGGACGAGGCATAATCCGAGCCGGGCCCAGTGCGGTCGCCGAGGTGCCGTCCCTCACCTTAGCGTACATCATGGCGCTTGTCTTTGGTGTGGCGTTACTTCCGGAGATGACGGTAGGGCTGGCCGGATCCTTCCCAGGCGGGCAGCTCGCGATCGCTCACAGGGTGTAAAGAGGAGAGGTGCTCGTTGTGTCTGTGTGTGTGTGACGGGCGGCGGGACCGGGCTCCGGTTTTATACCCTGTGTGGATCACCGGGGCTGCCCTAGTTCGAAGGAAAACACCCTTCTTTTACTTTCTCCCTTTCTCGCGCCTTCGCTGCCCGTCCTCCCCTCCCACCTCCTTCGCTGCCTACCCGTTATTCACACGTGATCGCTTTGTTGAGTCTTCTGCGAGGAAGGAAAGGGTGGCGTCTAAGGGGTGGAGGGGTCACTCATCTCACGCTCGTACACCCCCCCCCCCCCCCTCACTCTTCTACGCTCACGTCACGGCGACGGACCCCCGATCTCACTTTCTCTTCTTCCCAGAGGCGCGGATGGTCATCACGCCCCTCTCCCCCTCTCCGCGCCACTGACGCTTCCTTCACTGCCAGGCAGGACGCGAGGCTGTGTTTGCTTTGTGCGCTGAACCGAGCGGACCCGCCGCGGTTCCGCTCGCCCGGTTCGCCTGATGCGCGATGACCGCCGTACGAGGAGGAAGAGGAAGAGGAGGAGGAGACTGCGGATGAAATTGTTCGGAGCACGCTGGCCCCTCGCGTCGAGGCCTCATCTGCGAGGCACGCTGTCTCGGCATCTTCCACGCACTATGTGCCCTGCATACCCAACGCAGCTGCTGGTCGTCGCTGCCGTCGACGTTACCGACTAGCAGCGTCGGTGGCGGACCCTTGCGCCGCAGCCGCTGCCTTGCGGAGGACGCAGGCCTCCCCAACTCTCGGTGCCCTCGCTGCCCTGTCCGTGCCTCGTGTATGTCCGCCCAAGCCTCCCACGATGGCCGAAATTGCTCGAGAGTAATTGTGCCGCGCTTTCGTTGCCCGCTACTGTTGGGGAAGATGTGCGCTGGCGCGGTAAAGAAAATAATAAAAACGCTCAAATGGGATCTGGAAACAAGGCGTCCTGAGCGCTCATTACACCGACCGCGCTGACAAACTGAGTGCAGTAGCTGCGTGCGCTGGGGGAATAGGAAGAGCAGTGGGTGGCGAAAGATAATGTGGCGTACAACATCCATTTCGCAATGCCCTTAGTTTCAGCTGGATCGGTGCAGAGAGTGCGCTCAGTTCTCTTTGAAGACTGATCTCTAAGCAAAGCTACACGCCCGCGGCGACCTTTGCGCCCGGCGCAATAAAGCTCATGGTGCAGTTATACGAACTGGCATTGGGCAACGGCGGAAGGACTTAACCTCATGACCTCGAACTTTCGGCTGGGCTACTACGGACAGCTAATCACGTGCATCAATGCTGTTGAGGTAAGTATGTACGAAGAGAAAATAAAGAATAATTGACAGTCGATCTTGTCGTCCAAAGTCGATGTAAGAGTGATATGCTTTGCAGGAAAGGCGTAGTGCGTTCCAGAATGTTTCACAGATGGCGGTAACTGCACTAATGTATTGAGGAGCCATTAGCTACTTAGCTGTACCACGCGATCGGCTCCTTCGCCCCTTTCGGTGTGTAGCGCAAGGACGCATTAAAGAGAACGTTGGGACCTTCGCCTAGGCCGAGCAGAGCGTGCTGGCGCAATCTCCTCTTCTTCGTCACGTGTTCTTCTCGTCCGTCCCAGCGTGGTTGACGTGTCAACCGGTAAATATGATAGTTAGGCAGTACCTTTATATTCCTGAAAACTAGTTTTTCTTGCGGCGCAGTGCGAACGAATAAAGGATAAAAGCGCAACAAAAATTAACAATGAAAAAGTATGAAGAGTTGAAAGATAATGAAATCGACATCCAGAGCACAAAGCGAGAAGCTCCCATTACTCAGCGCGGGAACCAGCGGCGATGGAGATTTTTTGGGGATTCAGAGCCCATGGCTTTCGTTCCAGGAACGTCACCTTAATGTCTCGTTATCCACAGGGTGGGCCACATACGCCGTCCCTGCCATACTCCTCGTCGCTGTGAGGAATGTCGGTGTTTCGGACTCACGGCTGAGGGGTGCGTAGTTTAGTATACTGACAAGCTCCGGAGTGGACCTTATCCTGCGGGCGACACCTTGTAAAAACATTTCATGCATACTTCAGAGCTTCTGTGCACTGGTGGTGGCCTATAGGAAGTTGCACTCATTGGATCAGACAGTTCTGGCGCATCTCCTGATCGAGAAAGCCCCGTTTCTGACTTCGTACCTTCTGGACACCGTGAGCTTACTAGCCTTCACGGAACGACCAGCTGCCTGCAAACGCCGAACCTCGCCTGGCTACACCGCCTTCTACAATTCTGCAAACCATAGGGACGGTGACGAAGCTCCTGGCACGCATACCTGTGCGGGACAAGAGCCTCAGAAAGAGATAGGCGGAGTCGTGGACACATCGGTGACGCCGAGTCACTGAGCTGCTTCAACGGCCGCCACCGCTTAAATTGGCGCCTGAATGTCAGTCTGGTATTTCACACATTGAAGATAAGCTCTAATGTGGATCTCCATGGGTTATGTGTTGCCGCGAAGCGCGGTTTGTCGCCAAGTTCAGCTTTACCTCAGGAGTTTGATGCAAGCGTCCCTGCGAAGATTAAACATCGGCTTAGAAAATAAAAGAGCAGGAGGGTCCTATGGCCTTTCTTAGCAGATCACGATGCCTGCGTGGCGCACACGGTGTGTCAATCGGCAGGTTGGTTTCTATTTCTGAATAAAAGTATTCTTTTAAATAGAGATGTAAGTGCCTGAAAAAAGCTCACCAAATTCGGGAAAGTATTTTTTTGTTTTTTTTTCATTGCCCAGAAGAAGGAAAATAAACACCAAAATTTCCGAACAAAGTTTTGTACATAGTTTCATCATATATTTCATCCCATTACGCTCTGTAAATTTGGTCTAAATGAGCTCTTCGGAAGTCTACTAATCATCTGAAGTCGTCCCCATGGCGGGAAGGTCAATGCAGCAACCAACACATGTCGTCATTCTCTTGTCTTCTCATTCCCCCAACATCTGCGTGACGTGAAAAAAATAAGTCGGTAATATGCATACGATGCTGCGCGACAGGCTTGCGGGAGAGCGCGTGCAGTAACTTTGTATACGTGTACTGGAACCTCAACGTGAGAAAAAGTGCACAAGCAAGCATTTCCATACCGAGTGGTGACCACTCAGACTTGTGCAATGTTTACAGTCGATTGTGCTTTATGCAATATGCTGTCATCGTTTGAAAAAAAAAGCCTTTGCCGCACTTTCATTTTTGCGTAAAAATATAAATCCTTACTTATTCCCGTGTTACAAAATGAATGCGCTTCATGAATCCGCGCTCTCGTTTTTTCCCAAAGGTTCCTACTTTTCTGAACAAGAAACCACGGAAAATAGATTTTTTTTTTGTCCTGAGCTTTCAAAATTTCTTGAAATTTTACACCTCTCGTCATTATGACCTTATGGACGGAGTTGACAAAGTGAGGCGCCTTGTATGTTGCGATTTTCTGTTGTGCGACGAATCGGGGAGGTTGACCAACCTCTGTACATTCAAAGATCGAACGAAGCCTGCATCATCTTGAAAGCTCACGCAAAAAACATTTTTTTAAGAATTCGAAACTTTAGAAAAAAACGAGAACGGAGTTTCATTAAGCGCATTTATTTTGTAACTGCGAGAAAAGTATACATTATTTTCTTGAACGAAAACAAACATGTTGAAAAGCCTTTTCTAGAAAAATGCGCCATGCTGCATATAATACAACCAACGAAAAGCAATGCACTGGTCTTAGTCGTCAACGCTGGGGATGAAAAGGCTTGCTTGTGCACCTTTTCACACGTCGACGCTCGAGTGCACGTTTACAAGTTTCTGCACGCGCACTCCCGCAAGCCTGTTGCGCAGCTTCGTATGCAGATTACCGTACTGTGACCAGTTTCTTTCACATCACGCAGACGATGGTGGAATTCGGAATAGACATGAGAATGACGTCGGTTGTTGGCTTCTACAAAGACCTTCACGCCACGTGTACGGCTCCAGGTGTTTACTAGACTCCCGAAGAGTTGATTTATACCAAATTTTACAGTGCGTGGTAATGTGAAACTCTGTGGAAAATTTCGTCTGAAAATTTTGGCCCTTTTATTCCTTTTTTGGGCAATAAAAAAAGGAAAAATTGTTTCTTTTCTAATAGTTCAATGTTTTTTTCAGGCACTCACACCCCTTGTCACAAGTACGGCTGAAAGCATTTCGGAGTTTGAAATTACTACAGCCCTCTCTTTGTCGTAACTTTAAATAAAGCTGATGTTGTTCATTAGGCATGATTCGTGCTCCTTGTTAAGCCTCTTTCGAAAAATAAGCGGTGGGAAATAAGTGGCCCTGCAGCCTTAGCAGATTTGGAAGATGCCACTGATTTACTGCTGCTTTTGCAAAAACTCCCGGACTTGACGGCCTTTCGTGTCAATTTTGCAAGGCGTTTAAATATATCCCGTTTTCTACTGTATGTTTTCATTCCTAGTATTGATATTAGAATTATTTTACGGTCATTTACAAAAAACCATATAGTTTTAATTACAGATAGCGATTATAAAAAAAAACCTGCGATAAGTGCGTGGGTTAGCCCTACCACGCTTTCTAATGCAGATCTTAAAATATTTGCATATGCCCTATCGAATCGGTAGCAGTTTGAAATTCCGGCTTTGATTTCACCTCAAAAGAAGTGCGCCTTGAGGGGCCGATGAAGTTTAACCTGCATTTTGCGTCTACAGTTCTGCAACACTGTTTCGGCTCTAAGGAGCACATATCAATGCTGCAAATCGCCCTTTCAAAGGCGTTTCGTCGAGGGCGCCATCCATTACGTTGTTCTCTTTCAGAGCACGCCAATATGTATTTAGTTGGTTCTAATAGAACACGTCTTTGTTACAATAAGTGCTCAACGGTCAACAAGCTTGATCGTTCATGGTTGTCTTCAACAACCAGTGTCGATTTTATTCTCTGTGAAACAAGTTTGCCCGTTATTTCCGCTGCATGTGATGAGTTCTCTACATAGATCCACTGTGCACGAGTATTCTGAATAGTGGTGTCGTTCGTGGTTTTTCTATTTTGGGTAATCAGCTCAATACATAAGCTTATACTCATTATCTCGTACTTTTCTGTGCTGATAAGCCAATCGTAGACGAAGTTGTTCGTTTAACGCAAGAGTTTGGCTTAATTTCTGATGCTCGCATCAATCGTTCCAAGAGTTGTGATCTGCTGTTTGGTACGTGTGGTTCTACACCTGCTGAATATGCTGGTGTTGCATGAACTCATAGCCACCCAAGGAGAAGGCCGATAAAGTACTTGGCGTATCAGTGAATGCGTATAAATATAACGCACATTACTGGAACGAATGCGTGCCATTTTTGAACAGCTACCTCAAAATTTTGTGCGCCAGTGGTTTCTCGATATTCGGCAGAGTGATGAACTATAACTTGTTGCCGGCCCCTAAAACTTATTATGTACTGTAAATCATTCATAGTGCTAGACTTTACATTATATGCAACGACTTCACACAGTGTTTGTTGCTTTTACGTGAGGTTTGACTTTTGAATGTAGAGATGTTATAACCTTCTCCGACCTACCAGTGCTATAGTGGCCTTGGTTTAGTCCGTCTTTATGTGCGGCGGATTGTTTCGCAGAGCATGTTTTTGAGAGCGTCTTTGCAAGTTATCGTTCACGTTTATTGGGGTCAGTGTATAAGGGGTACTTAGCGGTTCGTTTCTTGAAGGTTTATTTTTTAGCTTTTCCTTGTTTTCAGTGTCACGGAACCGGTTGTACAAAAAATTGATTTCTTTGCTCTTCCCCCAGGCCATGTGCTGGTCTGTTCAATTTGGCCTGCCTGGACATCCCGTAGTTACTTGAGTGCGTAAATTTTCTCGCTCGTCGCATAAAAAAAAAAAACGTTCTTTTATAAGCTAAGAACTGAAGCACTGTCCGTTAAAACATGGCGAGAGAAAAAGGCCATTTTTCTGTCTTCTATTAATTGCCGTCTCTGTGATGCTCCAGAAACCATTGAACATTGCTCCGTCACTTCTAAAGACGTAATATTGTCCTTTGACGTTCTGCAGCTGACATTGAAGGAGTAAATTAATTAGACTACCAACTCTGCACGCTACCCAACTACTCTGAGGTATAGTGGTGAGCCCGTAGACATGTTTCTACGGACTGCAGAGCCCAACCTGTGGAAAACTCGCATGATATGCCGGCATTTGGAATCGGAATAGCACTTACGCAAGACAAGCGGACACAGCTTATGTTCCCGCTCTTTTCCTTCAAACTTATCCGCCCTCACACCCATCAGCATTTCGTAAATCTATTCCCCGTTCTCGACGATGAACCGAGAGCAGCGCAAGAGGCCATCGCCTGTATTGTTCCTCGAGTAGATAATAGCGGCGCACCGTCCAAGAACAAAGGTATGACCACGAAAGCAAATGCCCGAAGGGCAGCTGGAAGAACTGGCACAGGCAGCTCTTGATTTGCATACGAGCTGGGTGAGCGCGCTTTATTGTTTCCCACGGGGACCTCGCCCATCAGTTCCTGAAAATTATTCGCTGAACCAGCTCTGCGCATCGCGATAAAGTGCAGTGCCTGCAGTGATAAGAGAAGAACATCGTATTTCCAACCGTGTGACAAGAATCGGCGACGCCTCACGTTTTGGCTTTCCATTGTTCACGCAGACGCCTTGGCAGGCGTCACCGCCCGCCTATAGTGGGCGGCTCCACGCGGGCACGCAGCTAACGGAGTGCATGTCACCGAGAGACCGTCGTCGTATTGTTATGAAGATACATATGATACGCTGGTGCGGAGCTGCGGGTGGTAATCGTCGATGTGGGTGAAGTGCGCTCGCTTCAAGTCGGCACTTGATGTGCTGGCTTGTGCACGTAAGCCCGAGTCTTGCATGCATACATGCCAGCATACCGGGAGGCATAGGCATTCTGCGGTCTTGCCGCAACAGGTTAGGATTGCATTATGTGTTGCTTTAGATCAGACATCGCTGGACATTGACAAGGACGAATACATCTTCTTTGGGCCCTCCATATTAGAGAACCAAAGATGCCGTGCGTCACACGCTCAGCCTTCTGATGGTGAGGGGTATAAGTAGTGCCTAGGGCAGAATCAGGTGATCTTTGTACCCTTATAATCCTTCATGTGTCGGGTCTGGCGAGTCTTGTACTAGCGGACGTACCAGCTGGCCAAGATTAGCGCCTCTGGTGCAAGACATCCTCGTCGCTTAGCCTGAGTCGCACAAAAGTTTCCTTCTTGCGTCGCCCTTAGCCCTCTCTATTGAGACCTGTACATGTTTGAATTTGCGAAAGCAAAAAGAAACATGAACACTTAGTCGAGCTGCATTAAAAGGCTATATCATCAGCGCCATGTCGTCATGGCGTTTACGAATAAGGTGAACCAGACGATGACGCGTATGAGAAAACACCAAAAACGATCAGGCATGCATATAAAACGGTCTAAGCTGACAAAACGTACCGCGTATGTACCTGCTACTTTGCTCTATACAAGGTTGATTACAGGATGCTACAGAGGCGTCCACTCTGAACAGAAATCGGAGGATAAAAGCCTAACAATAATGCGCTTTCCGTTTCCTTATTGTAAGCATGCACCCGAAGTCTCAGAAGAAAAGATTCCTGGATCATTATGAATAGAAAACGTTTAGTTTATTTGAACAGTATTATAACACCACAGCAGCATAGTAGTATTGAACAGTGAGTGTAATGAATAAACGAGAAAGGGTGTAATCAACAAATTGAGGGGCGACATTACAGCATACATCGCTAAAATTAAGCAAGCCTCTATCAGATTCTGCGGATGACCTAAAATGGGGACATGGTTAACTGTAGATGCTCAGCTAGACGACTATGTCTTTCCTCCATCGATTCCTTGTTTTGCGTCGGGTTTCATGCTACGTGCAGGCAAGTTTGAGAACAATTATAGCCATAAATCATAATGTGCGGTGGTTGAAAAAGTGATTTCGCATTAAATCACTAGTGCGCAGAACCTCAAAAGAAGCTATACAAGGCAGAGGTAAGACATTATGAAAAGTAAAAATTCTAATCCATTTTTCAAGCCCGTAGATAACAAAGAGCGTTGCGTGCGTCATCATTTTCGCATGATCCTCTCTGATACCTGCACGCCACTGCCGCTTCCGTTCCTGCCTCGCATTCATTAGGCAATACAAAGCCGGTGCTTGCGTATATTTATGTGCAAAGATGTTCTACCTCATTTAGTTCGTTCGTACAGAGTATGTGATCGACTTGTTTGCTCGTCCCAATTGAAAAGCAAGGCCGTTAATCAGCGGGCCGTTAATGTATAACCTTGTCCGGCGAGCAACGTTTCGCGTGCACCGGTGATGCATCTTAACTACGCATTATATCCTGTTACGCCTGAGACCCGACGCGTCCGACGCCCGAGCGAGGTCGGCTGCTCCACTGGCCGCCGCCGCGGCCAGGTGCGCATACTCTCCTGCGTCCCTTCATCCTCGGCCCAACGCGGCGTGGGAAACGGCCGGCGCATGTCTCCATCGCGGCCGGGCTGCCCTTCGGAGCTGGGCGGGGGCCACTTTTCACATCGGTCACAGCGATTCCCTCCCGTGCTCGCCCCCGCCGGATTCACCGCGAACGCGCGGACAATCATTGGCTCGGGGTGTCCCTGAGAAAGCCTCGCTGCAGAGGTGGCGTTTCTATGAGGGTCCACAGCCCCGAAGGGTTGGCTGTAGCGTCCTGTCAAGTGAGTCACTCGTTACACAATGCTGGCCGGAAGTCAGACGCATAGTGCGAACACGTACTGTATGTATTACGCAAACTGCCCGACGCCTCAACTAACCCTGCCCTAATCGGGCGTGAACGTGTGATTGCAGTGCTGTCGGGTTTGAACGAATTAAATTGTCGGCAAGCGAAGCATTTAGAAAATTGCACAGTTTGACAGCTGAAACAACCCAAGACAAGCGGATACTAGTTAGTCTGTTCAGAGTGGCTAAGCCAGTCGCATACGCATTTTGTGTGTCCACGAATTCCGTGAGCTGCGGCGTATGGTTTCCGGTATGGCCTTCTCCACGCTTGAATCGCAACGGTTTAAGTCAGCCATGGTTGCGTCGGTCTTGGTTAGGCTCCATACATTTGTGTGCTAAGCGATTAGGGGCAGTATATTAAAAACACACATAAGAAGGAATGGCACACGTAGCGTTGTGGAAGGCTCATATACCGCTGACCCCGAATGCTCGCTCGCAGCAGTCTCCTATGTCGCAGTTGTCTGCCGCCGCAGACCGGAATGTAAGCGATCCGACCCAGAAGCTCAAAAAAAAAAAAAAAAACGCCCACGCCGCGTCGTGCTCTATTCGTCAAGTGAAAAATCCTGAATCCGATTCGTGGAGTCTTTATTTTTCGTCGTTCGAAACAAGACGCCGTTGTGATCACAATGCAAACTTCAAGGAACCGGGCGCGGCTTGCCCGGTTTGAATTGCACAATGGTTTCCTTTTTGTTTGTCTTAGTTTATGCTGCACATGTGCTCCTGAATTGCTGTCTCTCTATTTCGCGGGCGTATTACGCAATCCCCGCGTCCCATCCTGTCTCCTTCCGGTTGAAAGCTACTGCGAGCGTATAAAAAAAAAGCCACCATTGTTGCCGAGGGCCGTCTTAGGAAGTCTCGGCTTTAAGAACTGCAGTCGTGTGGGGAAAGACCTGGCTGCCGCTATAGGACGACAAAGCGCCTCAAAGGGCGGGAGCTTCTGGCTAGCTCGCCGAGTGCGCGATGGACGCGTTCGTGAAAAACCAGCTCGGAGGAGAACGCTGCTATGTACGAACGGCTTCTTGCGCTCTCTTTCTCTCTGTTTTCTTTTTGCGCCAAGAACGAAAGCCAAGAAGCACGATGCGTCTGAGGTGCCCGCTCATAAAGAAGTGTCCGTCGCTGGCTGCGTCGCGCCTAGTGGCACACGCCGACTTCATCAGATCTCTCCGTCTGCTTACGTCATCCAGGAGCCTTGAGTCTAGCCATCTCGGCCAAGCAAAGCTGCCGCGATCTGGCCGGAAGCGTACAGGAAGCGACGAAGGAAGTGAGAGGGGAGGTGTGTAAAGAAAGGAGGAAAGGCTAGGTGAGAAGGCGCGTTATGTGGACGGCTTTCTTGGAGCGTGCATCAGCGGCAATGAGCGCGTTTTCTTTGAGCGTGCGCGAGAACGCTTTCTCCCCCTGCCGGCAACGGGCTGAGCTATGCCTGGGCGATGCCGTCGGTAGATTTGACTTTAATCTTACTTCTCGCTCATTGCTTCCTTGCCACGTGCTCTCGTTCAATGAAAAGGACCGTGCGGAATCGAGCTGGCTGACCGGGCTTTGAGGTCCGTCTCGTCCCGAGCGGTGGCGGGGCCGTTGGAAGGGTGTGTGGGTCACGCGAGGGGCCGCTCGCGGTAGAGATCGTGAAAAACTGTCGGCAAGAGGAGCGCGCTGCGATGAAAGGCCGATGCCAGCGCTTGCCAGAGGGCGGGTCCCTTCCCTGAAAGCGTGAACCGCACTTCGCTTGCGCTGCTCGGGTCAGGCCGAGCCCCGCTTCGCAACCTGTCGACTGATAGCCTGCCATGCAGCCACAGTCGGTGGCCAAGACCGTCACGGATCCCGTGTTTCGTGGCCGCTGACGCGAGCGCAGGTGAAAAGCGATGTGGCATACGCATATGCACGTGGCATAATGCGTTCGACACGAGTTGTCGTTCGATTTGGAGAATAAAGCATTACGTTATTGCGGTCTCTGTTGAGCCTTTCTCGCAGTTTCTCAGTCTGCACGCCGCTGCTTTGTTGTGAATCAAAAAGATCATCCTATAGAGATTTCTATTCGGAATTTTCAATCCAGAACACTGCAAAAAAGAGAATGGCTTGCCTTATAACATTGTAGTGTCGGTGGCAGCGCTGACGACAGGTATCAGTGCATGTTACCGTTCGTTTCAGCTTACTGCAGCGATCGACTTCTTACGCAAGAACATCCGCATTATTGCAAAACTTGAGAGGAGGGATTGGAACGTCACACTTTACCGTAACGCTCAAGGGTTGCTGCGCACGTATATATCTGTAGCCTTCCGGCTATTCACGATGGAAAATGCGCGGTAGACAAAAGCGTTGAAAGACTTTAAAGAAGCAAGATGTGGGCGACCCATATTTTGGAAGTTTAAATAACTCACTTAGTATTCAGACGTGGACAGGTTCCACGTATAGCCTCAGAGAATATCTCGAGACATACGCGTGTATGCCCTTCTACAGAGCGTCACGATTAAGGCACAGCTTTCGCCGCTGACGTACTTATCTTGCCAAACACATGCCTTTGCCGATCCTTACTTCTTTCCATGCGCTGCCGCTCTTTCGGCAAAAAAAACAAGAACCAAAACGAAAAACATTTTCGTTACGAATGGTGTGGGTGCCCGCTGACAAGGCTTGCATGCAGACTGCGAGCGTGAGAAGGAAATCGCGGACTCCCTTGTCCGCGATTTGGTAACGAGGCCTGCGCGGTTTCCTGCTTATATTCAAACCTGAGTTCAGATGAATGCCTATTTCTGTCTTGATTCTGCAGCGGTTACGGAGTGCTCATTTCTCAGAATGCTCCAACGTATGACAGTTCGCAGCTCTCACGGCGGGACGGAAGATGAACTGCCTCCTGCCTCTGACGCACAAACCACGTCCAGAAGTCTCATCTCAAAACAGTTTATTCGGAAGATTGAGTGGCTAGAGCAGCTTTTGGTGACAGGTGACTGCTGATTGTTCTCTCGGTCGACCACCTTGTCCCTATATGTATATATATATATATATATATATATATATATATATATATATATATATATATATATATATATATATATATATATATATATATATATATATATATATATATATATATATATATATATATATATATATATATGCTGTATAGATATTTGCAGGCTAGTACGGTAATGGACGTTTAAAAAATCATTACAGTCTGAGGTGGTAGACTCCCGATTAAGTGAAAACATTTCGTTCCTGTCGAAATGTATCCTAAGGCCTCCGCTTCAGAGCCCCTTTCTCTCTTTTCTTGCTTTCACTGCTTCCTTCAGCACTTCTCTCACGGCATGGGTGACGGGTCCACCGAAAGTGAGTCAGTTATCGCGTCTTATATTTCAGCATATCTTTTAAATCGATAACAGAAGCCTCATCGAAAAAACAGTGTGACATAACTCTCAGGTGGCCGGTGGTGTCATCTGCCATCTACTAACTTTGGCAGGTGTTGTACTGGAAGAGCAACCTGGGTCTCAGAAGCCTCACGAGTCACATCAAGCAAAGGCTGCAACATCTTCAATGCTATCGCATTGCGATTGTTTTTTAAAAAAATTTTATGTCCGGCATGGATTCAGAGGAAACAAAAAGAGCAGCTCTGTAAGCGGCTCCTCGTAGCTTCGCAGCTGATTATTCTCTGAAAGAGGCGCGGTAGTGTTTTGCCTTAGTGAGCGTGAATGCGGCGTATTATGATACTTGCGAAGTAACGTGTAGACGTACGCATGTATCACGGGGAAACCCTCTCGATTGCTGGTCTTTTTGATCCAGCACAATTTTGCGCACATCATCTCTGCATGAGGCTCTGCGGAGCTGTGAGCGAATTTCATCATGCTCTCCTTTCTCCGCTCTCGCGGGGAATGACCGTGTACCTCTAAACGAAACTCATAAACAGACCCAGCTACGGGCTCTCTAAAAACGGAATCCGGCCAAAGAACTTCTAAAATTAGTACAGTTAAGAAACGGGTGGAATTTCTATAGCGGCCAAGGCTACAATTGGTGGAGGTCATTGTTGGCTCCGTATTACGAAGCTGCCGCAAAGCCAGTCAGAGAAGCGCGTTTGACAAGAACGATCAAGTAGAAGTTTGACCGTCCAGTGTAGAAAATGCTCTACCGTTGGGCTCCTTCTGAAGCTATCATTGTAAGGGGGGGGGGGGGGGGGGGCTCCACGTTTTCCGCCCTTTCCGCTATCCCGCCATGAACATCCAGCGTAGATTTAAACGGGGTCTCACAGTTTGCCGGCGCTGAAGGGACAGTGACACAGCTTTCTCAGGCGCTAAACTCTTGACGCCATGGGCCGTGGTGCCTTGGGTATCGTTTATCAGGCTATCCAGAGCTATCTACATGTGAGACACTTGCGGCTCCGATTAGCCCTTTAATTGCCTTTCTCTTCCATCATGGCAAGTTTAGTTAGCCTCTGGCCAGCTGATGGTCAAGCTGACCCTGGGCGACTTTGGCACAGTATATCCTCTATACTTACTGAATCATACTGACAGTGCTGCGTCGTAGTAGAGGTTCTCTCTGTCACTCCCTCTGAATCCGGCTGTAGTTAATGAGTGCATGCTTGCAGTTGCCGTAACACATCGATATGCACCGCGGAAGTAAAACGAATATGAGCAATTTGGTTTTCAAGAAAAACGGTCCGAAATAACGAATCATCAAGAAAAACAAAAAATATTCAGAACAAGCAGTTAATAATTAAAGGGTTTTATGGTTTAGGGGTGTTTTAACGTCCCAAAGCGACTGCAGGCTATGAGGGACGCCGTAGTGAAGGGCTCCGAATATTTCGGCCACCTGGGGTTCTTTGACGTGCACTGATATTGTACAGTGCACGGGCGCCTCGCTTCCATCGAAATTCTACCGCTGCGGTCAGGATCGAACCCGCGTCTTTCGAGTGAGCAGCCGGGCGCCATGACCACTGAGCCACCGGCGGCGGCTTAGTAATAATTAAAGTGATACTAAAGGAGAAATAACAAACTAAGCAATACGGATTTCTCGGGATCCCGACGTTTCTTTCTACGCGGAAGAGTGGCTGCATTTCTGACAATATAGAAAATGTAAGCACCGAAACTTTTCCTCATTCAAGTAGCCTGCGAAAAACAAGAAAAATTACACCATTTTTACGACGAATTTGCAATGTAGATATCCGTCAAATCAGAGGCGCCACTTTCAAAAAACAGAATATTGGCCGGCATACGCGAAAACCAAAAGTCAACAGATCAGTGGCGATGGGGGCAAGATGCAAGTCTCCTTAGCCTCCCACTATTTCGATGGAGGCTCTCCGCTCCTTCTCGCGCGGCAGCGTCTCGTTAGAACGCATATATATATATATATATATATATATATATATATATATATATATATATATATATATATATATATATATATATATATATATATATATATATATATATATATATATATATATATATATATATATATATATATATATATATATATATATATATATATATATATATATATTGACCACCTGGGATTCTTTAACGTGCACTGACATCGCACTGTACGCGTGTCTCCAGAATTTCGCCGCCATCGAAATTCTACGGTTGCGGCTGGGATAGAACCCGCGTCTTTCGGGTCAGCAGCCGAGCGCCATGACCACTGAGCCACCGCGGCGGCGCAAGGGGAAAAGAATCAGGGTACATTTCGGAATGCACGCATATTTGCAAACACACATGAAGTGCTGATTAGAAAAAAAATACATATGTACACCGGCTACAGTTGCCGGATACATTGACATTCACAAGCAGACATGACGCTAAGCATGTAAGGCGAGCCAATTAAAGACGTACCATAATCATGGTACCATAAGAGGTACCATCAGCTGCTTGACCCTGTTTCGCGCGTGAACCGTTTGTACCAATTTAGATGCACGTCGCATCTCTCGAATGAAAGGCGCTGAAGTCTTCCATGCGTTCCGGCGCCTCAAGTACTGTGTGTATGTTCACCCACGATGGGAAAGTTTTTCTTCAACCACCCAAACGAGAGGAGACGGTGCATGCATGTGGCTCTTCGCACATATTTTTGCAGCATGCCTCAAAGCTTATTCGCGTTTCCAGTGCTCAGGAAGGCTTGAAAATCATGAGTTCTCGTCGCGCTTAACACGCTGACGACGTCAATGCATGCGCGTGTTTGCACGAGCGCGTACAAAAAAACAACAACAAAGAAACAGATCATTCGAAATTTCGGAACACCCGCCACCTGCTCCATCATGTCTGCTCCATCAGTCTGCTCCATCATGAACTAATCGCGCGCACAACCTGGGCACATTTCTTATTGTGTAAATAGTTTGTGTATATTACCTCTCCCCCTATCCTCTCTTCCTGTCCCCTCACCTCTTTCATTTCATTTCTCCATTCTGCCTGCTATCCTTTATTTCCGCTGACCCAGCTCAGGTGCTTCATATAGATGGCAGATGCCGGGGCAAGCAAAAATCTTTTCCTTCCTTTTAATTATTATTTTAATAAAAAACCGCTTCCTGCTATGCAACCTGCACAAAGTAGCCTATTCGACGGCTGAAGTGAGAACGTAATCGCTTCACCGGCCGCCTGTCAAGATCAAGGCTGTGGGAATGCAGTTGAGAACTTGCGGTTCTCAACTTCGTCCGTACGAGAACCATACGTAGCCTGCGTGCGCAGTATGCGAGGCTAAAGATTCAGTGCTCATTCTTTCATCTAATTATGAGATTCTTTGCATTACTGGCTCTGCTCGCCGCGCTGCTCTCCTCGTATTTCGACGGCGATTGTCCTTTGACTGCGAAATAATGTTTGCTCAAGGAAGCGCATAAATACGTCACATGCCTCTGTTGTACGGATCCGCAAGTGATGGCGCCATGTGTACGCAATGTTCAGGCTTTGTTTTTTGGAAAAAATTCATATTTCATATCGCGTGACGTTAACCTATTAGTCTAACCTGACTCTGTATTGCCCTTTGTGTCCCGTTAAGGCCTGCTGATATCAATACCAATGTGCTGAGAAGTGGAAACTGGACAAAATATTGAGAGATCCTATTGCACTATTACTCAAAAATCCAGTGCAACATAGAGCACTTAGTGGTGCACGAGAGATGGTGCGAAGGAGTTAGACTTAACTACGACTGTTTTACATCCCACGAACCGTTAGTACGCATGCCCGTACCATGTTGGATCACAGTAGCTGAACTCTGCTTTAAGCGTAGCAGAGAATGTAGGGAGGTCTTCTTTGTCAGCCATTTGTATAATAGGGCAAATGAAAAGGCATGTTGACAGGGCCACTTGCCTTTATAAAGCACGAAATCACGACGCAAACAAAAAAAGGCAAGGCTGTCTTTAAGGAATTTACACTTTTTATCTGGTCTCTTGCACTGCAAACAGGGGAAATAAAACAACCGGTTGGGACAGGCGAAGGTTTGTTCTTGTTGCCATCGATATTGACGCGACAAAAATACATGGAACCCCACTAGCTCACTGCATCTTTACCCTGTCCATTATTCGTACAGCGAGTTTCCATGTTAACGTAGCGTAAATAGTTTATTGCCGAAATTTGGTGCCCCAGAAAATTCGTCCATAATTCGGGTCATACAGGCGCGGACATAAGTAAACGGGGCACTCCATTCCGTTCTAATTGCAATCTCGCCTTTCCTATAGGAAATGAGGAAACATTATTTGTTCATGAAAAAGCGAACTATTGTCTACTCTAGCCAGCACATACCCCAGTTGCCAGTCTCAATTACGAAGCGAGTGAAAAATGTTAGAAGGCAATAGCGTGCTCCGTTTACTTTTGCTGTGCCTGTACATATTAACGGGTGTCGCATTAACGAGGTGCATCTGATTTCGACAAAGAGCAAGAGTGATCCCAAGCCGACTTCTAACGCGATAGAGCGAAGGGTCTTGTTCAGCGACAACCCAGATGGCGGCGCCGCTGTGAGCAAAAAAGGAGGTACTTCACCTGCAACCTAGGTCACTTGACTGTATTACGCCATTACAACCTGCTCACCGTCGCAGGTAGCAACCTGACAATGAGCAGCCATCTACTGGGGCAGTGGCGCATCGCCTGACTGCTGAACCATTGCGCAAGGACTGGTATGAGCAATGCCAGCGATCTATGAATGTGAAGTCAGGAATGATCAATCCCACATATGTGGGCATGTAGACAGCACCTATGTGACAGAGAAGGAGTACTTCCGCGGGAGGCATATCTAATGCCATCGCATTGTACTCTTAAGGGTAGATTAACCGTCATGTGGTGGTGAAAGAAAGAAGAGTGTTCGTGTCTGCTACGTCGTAAGCAAGGAGGACTCCAGGCCGCTGAAGTGACCTATTAACGGTATCGCGTCATGCCCTCAACGCGGAGCTTAAGTGTTCCCTCACGCTTTTGCTCTAATCTTTACTGCAGATTAGCGCTCCTTGCCTATGATCACTTCCACACTAACATAACAGGCGCGCCTAAAGAGCAACTGAATAAGCCTTCCGCTCTATCTTATGGCCAATGCTGTATCGACGTTTCTTCTTTGACAAATTGAACCACTACTTTGCTCCCACCTGAGCAGATATCTCGATGAAAGCATATGCCTCACAGTCGTCTAACCTGCACAGCAATCGTTATCAGGAATTTTAGACTGCTCCTATTTAGCACAGCTAAGCCTTGCGGCCTATGGCGCTTGAATGGGAAAAGCCGGAGTTCTTGGCATAACTAATCCTACAGAGAAAACGAAATGTGGTTTTCCATAGGATATAAGTTTTAAGTGATCTCGTGCACACGTCAAAGGCAGAGGCGTCTCGGTTCCTCGCCTAACGCTCGGTCCAAAACCTAAAAGCTAAAACAATGAGCTTTGTGGAAACGATGAAATATAGAGCCCTTTCAGGTCACAAGAAACACTTTGAAGACTGCCGATAAAGTCGATTTCTGCCAGCGGCTTAAAAAGCAAGAGGACTGGATTTTCCATTGTTGGCTTTCTTGCTGTGAGAGCAAACAGGTAAATTGTCCGAAATTAGCATTTTCACAGCACGGTGACCCCATGTCAGGCTGTAGGCCTATAAGGCAATGCATCTGTAGCACGTATGCGTCGAGCCGTGCCTAGCTGTCTAAAGTTACACCGCACAAATGGAGAGGTTCTCAGACCCAATATTCGCTACCGCCGTGAATTTTGTTCCCCACAAAAATAGTTTCTTCTCATGCGACATGTGGTGAGAAATCAAGTGAACTAGATCGCTCTCCTGAATTCCTGCTGGCAGTTACATCGATTGTTTGTTTTAAGCACTCTGTGATGTAAACTTCTCAGTACGGCCTGACCAAAAACTACTAATAAACTGGGCTTGCCTGCGCCGGCATACGGCTGGGCGCTCTCATGGAGTCATGGGGAAAAGGACAAAAGGGCTTGGAGGGGGGGGGGGGGGGGGGTGTACATCGACTGCTGTCACTGCTTCTTTCACGGGGAAGGCGAGAAGTGTCAGTTTTTTTTTTATTTCTTTCCTCTCACTCTACGTCATTAGCGGGCGTTTGATGTAACTTTCTCAAGGTGGTGTCCACCATTCTGCAGCAAAACAAGAGCACTTAGGCCCGCACTCTGTGCCGAGCAAAATGGCTAGCACGTTTCTTTCTCACGCCCGAGCTGCCGCAGCCATTAGGTTATGTTGAGAAACGCCCGGCTCGACGATGTCTAACCCGATCTCGCCACGCGCCGCTAACCGAGTCGCTGTCGCTCCCGGAGGGGCAACCGTTTGTGGGGCCGGCTTTGCGTAACCGCTTCCTGCGCGCCGTAAACGGGGGGCCGTAACCCTCCGACAGCGGAGCACGGAAGAACAGCAGCTGTAGTGGCGGCGGTCGCAAGGCCGCCCGGAATTTTCCTTTCCCTGCGGGACCTAGGCGCGTATGCGCGCACGCCAGGGCGGAATAGCGCGCAGTGGCGTCATTGTTTCCACACAATGGATGCCACCCTCCTTCGGAAGAGCCGCCTGCACGGAAGGTGAAACGGAGAGCCAGAAGGCGGGGAAGTAGGGAGGGAGCAGGCGCTAATGAGGACGCTGTCGGGGCCCTGGCGTTCAACGGATTCGCGTTGTGCGCGTATGTCCCCTCCTCCTCCTCCTCCTCCTCCTCCACATTTCCCTCCCCTCTCTTACTCCAGGAGTGCGTACTCCGGCTTCTTGTGGGCGCTGCCGCTGCTTACTGCTTTTGTGGTTGCGCTGCTTTAGTGCAAGATCGCGCTCGAGAACGTTTTTCCAGTTGACCCACGCTCGTTAAGGTGCGCAGTTAAATGGCACGGAGTGCGTTTTGAGCGCCCCGCTTTCTTTGTGGACGGGAGTGAGTTTGGGAAAGGGTGTTTCAGAGACGTCGTTGCCTTCCGGAGTTTGGGTCGATCTGGAGCCGTTGAGGGTTTCTTCTTGGTGTGTACTTTGGCGGCGTGCGTTCATTTTGCGACTTTTTCCCGGCGCGCGAGTGAGACGGCGTTTGACGCTTTGGATCTTTTGCGAGCGCGCTTGCACTGGGAAGAGGCATAACTGCCAAACGCCATAGGGTAAATAATGCGAATCTCTTGACAGTGCACTCACCCGGCCGAGACAGTGACAATGCGCCTTGAGAAGGCTAGAGTGGCATAAATTGCTTTTCCGTAGTGCTTCGGTGACCTCTTGCCATTGATTTTGCTGTTACGAAGGCGGAAGCGGGAAGTCCCTACTTAACCTTCATTATTCGAAGCGAGTCTCACTTTCACAACGGTTAAAGATGTGTTCCGATATTTTCGCGAAGATTCAAGACACTGCCAGTATTTTGTTTATGGTTTAAATTCTAACTGAAGCTTTTAAACATCGCGGTAAAAGAATGCACCGTATTTCTCAGCTGTGAAAAAAATTTTCCCACTGTAGAGGTTCCTCATTTGTCGACAAGCTAGCGTGTGTTTTATAAGGGCACCAGCATTCTTAGTCACATAATAAATCGAAATATGCAGTGCGTGAAGTAAGATGTGATTAAAAAAGAAGTCATTCCGATATTTATACCTATCCCAGCAAAAAAATGCACGTACTGCTGTGTAATCGTTCCTGCTTCAGGGGAAAAAAAAAAGATGAAAATTGTGCCCGGGTAATTCAAACTTCTGACGCAAGAAAACTGCACTCAGTTTCCTCTCCTAAGAGTTGAGTTGCCCATTCCGTAAAATAGAATGATCTGATGCCATTCATTAGAGCTTCAGTTCGAGTGACCAAGTCATTTATTTCAAGGTGAACAGCCCCAAAGCAGCTGTTTCTTTCTACTTAGTTGAGAGAGAGAGAGAGAAAACGGCACAGAGGTTCAGCATAACAACATTAGCGGTCGGATAAGGGCTTGACTGCAATCGTCCCGCTTCGTCCCCCTCGCCCCTGCCGCCCGCCACCGTCCCAAACGTCAACTCCATCAGATAAGAATGGCTTAACAGCTGACATACGTTGCGTTTCCATTATGAAATAATGTTGAAAGAAAGTCTTTGTAATTAGGGAGTAATTACTTATTGGCATTCACCCAAGCGCCAGGCTACAAAGAATATAGCTCTACAAACCTACAGCCTACTCCAAACCTTCAAACCTGCTCCACATTGGGGGATTCCTCTAAACATTTGACCAAAGAAAGTCTTTGTGAACTACGATTCGAGTATCTGCAGTAAATTTTCTAATATTCTAAACTTACAGTAGATGCTTTACAGTCGCATGCTCGAATGAAAGTCGAATGAAAGCTTCCTCTTCGCTTAACTTTCGTCAGCTTTCGTCTCATGTAATATTCGGGTTAGTGCAACACGCGGGGTTTTACGGCACACGCAATGTGAACCGCGCGTGGACCTCCAAAGACCATCGACGTAATCGTCGTCGCATGACACGGCTGCTCGCAGTGGGCCAGGATCACGCGGTGGCACGACCTGGCGCTCGTTCTCGTGACAGAGCCGCAGTGACGCAGCCGCTGCTGGGTGGTTCTCGCGGGCCTGAGCACTTCCTCCTCAGAGCAGGTGCCGGTGCTGGCGGTTGTGCAGCCTGCATTTAAACAGGGCGTGCGCATGCGCATACCTCGCGGCGTTCCGCGCGCTCGCGCTCGCGGGCAACTCAGAATGCGTAATCGCTTCGCGCGTTGCGTCACCGCCGAAGTTCTGGGGGGGGGGGGGGGGGGGGGGGGAACTCCCACTCGCTCGACCATTGCGCAATGGGCCATTTTTCATTGTTCGCAGCCGTTGTCTTCGGCTGCGGCAAAGCGATGTTCAGGCTGTCGCGGAGGCCGTTTTTCGTGTTTATCTCTGGGCGCACGTAACAAGCGCGAAGATATGAAGGAGCGGGGGCGTTGGCGGCGGATTCCACGCCGGCGACGACCCCACGCGGAATCATTTATGTGCTGGGGCGGGAACGCATACTTGGACGTCCGAGAATGCGTTGATCGAAGTGACCATTTTCTTGCGTAGAAAAAAAAATGGTTCCGATTTTTTTCGTCGCGCCCTTGATCATACTTTAAGTGGCACGTACCCATCCATAGCTGGTGATCCCAAGCAACAAAGTCCAGAGGTCCACGGCTCCCTCTCACGCATTGTTGTTTTTCTTTCTCGCTCAGCTACGATCTTCAGCGCCACTTGCGTGCGCAAAGTATAGTTTGTGAAGGTGTGAACGTTAATTTGATGCCTCGTGCAACGATTTATAGTGTACACGCAGAGCATGCTCTCTGATCTTTTTTCGGTGCTCTAGACAGCGAGAGAGCAGCAGCAGTTTAGCGAGCAATGACAGCGGTGTGTTACGTTCACAAGATCTCGGTGGCACAAGTGTGCCTCACACTTCAAAACTTAAAGTTGTCTCAAGCTTAGCCGAACAAACATGCACAGGGGCACTGCTACAAGCCAGATAAACAAAAAAAAAAGAAGCAGTTCCGCCGTTCATCAGTGCATCGGAAAGCAGTGGCTTTCGACAGTTGCCTTTGCATTGTATGTGACGAAGGACTACTAACTTTTGTACTTAAGAAGGACTGAAATATGCCGTGTAAACAATTTTCAGTGTGTTTGCGTTGCCTGTGTGCGTGCGCACCTGTGCTTGTACGTACATGCGCGCGTACGTGTGTGCATGCATGTGTGTGCGTGTGTGCTTGTGTGTGTGATTTTCATGAGCATATCCTCTTTTATTCTTCATCATGTAACTTGGAGTGGCCCAACAGGCAATCTCATCATCATCATCAGTCTGACTACAGCCACTGCACGGCAAAGGCCTCTCCCATGTCTTTCCAATTAACCCCATCCTTTGCCAGCTGCGCCCATCCTATGCCTGCAAACTTCCTAATCTCATCCGCCCACCTAACCTTCTACCGCCCCCTGCTACGCTTGCCTTCTCTTGGAATTCACACCGTTACCCATAAGGACCAGCGGTTATCTTGCCTTCGCTGTACATGCCTAGCCCAAGCCCATTTATTCCTCTTGATTTAGACTAGGTTGTCATTAACACGCGTTTGTTCCCTCACCCACTCTCACTATGCGTTTACTACAGTGTATTCATTCTCTTTGTGAGCTTAGAAGTGTCTGTCTGTCTAAAGGCAACGCGTTGAAGAGCAGTGAGCAGTGGACTAATTTAAATCCTTCGATTCCCTTCGACGTTCATCAACAACCCACAGGAATCCTATGCTCTTTTCTTGACTTCGCCGCTCTCGTGTACGTCGTCTTGAGTTGCCCCACCGCGGCGGGTGATGATGCGAAAAGGCACATCCGCTTCCACATAGTGGCGCAAAGACCGTCCCCCAAGGATGAGGACCGCTAGGACCCCTGGCCGTCTCACAAAAAAGTCGTTGTTCCCTACGCGGTCCGGCCCCGTGGGTTGCGTGCGCACGCATATTCCGCCGCCACCGCAGCCTCGAAGCAGTGTGGCACAATGGGGAAGCCGGAGAAACAATTGAACCCTGGGGGTCGCCTCGCTCAATGGGACCGCCATTGCCACCGTGACGACGGCGACGAGGAGCCGACCGCTCGGCGCCGTGGGAACGCTTCTAATTGGTGCGCGAAGCGCGAGAAAGGCATAACCCCCCCTTCCCGTCGTCCGCTGCACTGCGTCCACCTACTTGCGTGCTGCACAGTCGAAAGCTTTGTAGATCGCAGTCCAAGCGACCGCGGTCGCTGACAAATCTCCGTCGAGTGGGGGTGAAAACGATTATACTCCGCAGTGCGCGGGCGTCTCAGCTGAGCAGGAATGCGGAATTCCAAACTGTGTACGCTCCACTGATCGGACAAATAGGGGCTGCAGCCATGAATGCGCTGCATGCTATTAGCCTGAAGCGGCGTGCCCCGTCGTCTCCGTTACGCGGTGACACGCACGGCCCGGCGCGATCTGTCGACGTAACCCGGTGCTGTTGCTTTTCGGCCGGGGCCTAAGGTCAGGTGTCCCTTGACCGGCGCGGAATTCTTAACCGTTCATTTCCCATTCGCCAGGCGCCGTCTCGTGGCGAGCCAGAGCAGTGACACTGCTTTGTATTTGAATGAATGTATAGTGCACCGTGCGTACACACAGCGTAGTCACGCCAACCTTTCGCACGCTTCAGGCGCGCGGGAACGATGGCGAACCAACGTCACGTCTTCATTCTTGCTGAATGACAGGTTCGTATACTCGTGTTGTAATCGCTCAGATGACTATAGTACGTGCCCTCTAAATGTAGTCCCCTGGCGTTCACGCTTTGTGCGATGTATAAGTACTTTGTTACAGTGTAGTACTTTGGTTTCTGTAGCTTCGGCTAGAGACGCTTTTTTATCTAATCACTCGCTTTCATCTAAAATAAACTGCTGCTGCTGAACGTATACGTCACATTAACGGGAATGCTTCGTTTATACGGTGCTGAAGAGACTGTGAAAATGTTTCTCACGGGCCTGCGTAAGTGTCTGGGCGACGTGATTTCCTGTCTCAGAGCGTAAAGCTTACTCGACTATGGCGACCGGACTAGCAAGAAATGTGCTTTGTTGTGTTCTCGCAGCCATGATTTCTTCAATGTCTGGCTCGCGCTCGTCGTCAGTGCGAGCAAAATCCGGTACAGGCAGGCAAAATAGGCACATTTGGAAATGACAGCTTTTCGCGTTGAAGAAGGTTGAGAGATGACGCCTTAAACATGTTCTTACGCGTTATATTTTGGATAACTAAGACAGTGTTTTGGTGCCGAAAAGCTCGGAAAATTTGGCAGTACTGTGTATAGCGATGCACAAAGCCTCTTCTCCCCAGAGTTATACAACGTTCTTCCATGTCGCGTACTCCTGACTCTACTTTATCGGTACTGATTCCCACGTGACTTCAAACACAGCTGCTGCTGAGTCGCAGCGATTTATAATCTCCATAATAAATATTCACCCAATTCACCTTTGGTTTTCCTGAACAACGACATTCCTAGCCTGCCAGCGATGTTTCTGTGAGAAGAAAATAACATAATAGTGGGTGACCAGTTTTCAAGGCAGAGGTGCAGTTGAGAAATGCATCAGCATCGCCCGAAGATACAGAATACCCATGACGAAAATTCGTGGCACGCAAAGTATGCAACAAGCCCAAAGCTCCAGTCAGCCCACTGAACATGGTATATTCAAAGTCAGCAGTGACGCATGTGTTGCTGAACGCCAAACGCGAAAAAAGGACCAGCGTATTTTTTTTTAATTTACTGTATTAAGATCCCACTTTAAAGCTAAGAATATCCGAGACTGTCGCAGAAGTCTTATGTGTTCTAACCATTTCTAACAAAATTACATTAAAAAGCCTTTTTGAAAAGAATCTTTTGTAATGCTTGCAGGGATACTACTGTGCGATACGGCAGAAATATTACGGAGACTCGCCAACTGTAACAACTGCAGATGAATTTTTTGTGAAATTGACACCTTTTTTTTCTTAATGCTTTGCAGCGTGAAAGGCAGGTTATTAGACTAACGATTTTTATTTTCTTCTTGCTATAAGTGCTCGGCGGAAAATTATGCCACAAAAGTGAAGAAGATAAAGGCAGATCCCTCTACTGTATATTTCTTTCTGTTTGCTGTGTACATATAAAACAAACAGCAGAAACCGACTGAAACGTTTTTGCCGTTAAATTTATGGCCTTTTATGGCTTCACAGTGCTTAATACTGCGTGGAATCGTGCCATGGGCAGCGCCCGTCAGTATAAAACAACTTTAGTCGCGCTTGTCGTCGCGGCCTTAAGAGCGCATCGCACTGGCATCGAGCAACTTCCGTCCTTTGTTTTGCGCCGCCGCGGCCCGCCCAACAAGATTCACTGCGCGAAGCGCGAGTCGATATGCCTGGCTGGGATGTGCTCCGATTTTCACTGTCGGAGAAGCGATGATGCCGATGCATGCCGAGAGCGCTGGACATCGGAAACAATTGTGAATGTGCTGCAAAAACGTCGCTGCAGATTTATTCGCTTATTTTAACAGGTGAACTGCCCCATGCAGTGTAAGCGATAATGAACTTGAGCTTGTCTTCACTGCATGATATCCAATACAATACACTCAGGCGTGCACGTGCGTTCCCGAAATATATAACGGAAGATAATGAATCGAACAATACAATGTTGAAAAATACTCGCTGGTAACAGGTATACCTTACTTGGAGTGCGGCCGCAGCATTTCATAGTGACTTTCACACCTTTAATTCGGATTCCGTTTGCGAGGAACTGTGACAAATGTTAACCAAAGTTAACTAGTTCAATGGGCAGTAATCACCCATCGTTAAGACCCCTTGTGAATTGTGAGAGGCGCATCAATGCACTCTCTATCCAGCAGACCCTGCATCCAGAGCAACCGGCGCTGTGCTGCTCTCAACTCCATCGACCGCCGGTACGGATCAGCGATGCCCTCGCTTGCCGTTGGCTCTAATGTGCACTTGCCTGAAGGGGCGCGATTCTTTTCACAGGTGGCCGTACTCTGCTATTAACCGAGCCGCGAAACTGCTCGCAGTGGCTACACAAAGACTGCCCGCTGTCAAGACGGTGTGGGCGGTGGTACACGCGAGGTTCCGACCGATGAGACTCAACGGCCTTGCGGAGCGGTGAGAACGGTGCCGCTGAGGCCGCGACGCGACCGCGGCGAGGCGGTAACACGCCGTGCAGCTCCGGCGCTCGCTAGCGCCTCCTTGCTTGTGTTGCTGAGCGAGAGTACGCGCAGTTCAGGCCTGTTAGCATGCATGTAGTTGTTCTTGAGAAGCGAAGAATGCGAGCAGACCTTCTCCTTCTTCCTGTTGGTGTGAGTCGTGAAACCTCACGCGGCACCTGCTCTTGACGACACTTCTCGCTGGAAGACGCACTTTCTCAACGGCCTCGCGCTTAGGCTTAACTTCTGCCGGTTGTTTAGGCCGTGTATTCTTCCGCTTCGACTTTGAGAAGACGTGCACATTAGGCGGCCTGTGCGCGAGGGTTAATCGCGACAATGTGACCGTGTTGAAAACGGCTGCCCGCTGAGGACAAAACAAGAAGAAATAAATTGCATGCTGACGAAACATGGGACTAGCGCCATAGGGACATCATGTCGAAATGGCAGAGTTGACCTGTACGTCCAGGAGCCACGCATACTGATAACTTGCTCGAGCTATACCCACACATTGTCGGCGTTCAACTGCCCGCTAAGAGCAGTTCCAAGAACTGCGCGCTGCCAGTACGTTATGAACTTTACACTCGCGCCTACACCATGCTCTGATGAGTTCAAAACACGCGGACCTGAATATTTAGCGAGTCACTATTTCGGATTTTTCAGTCGAACCTCTTTCAGAACATTCGTGCAAATAAAGACAAGAAGCTGCGTCTACAAATGAACTTTATTAGACAGGAACAAATTCTCACGTATATCTATATTTTAACTCTACCCATAGAGGCCCCTGGTTTCAGTACATCTGCCATACAAGCGATGTGTTCAGGGCACCATCGGTGCTTGTAGGAATAGAATCACCGCACTTAAAACTTAATAGGGCCTCTGCTCACGGAAACTACGGATGCTCACGGCGCCTCTGCCGTTGTGTTTTGTTGAGCAGCACCTCTCTGTTGATGCAATAATAATAATAATAATTGGTTTTTTGGGGAAAGGAAATGGCGCAGTATCTGTCTCATATATCGTTGGACACCTTAACCGCGCCGTAAGGGAAGGGTAAAGGAGGGAGTGAAAGAAGAAAGGAAGAATAGGTGCTGTAGTGGAGAGCTCCGGAATAATTTCGACCACCTGGGGATCTTTAACGTGCACTGACGTCGCACAGCACACGGCGCCTTAGCGTTTTTCCTCCATAAAAACGCAGCCGCCGCGGTCGGGTTCGAACCCGGGAACTCCGGATCAGTAGTCGAGCGCCCTAACCACTGAGCCACCGCGGCTGGTTCCGAATTTGAACCCGGACCTTCTTGTCCTCCTCCAACTAATTTCAGAGCGCCAACAGCGTTGTAGAAAAGGGAGCGCCTCACCCTCTGCCTGCTCCAGTCATCGGTGAGGTGGCCTGCCTGCTCTGCTAAGAACGAATCAGTCGCAATCTTTACCCATAAGGTCGAAATGAGTGGGAAAAGTTCTTATTGATGCCTCCCGAGAGACAAAACGCCGTTCAAGAGCTGAAATCATTAAGCTGTGATGTTGGAGTCAAAAAACAATTTTGAAGCATTAAATGCACCCGTGAATGTGCTGTGTCTGCTTGTGTCCCTCGTCTGGTTTTTGCGCTGAATTCATACCATTAATGCTTTAGCTATCCTTCCCAGCAGTCTCAGTAGAACAAATTGTAATCACAGCGCAAGTGAAGCAGAAATGCAGGTGAATTTGCACCCTAATGGTAGTCATATATACATGAGGGCAAAAAGTTTGAGAACGCATTCGCAATCCTAGTGATAACTGAATGCGATAGCGATGATGATGGTGATGATGATTTGTTGGCCAGTTCCTTTGTAACGGGTGGACATGCACGAGTTGTCGAGGCTAGTGGCGTGGGGGATCTCTCGCGCTATAGCTCTTGTCGCTGCGTTGCGCCACGCCACTCTTGTAGTTCCGGTGGTCGCCGCATGCCGGTGACATTACGATACGTCAAGCGGATTCCGGTCACTCGTACGCATAGGCTTTCTTAATTTGAGCCAAGAATCGGTGACGATAATTCGTCATTTAAATAAGTAGATGCTGTTACCCTCTCTGTAGCCTACTCTGCGATGTGAGGCGCTCACAAAAAGCTTTTCTTTCTTTAGAGGCCCTGCGTAATGGTAGTGGAATGACGTCACAACCCTGTAGACTAATGAGGACACGTGCATTGACCTCATGAGTGTTACACTTTGTGATCGTTGTGGGGTGTTTTAATTACCCGCCCTTGATCATCTGGTGGTGACGTCACATAGCCATTGACCAATAAGAATTTCGCTCTCACAACTAGTTGGCCATTGAACGTCCGCTGGTATGCGTTGAAGGAGCTGATATGCCCTTCGGTCACCACTCTTGCGTCGCATTTAAATGCGTTCTTGCTTCTACCCAACACCGCTGACACTCTTTACATACGACAAAGCCCAAAAATCTTTTACATGTAATATCACCATTAAAGGCAAGAAAAAAAGAATATTCAAGTTCGCTGCTTAGGTGCCATTCGTTGAAGAAATGGCGACGTGAGAACCGCCTCAGATTTCTTGCCAGCAGTAACGGAGCTTATCACATTTGACACTCTGATATCTTCAAAAGTGGGTTAGAGCCGCCGCGGTGGCTCACTGGTTTTGCCGCTCGGCTGCTAACCCGAAAAGCGCGTGTTTGATCTCGGCCACTCGGTCGAATTTCGATGGAAGCGAAATTCTAGAGGCCCGTGTACAGTGCGATATCAGCGCACGCTAAGTAACCCCAGGTGGTAGAAATTTCCGGATCCCTTCACTACAGCGTCCCTCATACCGTGAGTCGCTTTGAGACGTTAAACACCTATAAACCCATAATCCCACAAAAGTAGGGTAGAAAGCGACTGCCTTTACCTGCCCTGTATATAACCTTCGCCAGGCCGATCATGATTACGGTTTTGAACCCTCTTTTACCTGCCGAATCTCTGCTGGCCACGTGGTATCCTCGGGCTCCTGTGTCGATTTGCAGGGGATGTGGAAAACAGCTACAGATTACTAGAAAATCGTTGTTTCATTTGTTCGTCACCTACCTACCTACCCGCTTCCTACAAGGCTGCCATCGTCATGCTGAAGAATACAAAATACTCAATTGCAAATGAATTGTGACATTATTTTGATGAGGTCATAGTAGAGGCTTGACACTCTCTCCTCATGCAAAACAAGTGCTCGTAGTGTTGCGTGTTCCGTGAACATCATTATTCATAAGCGTTTAAAAATTTTGGCTCAATGTCTTCCAAAAGAAATTACATTACAAATATGAATTAAAGGGAAGCTGAAATGATTTTTTAGTGAATTCGAGGTACTCCATGAATTTGAATGTATGAAGCTTCTAGGTAAAGCATGACTTGTAGTTTTCCGCTTGCATTAAAAAAAATTGCAAATATCTTCAGGCTTCTCCTCACTGCGTTGGAGGAAACTCGTGACGACGTCATTGTTGCCGAAGTTTCAGATGTCCGCTGCCTTCGTCCACATGCGACGTACGGCAGTACGTCGCTCGATCCCGCCAAACAACGCTTTGTGGGCTTAGCCTTCGGTGCATAGGTTTTCTTCCTTAAAGCAACCGCTTTTGGATAGATGGATGGAAGATAGGAGAGTCCACTTTGAAACGGGGTGGTAGCAGCTGCCACCATGCTCGGGATTTTTTTATTTGTACTTCTTTCACGGTGTTATCGGTGTAATAAATTGGTCGGAAATTCGCCATTTTCTTTGAATACAATTTTTAATCCTGCATTTGAAACCTTACGACATCTCCCAGCTTTTGAGCCACAATCTTCCAATCTCTTTTTGATAACTGTGTTTCAATCAACATCCGGAGGGATACCGCAACACCCTAGTATAAGATGCTCAATTGTGTCTGCAGATTTGTTACACACTGCACGTGCGTCATCATCTTGGTTAAATTTCTTTGTGTAGCCTCGCGTTCTTAGACACCGTGATTTATATTCAAAGAGTACGGCACTGCATCTTGAGTTATGACAGAACTATTTGTTCTTGATATACCTTTTCCAATTTCCGTATAGATCTTCCATCTGCCTCTTTTCCATTGAAATTAATAATGCAGTTTTTACCTTATGCGCTTTTTACCTGTAACTTACAGCTGTTTATTTCTCCGTCATTGTTTCCTGTATGCTTATTGGTTAGTTTCCTAGCCCTTTTCCGCCGCTGTGAGTCAACGCGCTTTCTGTATAAGTGTTTAAACGCCTTAGCTGCTTTCTTGTTATCGTCCAATTTCCTCAGGTGTTCTTCACAATAATAATAATAATAATAATAATAATAATAATAATAATAATAATAATAATAATAATAATAATAATAATAATAATAATAATAATAATAATAATAATAATAATAATAATAATAATAATAATAATAATAATAATAATAATCAATCTTTATTTTTCGGTGCCCAGGAACAACCCAAAGGTCTTGGTGCTGGTATACCATTCACACGCACAAAATGTAAATTTATTTCACCACAAAGGAAGACACTCAGGGGAGCTAATGCAGCAGTCAAGGGGATAGAAAAAAAAGACATAAACTAGGCAGGACAGCAAGCATGAAGCAAAAAAGCGAAAACAAGAAAACAGCGCGAGCAAAACAGGCAACAGACATATAGATAACTAATGAAACAATAAACAAAGAGAATGAACACAAAAACGACCGATAACAGCTAAGTACAGCATATAGCAAAATACAAACAAGAATAAAGCCAATACTAATATGAACGAATAAGAGATCTCTGAAATACAAGCTAGAAATACAATCATACACAATAAGAAATGTAATTAGTGAACGCGTTACAGACAATCAGGCGTGAGTACACAGTATTAAAGAAATAATATTAATGAAAACAAGTACACGTGATGTACAATTAAGGAGAGAAAAAAACAATATAATACCGGTGCAAACGCACAAGTGCAGTAAAGACAAAACGCATGAAAGGGGAAGTTTTGTATGAGAAAAAGAGTGCTCAAAGTGGAACGTCACGGACATTCAATATAAAGGAAGGGAGAGAATTTTCGAATATATCAAGGTGAGGACAAAGAGAATTAAACAACTTTTGCATTCTGTCCAGAGGGGAGAGGGAGTGCAGGAGCGCAGAAACTTGGAATGGTCTGAATTCCCTTATCCTCTTTCGCGGTACACGCAAAAGGATACGCGCTAGGAGCTGAGGGCATAGAATGTGACCATGAAGAAGTTTATACAAGAAAATAATAATAATAATAATAATAATAATAATAATAATAATATATAACCATCATCATCATAATCAGCCTGACTACACCCACTGCAGGGCAAATGCCTCTCCCATGTCTCTCCAATTAACCCTGGCTTTGCCAGCTGCATCCACCCTTTGCCTGCAAACTTGTTAATCACATCCGCCACCAAACCTTCTGCCGCCCCCTGCTACGCTTACTTTCTCTTGCAATCCACTCCGTTACCCTTAAGGACCAGCGGTTGTCTTCGCATTACATGCCCTGCCCAGGCCCCTTTCTTCCTCTTGATTTCGACTAGGATGTCATTAACACGCGGTTGTTCCCTCACCGACTCAACCTGCTTCCGGTTTCTTAACCTTACACCTATCGTTTTTATTTCCATGGCGCGCTGCGTTGTCCTTAACTTAAGCTGAACCCTATTCGTTAGCCTCCACGTTTCTGCCCCGTAGGTGAGTACCGGTAAGATACAGCTGTGTACACTTTTCTCTTTAGGGATAATGGTAAACTGCCATTCTTGATCTGAGAGAACCTATCATATGCGCTCCACCCCATTCTTATCCTTCTGGTTATCTCCCTCTCATGATCCGGATCAGCTGTCACTACCTGCCCTAAGTAGACGTATTCCGTGACAACTTCCAGCCCCTCGCTGCCAATTGTGAACTGCTTTTCCCTTTCTAGACTGTTGAACATTACTTAGGTTTTCTGCATGTTAATTTTTAGACCCAGCGTTCTGCTCTGCCTGTTCAACTCATTGATCATGATTTGCAGTTCGCGTCCTGAGTGACTCAGAAAGGCAATGTCATCAGCGAATCGCAGATTATTTAGGTATTTTCCATATACTCTTATTCCCAACTGTTCCCAATTTAGGCCTCGGAATACCTCCTGCAAACATGCGGTGAACAGCATTGGCGAGATCGTGTCTCCTTGCCTGACGCCCTTCCTTATTGGAATTTTATTGCTGACTTTATGGAGGACTATAGTAGCTGTGCAGTTGCTATATATATCTCCCAGTATTTTGACATAAGGCTCTTCTACACCCTGATTACGCAATGCTTGTATGACTGCTGAGGTTTCCACTGAGTCGAATGCTTTCTCGTAATCAATGAAGGCTATATATAGAGGTTGGTTATATTTTGCGCATTTTTTATCGCCTGATTGATAGTGTGATTATGATCTATTGTGGAATATCCTTTAGGACAGCCTGCCTGATCATTTGATTGATTAAAGTCTAAGGCTGCCCTGAATCTATTAGCGATTACCTTAGTAAACACTTTGTAGGCAACGGATAGTAAGCTGATCGGCCTGTAATTTTTCAACTCCTTGACGTCTCCCTTCTTATGAATTAAGATAATGTTTGCATTCTTCCAAGCTTCTGGTACAGTCGAGGTCATAAGGCATTGCGTATAGAGGGTGGCTAGTTTTTCTAGCACGATGTCCCCTCCATCCTTCAACAGATCTGCTGTTACCTGATCCTCCCCAGCTGCTTTTCCCCTTTTCATTGCTTCTAAGGCTTTCTTTACTTCATCTTTCGTTACTGGCGGGATGACGCATTGCTGTGCACTGCTGTCCTTCTCATTAACGCTCTGATTACATTGGCTACTGTACAGGTCTGTGTAGAGCTCTTCGGCTACGTTAACTATCTTATCCATATTTCTAATGACATTGCCCTGCTTGTCTCTTAATGCATACATCTGGTTTTTACCTATGCCTAGTTTCCTCTTCACTGTTTTTAGGCTACCTCCGTTCTTTAGAGCATGCTCGATTCTCTCCATAATAAACTTCCTTATGTCGGATACCTTGCGCTTATTGCGCTCACGTGCTAAGCACGTACATATTATCTTCCAGTATGCAAACAACACGCTTTCGAGCATTAGTACACAGTGTGTCTTGTAAAGATATTGAAAGCATTATCTTGCGTGCTTTCACAAAACTAAGTCCGCATTTGTCGGTCCTATGGTGGTAATAAAAGAGTATGTGTTTACCATCTCTTCAACTGAACCCAGGGACGATTGAGCGATTCAGGTCAAGTAGGCGACAGCAACTTATATCAATGCATGGTGTCACGACCCAGTTTTCTTTCAGGCGAAGCCACATTTAACGAAGCTGGTCAGAAGCTACAGCAGAATACTCCTCGGGATTGCACTACACAGGCCGCAGAATCACGGATGTGAAATTATTCCCGAGGCTCTCTCTCTCTCATTGCATTGTATTACACAGGCCGGGGCATCACGGAAGTGATATTCCTCGAAGAATTCGTTCTCTCATTTCGAAGCGCGGGCCTCTCGGCCTATACTAATAAAAAGAAAATTCACGGTAGCTGCCGACTGCAAACATCACGAAACGCCGCAGGTCGTTAAGGCCGTGCAATCTCGGTGACTCGCCTACGTCGAAAGCGCGTCGCCGCAGCTCACGAACACTGTCCAGCGCTTGGCCTCCAAGTACGTGGGTCGAGTAATTCATGGGAAAGTGTCAACTGCGAAGAATGATGTCCTCCCTCCGCGCCAGACAGCGGCACCACCTCTACTGTGGGAGCGGAAACGAAAACTGGGTCCGCGTGCTTGCGAGGAGGACAGAGAAGAGATTGAGAAGGCCATTCTCTTGCCCTCTGTCTTGTAGCTTGCGATGAATTCTAACAGGTGGCGCTGTCCTCCAGGACGATAGAATAAGCCGACTTAAGTAGAAGACTCCGGTCTTCACACTGATTTTATTCCTGACTGCGCTTGCATTGCACGGAATGCTTGCATTGAACTTGCGATCATGCAGCAAAGACATTTTAGCGTAACCTTAAAAAATTGGACCTGGTTCAAACTGCCGCTAGCTTGGACGATATTACACGCAGTGTATTCTCCCGACAAGTTTTTCGTTTGAGAGCGCATGAAAGTCCGCACACGAAGCTGTACAATTTTTAAATTTTTTGCGTAAATTTGCTCTCACGGTTGGCATGGAGACTCCGGCGTGTAATTTCCCTTTGTATGCGTTTTCCTAGTGATAGATTCATGTATCGGTTTTCTCTTTGTATCCATACTATTTTCTGTTTTTATCCACGTGGATACACTGCATGGATTACAAAATATACTGCTCTTACTGAGTAATTTTTACTAAGAGGGCATGCTATTTGCGATTTGAGGGCAATATCAGGTAATCAATGATAGCGTCCTTATGCCAGCTTGTAACGTTTCCCAGTGAACTGATTAATGCTCTGTTTGTTTCTCGTGCGCTTTAACATTTTGAACAATTTCGCACCTGAAAGCGGGTTAATTACAAGGATTCTTTGTTGTGCGGAGTCAAAAGCCATGTGAATGGCGCAGAGCTATCACTGCAACATGCTTACGTTTGGCGTCACTTCTGCGGGGTGGTACGAATTGTGATGCATCGAACAAGCGTTTGTGAATTCTTGCCTTCCACACTACTTTTAGCTGGGGGATAAAATAATGCAACAATTTTTCCCAAACATGGCAGGAAAGTTCCGAATTATAAAAACAAGGTCACACCGCCATTTTTAAAAAAAAGTGTTCCAAGAAAAAAGCTTCTATATTTGCCTCCTAAAATTTGACAGAAAGCTTTTCGGAACCTCCAAGGGGAACTCTGGTTTGGGCTAGTTGGTTCATGGTTCACAAAGAAAACGGCGCGAAATACGGGGACAGAAGAGAAACAAACACTGCGCTGGTCCTGTCGTGTTTGTTTCTCTTTTGTCCCCGTATTTCGCGCCGTTTTCTTTGTGAATCAAGAACCTCCATGGAATCTAGTTAAATTTGTTCTCACAGATGAGCGCAAAGGGCGGAATTCACAACGGTTCTCTTAGATACGCGTGGCTCGGGATTCGTTGCCATCATTTTCATTGGTTGTTTTCTTTTGACTGCAATTGGATTGGCTGTCATGACTGGTAATCACGCTTGCACGAGTCAGTCAAGGAATGCTTTAATCGACAGGAGTTTAATAAACGAGTGCGGAGATTTTTTTTTAGAGTGTCCGACCTGCTGTAGCCTTATCAAGATACGCACCTCCAAAGGTTTAAGTGGCTACGTGACTGGTGTAATGAATCTACGTGAGTGGTCTTATGAGGGTGTTTGTTGAGAGAGAGTTTGTAGCTGTATATGAGCACAGTGTACTACTTGAAACTTCTGGCGACTGCCCGAACAGACTGGCGGACCTAAAGCTCAAACTTATTGACAAAAGTGTTACTGGTGAGCCAATTCTGTACTCAGGTTCAAGCGTGCTAAGAGCAGTCATGCATGAGCGCTTCGTGAGTGATATCTCGGGAGGCAAAGTTCGCGTAAACCAAACTGTGCGTTATCTAGTGACCTACCTGATTAGAGGCTGCTGGCTTTCGACACTGTGTTCCTTTGCTGTGGAACGTCGCGATCAAAACAGCCTTAAAATAATGTTTTGTAATGCTTTATTGCAGTAGACGGCTTACAGATACAAGCATATGCGCCGCTGCCGCCTTTGGTTTCACTCCAAAGAAATCGTAACAGCAGGGACATTACCTTAGCTTGGACTCCTTCTGTCCTTGCAAATAAGGTTTAGTTATCTCGAACAGACACAGAGATTTTTTTTTTAATGGAAATGACTGTGGCCAAGGCAAGCATGCGCAAAACGAGCTTAAGTTTTCCATTTCTTGTCAGGTACAATTCTCATTTTGTTTTCGAGTTACATCAATGGGTCGGTTCAGCCGCCTAGACAAGGCTCTTGTGAAGAAGGACAAAAAAAAAAAAAACATGGGTTAAAAACAGAGAAGAAAAATTAACCTTCGTATCAGTGGCTGGAATTGCGTATAATGAATAAAATATTAACCTTCCTTTATTTTCGATATGCGCTGTGTTGCGTGGATTCCCAGTCGAAAAAAAAAAACGACGCCACCGTGCCCATAAGACAAAATGTTTTGTTGTTCTGTAGTACCCACATTTTTTCTGCATTATTAGTGTTTTTTTGTAGGATTGCAGTATTTTTTTTCTACTACTGTAGTAATCTTTTGTAGTTCTGCCACTACGACAATGGACAGTGCGGCATTGCAGCAAATTTTGTTGTACTACAGTTCCTGTCACAAAATACTGTCGTCTGCGTTGAGAACAGAAAATTTTATGCTGTGTTTTCGATAGAGTTAATTCAGCTTCTGCTCTTTTCGACTCCGTAGAAAGGTCACGAAGCCACCGAATTCCGTAAACACACATTGAATATTTAACAATCGCGTCAATAAGTATCCGGTACACCCAAACTGCCTGAGAATTAAAAGACGTATTGGAAATGCTCTGGGGCCAACTCACTTGCACGTCCACAACATCGTACCTGCCCATATCTCTAACAGATTCGCATCTGGGCCCCTGCACTTTCGGAGTTACATGTCATCCCACAGCCTTATTGTAGCGTCGATGACATCTAGCACATAGAAAATTAGTTTCTTCTCTTCTCTCTCGTTTCTCTTTGCATATTTTCTACCTCTGTGCAATGGTCCATTCTTGCAGAAAACGACTCTTGAAACTTGAAATTTTTGTTTAGTGTAGTGAATTATGTTCTGTTCAATTTGACCCTTTCTTTTCATTTTTGTTGTATTCAAGATTACAAAGCGCATACCACCAGAAATAGGCACACAGCTTTTCACTTTTTTTCTAATTTAATATTTCGATAGAAAATGAAGTGTGCAAGGAAAGAAATCTGAGAAAGTGATGACCTTCGTAATGAACTAGGCGTGATACATCCATTCGCGACGCAGGATAGTGGTCTTCGTGCTTGAGAAACTGCGTCGTGATCCAGCGAAAACGATCAAGCTCCGTAGGTGGGAAGCGGAAAATCCCTCGGTCCCAGTGAGATTTAGCCCAAGTGAGTTTCGCAGAACTTTAGTGCGCCAGAGTGGAGTAGTTTCGAAACCAACCTAGCACCATAACGTGTGCCGCATCACCAAACAATGAAATTTCTCGTGCTGACGGCCAAGGAGTGCTTCAGCACGCGTGGTTATTGGTAGCGTTGGTATCTATTCCCACCATTGCCAACACTGTGAAATGGTTATTCATGCGAAAAGATTATATGTCTCATTAGCACAAAAACTGGCGTCCGCCGTCTATGGCACGAAATTCGGAGGATGTAAGAACGCCGGTGAACAATGTCACAACACATGTAAGCGAACATGCAGTCATGAATGATGAAACGGAACGTATTTTGGCCCATGAATTTATAACTCGTAGTCATAGTAATACCTCATGACTCTCAAGCATTCTGCAACGTATCATGACTATAAGCGCTTTTCAAGTAACATAATGTGAGGTGTATATAGTTTGTACAATAGTTGCGTAATTATGACGCGTAATCATAGTCATGAATCATTACTCATAATCATTCTGCAACGACGTATGACTGAGCACTTTAAAGTTAGTCATAGTCATCACGCATGACTCAGCACCTTACAAGTAACGCAATATAAGGTGTATGGAGTTTGCACAAAGTATGCATAGTTATGACGCGTAGTCACAGTCGTGACTCATGACTCATAATCATTCTGCAACCTACATTATTCAGCAATTTAAAAGTATCGTAGTCATCACACGTTATCATAGTCGTCACGCAAGACTAAGCACTTTACTTCTACAAGTAACGTAATGTAATGTCTATGGAGCTTGTACAAATTTTGCATAGTCATTCCTAGTAGTCATAGTCATTCTGAAACGTAGCATGACTAAGCACCTTAATGCTTTCGGATTCTCACACGTAAGCAGTCCTAGGTGTCTGTGCCGAATTTTTTTTTGACTAAGAACAACTTGTTTACAGATATGTCTTCTCGCTTGGGCACAAGCTTTCTACGATTTTGGACTTTCCGCAGAGTCCACTTGCTCACTGATGCATCTTTTGAACACCCTTACCAAATTAAAATAAATCTTTTAATGGTGGCGGTGTTTAGCGACGGTATAAAAGTGAATGCGGCTGTGCAACCTTAAGTCTGGCAAAAGAAGTCTCGTTCCGTGGCGCGATAAACACAAAGCTGGAAATACGTGTCTGCACCACTAAACCCTATGACCTGAGGACAAATAATTACCCAACTGCACGTTCTGTCAGAAAAGCCTCGCACTGTATACTTAAAGCTGGCTCAATAATTTGCTGTGGCGGAAGAAAGCAAGGGAACCTTTATTCCTTGGACTCGTCACAGGCCTATATTTTTTAGCCGGTTGATAGTCTATACTGCGAATTCGAAGTTCTACGTATTAAATAGCGAGAAGACAAGCCAATGTAGGAAGGAAATAATTTGGAGGCTGAAACCTATTAGCATGGTTTGAATTAAACTGCTTGCTATTTACAACTTGTTTATCTCATTTTTGCTGGAGGCTTTGCCTTTGTCAAGTTCATTACATGATGTAGCATTCATACCGGGGTAGCACAGCAGCAGCGTCGACTATAAAGATTGTAAGGCTTGCAACATTTCTCCGACAGCGGGACGATAAGCAGTTTTTTTGCTTCTCTCTTGGTTCGTGTCCTCAAAAGAACGCCACGAATGGTATCATGTTTGCCTTTTTGAAAATGTTTTATTCCTCCTCCGTCTCACCCATTTGTTAATTTTAAATTAAAGAAAGAAGTAACTGGTCGACTACGGCGTCATTATCTGTCATGTAAAAAAACAAGAATCAGATGATTTTATCGACTGGCAGGTAGCGATGTTCTGTTACCCTAAAAAAAAAAAACAATGTTGCGAATGCGTTGAGTCTAGGAGTCGAACTCAAGCTAGAAATGGTTTTGGATGAACTTGCCACAATAGGAGAGTGTCCAGTCGGAAATTGCTCTTAACACTGAGAAAAAAATATATAATGATAAATAATTTAATCAAATTAGTGAGGTGCCATCTGGGTCCTGAACCACAGGGGGTGGTGAGGAGGTGCTTTGCAATCTATATGGTTTATCAAGCTTCTGGCGGCTTCCATTGCAGGATGCCAGCTATGGGTACTAATAACCACCGCTTTGAAAGTCTTTATAATATGCGTAAGCAGTGGTACAGCTCTTCCAGGACTGGAGCCACCGTGTAGAAGAGTTGGGTCTCGCCGTTATGTTCTACGGCAGGATGTGCCACCAGGGAAGGAGACAAAATTAAAAACGAGTTTAAACTTTTGTCGCCGCTGCTTGGTACTCTGAATAGCATAAGCTGGGTTGTCCACTATACCAGGACGGGGGAGCATTGGCGTTCGGCGTACCTAATCTAGTTCCCTGAACATAACAAGGGGAAAATATTGCGATGGCTTGCAGTTTCTTTCTTTCGCACTTCCTTAATCGCAGCTAGGACCTGTTGAAATGTTCGAAAAAACCGAGAGATGGGAACGAGACGTAGCGAATGAATTGGTTTGCAATATTCTTGTTTTTATTGTGGTGTAAATAAATAGGCGACAGACAGTACAAAACACTTATACAAGCAGAAGCGACGAACAAGGGACAACGGGCACCATACCGACGCGCAGCACTAGAAGACGCCATTCGAAAGCCAAGTGAGAAACCCCGATGACTCTAAACGAAAAGGAATCCCCGGCTCTTTACGGCCGGAAGCCCATCGTTGAGCGAGTCAGGCAGCCTCGGCGTACAACCATCACAGTCACATTCACGCAAACAAGCGGCAGCGTTGCCGGTCTCGTGTACACATACCAACACAAACAAAGAAACAACACTCAACGACAAGTTGTGCAAGTTCTCGGTTCTTGCAATGCGGCAGAAAGACGGACAGGAGCAGTGTGCGCAAAATGGCCTGAAGCAATAAAGAGAGCTAAAGCACTGCAGGAACAATAGCCACATTAGAGACGTTGCAGAGAACAGCGGCGGAGACCATTGAGAAAAGAATTCTGCTTCCCAGGAGACGCCAGAGAGCGTTCGTCCCCTCGCGTGCCCGCGAAGCCCGCCGCCCAGTGGCTCGGTTGCGTAGGAACTGGAAAAAACGTGGCGAGGTCGCTATCGGAAGCCCTGTAGTGGCGATGACACACGGCAAGCCACCGATCTGCCACGGTGGCGTAGCGCCGCGTACTGTAATACACTGCCTGAATGCATCGTAGATCATGACCACGCTCTAGTCAACAGCGCCATGTCTGAACGTTGCTTACTGAGGCGCAGACCACCGCGGAACTTACGGCACGTTGTCTGCCCACTAGCCCTGAACACAGGTGCCCTCATGACCCGGATATGGCGAAGAACTCGGTCGTGAAATGCGTCTCCACATGAACGAATGAACGTGGGTGCTTCATAAGAAGGGCGTTTTTAAGTGCATGCCGGCGCATGGCAAGAGAGGAGGGCCTGCGTTCTGTACAAGTGGGAGCAACTTTTTCTGTCGTGCGCCATGCGTGACCATGGGAGGGACAGGAACTTAGTATTTGCCGAAGTATGCCGGTGCAGCGTAGGTGGGGGTCAGAAAAGCCGCTGCAGCTTTCACGTGGTGGTGCTTGTCGACGACGGCGACGGGCTTGGCATCGTAGACGGCTCCTCCGGTCTCACCGGGAGCGGTGCCGGGCTCATTGGTCTGCACGGTGGCACGGAAGCCAGCGGCGTCGGCGACGTAGTTGACCTGGCGGTAGATGCCGTTGGCGTCGGTGTAGCCATAGGAGCCCTTCTTCTGGTTGTTGCCGTCGCTGCTCTCCTGGCGGGTGAGCCGAGTGCCGAACTCGTCCACAGTGTCGTAGCCGAACTCGTACGGCTGCGGGGGCTGCGTGAAGACACCGAAAAGCAGGTGTTCGCTGTTAACAGTGATGTACCCTGGTCACGCCTCAATGATGCTAGAGCCGCCGCTGTGGCTCAGTGGTTATGGCGCTCGGCTGCTGGCCCGAAAGACGCGGGTTCGATCTCGACCACGGCGGTCGAATTTCAATTAATACAAAATTCTAGAGGCCCATGTACTGTGCGATGTCAGTGCTCGTTAAAGAACCCCAGGTGGTCGAAATTTCCGGAGCCCTTCACTACGGCGTGCCTCAAAGTCTGAGGCGCTTTGTGATGTTAACCCCCATAAACCATACCAGACCAAACCAATGATGCTAGCATTCGTCGCGGTGGTTCAAGACTGGTCGAAGACAGCAAGGACAAGATTGACCGAATTTGCTTCGGAATGGATCAAGCTAGTCCATATTCAGGATCTCCGCGTCTGCTGCTTGCTGTTTCATTATACAGAGTCGAAAGGGCAGCTATTCCTGCTTTATTCGTTACAACATAACCTGTGTTCTTTTTAGTCAAACCTGTATTCACTGTTTTATTTTAAAGTTGTTCGTGTTTTAAAGGCAACGACGAAGGATGACAAAACGCTTGCAGTGGATGCCCAGATATACAAGGCCAAGTTCCTTACTGTGCAGTGTAAAGTGCCATAAATGTTTACGTGCGCTAACAAATTTAATTCTGCGAGTGGCATCTTCTTCCGCACTATGTGCAACGCTAATGCTAATTATAGTAGATGCTAAAACTATTTCTTAAACTATTTCGTAACGCCGCGTCTGTGGAGTACGCAAGCGGCTGCTTATAAAGCATATCTTGCCTTATAATTAAAACACGAAAAGTAGTTATTGTTGAAAAAGAAAAAGATGCATGCTGAGAATACAGCTTTGCCCATTTTTAAACCGATTGGAGCTGTCTGTCGAATTTTGTTTTATTACGTGACCAGAGTATATTGTCTCACAGTGATTTGCAAGGAAATAGTTCTCGTGTATGCGTTTTTTTTTTAAATACCAGACGCTCCTTCAAGTTCTTCGCTACTGATCACATCGGCCACCATTCACTATGTTCATGTATGTGAAGACACCGATTCATTCTGTATCGGCTACTACACTAATTTATATAACGTTCAGCTACTGAAAGGAAGGAAATTCAGAATGTTATCTCCAAACCGTCCTTTTTCTCGGTGCCGTCTTTTCTAAGCCTCGTAGGTTCTGAAATCCAGATGCCGCTGCAATATAACGCTCATGTTACGCTATGAGCCTAATTGATTGTCGAGCCAAGATAGGCATCGTTCATAATTGGTTTCAGTAGACGCTCGGCAAGGAAAAGGAAGGTACCCAGTGGTGACGAGGCATTGCAGAGGTTGACTATTTTTTGCGATATATTTTTTTGAAGCGCCATAATTACCTGGGAGGAGTTATGATAGGACCGACATGACACATTAGTAGAATGAAGCAGTGTCCTTCGTATCCTCTCCGAAAAGTTGCGCTTTAAGGCTCGCACAGAGGCTCAGAAAGGATATTTCGGAACTTAGCATACGCACAAGACGTCGGCACATCCAATTCAAGATTAACATTTCTTATCTTAAGTAGCTGCTGGTTGCGAGTTATCGCAGCTATTCTCATTGTATACCATCACTGGTGAGTGTTCAAGGCAGGACCACTGACCCGAAAGACACGGGTTCGACCCCGGCAGCGGCGATCGCGTTTCGATGGAGGGCAAATGCTTGAGACCCGTGTACTGTGCGATGTCAGTGCATGGTAAAGAACCCCAGGTGGTCGAAATATCCACTACGGCGTCCCTCATTGCCTGAGTCGCTTTGGGACTTGAAACCCCATAACATCATCAAGGCAGTGCCATTGAGACAATGCTGCTACTGGTGGAAAGTATAATGAATATGATAAGTTTACCCAAATTACTTGTGAGCGTTAAACTATTAACCAGCTTGAAAAACGTGAAAATGTTAGTAACAGTGTCCTCTCCTTGTCTGAGGGGCGCAGCACGAGCTGAACGATAACTAAATAAAATGTTAACCAGTCATATCTTTCACGATGTTTTCTGCCCACATTCCAGTTAGGTTTAACTGTACCACAAACTATGAACATCTCCCCAACTCTCCACTTACATAGACGGGTTCGGCCGCGATGGTCTTGACTACAGCCGGAGCAGCGATGAGACCTCCACCGTAGCCGAAGGCACCGCCGCCGTAGGGTCCTGCGCCGGCTCCGAAGTGCGTGGCCAAGCAGGAGGCGTATCCCACCAGAAGAGCGAAGGTCACCTGCGAAGACAGCAATGCATCTGTCAGGTTGCATAGGAATCGGTGCAGTAAACTTTGCAGGCTTTATTTTATATGGCAGTGATTTTCAGTGAGAGGTTAGAACCCCCTTTTACCCCTTACCTA
This sequence comes from Amblyomma americanum, assembly GCF_052857255.1. Lineage (NCBI taxonomy): Eukaryota > Metazoa > Arthropoda > Arachnida > Ixodida > Ixodidae > Amblyomma > Amblyomma americanum. Next base: position 179,533,061 of record NC_135499.1, read on the forward strand.
ACCTCACCGCTGGAGTATGTGTCCTGAGTATCTGTCTAAATCTTTCTCAGTACTCTTAGTGAATAACCCCTTACAGTCTTGCTCCCTCAGTGGCCGCGCTTACGAAAGCAGGTTTTGTTTCACTTTGTAAACCGATCAGTTTGAAGCACCATCAGCTTTCTTTATCTGGCAATTTATTTCTTTTCCTCTCCATTTATGCAGCCTGCCATGTCGCAGAAGAGCCTTCAGTAGCATAACCGCCAATGAGTTCTCGGTAGAAATGTCACACTTCTCTATTAGAAGCTACCCATGATTTTATTCTGCTATAGTTAACGGAACTAAAGGTTATGCGAAAGCAAAATGTTATTACTTGTTCCTAGAATAGTCTTCAAGAAAGCCGCTTTCGGTTGCTCGCACATTAGATTTATGCACTTAGCATCATGAGTAAGGTTTAAAGAGTGGTGTCATTATAAAATCCATTAGTGGAACATTATTATTATGAATCTATTCTGCTAGCGACCAATTTCGGCAACGATCAATCTTGATTAAGGGTAGTCCATTACTGTTTCGCTAATCGTGATATCTGAACTGAATACTTGTACGCCGATTTGGATAATGCATTTCTGGAAATAGGAACGATGTTTCGATCACAGATGGCGCTATTAATACTATTAGCTTGCGTTAAACAAGGAGAAATCCTGGCGAGAGTTGGGAGAAACCTGCTGCCTTTCTTCCTTACTTGATATCCTTATTTTCACTTTGGAGTTCGCCTTCCACGCTCCCGCTAGTCCCATCGGCCCTTTTCCCTTCATCGATTCTCCTGGTGTCCATGAATCCCGCGCCTTCGTGATTCGGGGCCATCGGAGGCCTATGCGTGTTCACCTTTGCAGCACGGTGCATGGGCACTTCTACTGCGACTCACCTGGGCGATCATTATTCCTGCGGAGGAGAGGATTAGAGGAGCCTGGGAGCTGAAACAGTGAAGAGCGGATAGCGAGCAGCAGCGACTGACGACATGTTGCCGGCAGCCGGGGCCTTCTTATACCCGCGGGTGCACGCGGCTCGCGGTGTGCGTCCATTGTCCCAATTCCGAGGTCACGCGTTTCGCGTCTCCGGATCGTCCGTCTCCGCCTTCGGCCGCCTCACAGGCGAATCGCCGGAACCCCTGCACCCTCTCGCCTGCGTCAGCAACGGCAGCGGTAGGGTGGCGGCGGAAAAGCAGCAAGTGAGGCGAAGTCATGAAGAACGCCGGCCACGGAGCGAGAGGAAACGCGCGAAAAAGCAATAAACACTAAACACCCGCGCAGGCAGCGAAGGCAGTAAGGGAAGATGATGTGGACGACGTGGTTGGCGACGCGAGCCCTTTCTTTTCTGCATTCTTGTTTTTCTCGCTGTCTCGGCGTAAAATAAATGCAAGTAAGGTGTCTCCCCTTCCCTTGCGTTTCACTTTCACCCCCGACAAAAGCCCGCCCTGTGTGTCCGCGCAGGGGGAAAGGGCGCTAACGTGCAGCAAGGAGGAGAGATGGGTGCGAGGTTTTGCATCAGCCTGCCACGACCTTTGTGTCGCGCGCAGGAACCGGGGCTCGCCCTGTCGTATACAGACGGAGCAGCAAGCTTTTTCATGCTGCTGATTGCCGCTGAATGTTGGGCCATTGTGTCGCCGGACGACCGGCGCGTATAGTCAAGGTAGCGCGCAAGGACGCGCCAAGAAGACGGAGAACTTCGATGATGGTGGCACGGGGTGGCCCGCTAACGCGCGCCCGCGTCGTCTGGCCCGCTCCGTAACCCAAAGTTGAATATGGATCCAGGCGCCCCGTCATCTTGCGGTTGAGTGGCACAAGCCCTGCTCTCCTCGAATGTGTGTCAGCGTAACACGTTCGGCTTTCGCGGAGGACGGGATGTTTGGCGGCGGGACGTTTTTGGGAGGCGGCGGCAGCCAAGGTTATTTCCGCGCTGACTTGTCTGACGTGCGACGGAGAGATGCGGGGACTTGGGGGCCCCCGTGAGTCGACACTTGAGTGATTAAAGAGGGCGTGAAGCGGGGGCCTTCGCTTAAAGGAGAACGGAGCAGAGTAGAAGGGACACCCACCGCCCTCCACTTTGAGCTGCAGTGATTGAGTTCGCCTAAATGCTCCGCGAAAAGCATGTTCGCCGTGAGATGCGGGCTGGATAAACAGGAGGAACTGGCTTTATGTGCAGTGCGTCCGCTGCTCGCGGGAGATCGGAAATGAATTAACGTGAATGTGTTCAAGCACGCCGACGCGCTAAGCGAAAAGAGCCATGCTGGTGGCTAATTATAGTGCGCCAGCGAGTGCCAGCAGTATACAGCTATATAAAGCCATGAATGGCTTGCACCCATACAAGAAGGCGTCTTTTTTAGATCGCGCACGGGTGCGCCATACTATCAACGTCAAATGCACAGCGTGAGATTCTCTTATTCCTGCAAGCTCAAGGCAGCGCAACGCTGAAAATGTGCCCGTCAAGGCGCTTCTATCGGGGAGAGGTCTCTTCGATGGCGAGTAAAGCGATAAAAAAACTGCATCTTACACATCTGGACTGCCGCCATATTTAGGCACTCTTTCATAACATCATCCTTAACGTTCTGGATATACGAACTCGCCAGTGTGGTTAATAGTGTTCGTGCGAAGCAAACTGCATTCGCGGTAGAGTACGTAAGGAAGTTCTCGACGTGTTTGTGAGTGCCAGATGTTATGTTGGCCACGTGTCGTGGCAAGCCCGATCAAGTGGTGTCTTGGTTGCGCGAAGTAAAAGAAGAAGAAGAAGAGATTAAGAAAGCGGATATCTACGAGTTCCGATCGGGATATGCAATTAGACTACCAAGGACGCGTCCTAGAGCACGTCGTGCTCACTTGATGTTCGATACAGAGGCGGCAGTCTCACCTGTGATCTTGAAGAAACTTGTTCTCCGGATAAGATGCTAGTACAGTCTGGACGGGCTAGATTTTTGATGCCTGAACTTGGCCTTTTGTGCAGCGATACATTTGTTTACATGTGGAGTAGCGCTGGAAAGAATGAAGCTAATCTCCACATAAGAGTGAAGACTGAACTTGCGCACAGTAAGAGCACGTGAAAACAACATTGTTACAATCCAGCCAATTACGAATCAACTAGCACCTCAGGATAACTGAAATATTTGTCCTGCTGTTATAAGCCACTTCTGTGTTGGTGGAATGGGCAAGGTGAATGAGCACTTAACTATAAAGATGCTTCCACGATAAGCATATGTTGGTCTTTCGCACTTCTTGCTTTCTTTCCACAAGAATACTGGGCATATGTTATTAGCGCTGCATGACGAGCACAGACAGAGGAAACACGGGGATATACCTAGGATAGTTTTGCTTTTGTTTTGAAGATTACCTTTCTGCATTGTGATTAAGTGATTTCGCCCTGCAATTCTTGAAGAGGCATTTATTGTCGTGTCTAACGATTTTTTTAGATTCTTCAGCCTTAAAGGATTTACCTGCTTCGTGTCAACAATCTTAAGTGCGTGTGTGTGTGGTAAGAATTTTTTTGGATACTGTGCATCAGTTCCTGCTTTATCATCTTGCCAGGTGCATCCCTAGGGTGAAATGTATCACGATTGAATAGCACCTCGCTCTTAGCTTTGCAGCTGTGTTATGCCAAGCACCGTGACTAAGGAAGACAAGGACTGTCGGATGACTTGACATGTATACAGAAGACAGAAACAAGAGCAACGACTTGCACATCATCAATGGTACACTCAATGGTAGCCATAACATGGGCAATGAGAGCAATAAAAACTTATGTGCTGGCTCTGCCCTAGTCGTTTTCGTGTGATTGGTTTACGAAGACGTGGAATGGCGATTGGAAGCAGTGTCTCACTTAGCGAAGTTTATAGCATCTATGTTCTGAACGAATATTGTACTGTCTCACTACCAATCTCAGTCACTGCGCTCGGTAGAAGTATTAAGGCGAAAGCCTTTAATGGCTCATGCTCGCATCCGTCTGTCCGTCCGTCCGTTACGCACTCTTCAACTCGATAAGAAAAAAATCTTTGTGCACGATGGGATTCGAACCACCATCCTTCCGTTCTTTCAGTGTACTTACACCCTTCTTAGAAGTGCGCAGAACCTTATGAAGAGTTTTTCTTAAGGCTTGTGAGCGTATTTGGGTTCTGGTATATTTATAGTGAGTTAACTCTTAATGAAGACACAAAATTGATTCAGCGGTTTCTTTTTATTGTTTTTTTTCTGTACACAACAAAAGACACTTGCACGATGCACAACAAAAAGAAAGCGATGTGATACACTACATACTATTCCCTGAAAGAGTTGCGTTGTCAGCTTGGTTCACTGTAGCATTTAGTAAGCGCTGGTCCGAATATTGAAATTCTTTAACGCATGTTTATGTTTCAGTCTGCCTTAATATAAGAAGAATTTAATGCGATGAAACCTTTTCTTAAAATCTGCGGTTCGTTAAAAGAACAACATGCAAACGTAGCGATTAAATTTAGGTGGTTTATGAATACAGCTTATCCTAGAGAACACTTATGGTTTGTGGAGAGGAAACCCAGGAGCACATGCAAAACAAAGGCGGACACCGGAAATAGGTCGCAAACGATCTCTGCAAATACTGCACCAGAAAGCTAACAGCTGCAGTGTGTGAAGAAAGGGTTACTAGTGACGAAAAGAACCGGCATAAGACAACGGGTTATAACAAAGCCCAAATGTTTAACAATGCATACTGTATTAAACAACGACAGTGTAGGCTTTTAACGATGGAGTAGTAGAACGTAATTGTAGGGTTGCCTTGAAAGCTCTGGCAGTGTTATGCGACAATGTTCCTATCCCTGTGAATGCACAGTCGACAGTCGGCACAAATGCTAACAACAAACACTCAAGCACGAACGAAACGAACACGAAGTATAGAGATGTGAACAGAAAGGTGACAAATAAATAGACAAACGCATCACTTAATTACAAATGCTCAGACGAAACAACAATACTGCGCACAAGAAATACGAGGACTAAAAACCGCGAGGTTGTTTTTCATGTTGTTGTTTTTTGTTTATATTTCTGCTATTTAGATTCATCTGCGCCGGTTGCCTTCCCGTCACTCGCGGCGTCTGGCGCGCATACATTCGCAATTCTTTCAAGAAACACGTGGGCGAGTGCAGGTAATCGTGAGGCGCAATGCTGAGAGAACAAAGTATAAAGTCTGCAAGCAGTCATATCTGCCGTGTAATTAAAACACGCGAGAATTTAATATCATATCTCTAATATATTTGCTTAATTCAGAGTAGTTAAGAATTTTTATGGCGTGTAATATCAGTGTCTGCAAATGTCTTCTGTATAATTAGTATCTTTCGCAACACTCAGATTCAAGTTTTCTAAGCCTGAATGCAAGGAGAACCTTGGAAGCGATTTGACATCGCGTGCATTTCATGTGCCAAGGCAATATATTGCCACAATGCCCTAAAGTAGATAATTTTTCAACATTTTGTTCATTCGAATAATGCTATTTTGATTCATAAAACGTGGACTTTTTTTTTTGTAATAGGCTGATGTTTGTCTAAGCAAAAAAAAAAAACGTTTTAAGTGATAATTTTATCTATACACCCGTATCGGAAAAACAGACACTATAGCGGTTTTCACTCAGCATACCCTGTCAACCCCGTGAAAGCTAACCTTTCCTTCTGAGATCTGTGCTAATAATCGTTCCGTAATTTCTTTTTTGTTCACACTGTCAAAGGGGGCGCGGGAGGCCGTGGGCGCTCGGAATGACAACCGGCCCTGTCGTACGGGCTGCTAGCTGAGGCGTGTCAGCTTTTTTTTTTTTTTTTTTTTAGTGGGAATAGGGAGAGTTGTAGTGCACGTCAGCCGGAGCACTGGCGGCGGTTCCGGGCTCGTTGGTGGTGACGGTGGCGCGGAAGCCTCCGGCGTCGGCCACGTAGTCGACGCGGCGGGTGATGCCGCTGGCGTCGGTGTAGCCGTAGGAGCCCGTGCGCGAGTTGGTGGCGTCGCTGGTCTCCTCGTGGTAGTGGTGTCCGCCCTCCAGGGGGTTCACGCTGTCGTAGCTGAAGTGGTACGGCTGCGGGGGCTGCGGAGAGAGAAGGGGAATTCACAAGACAGAAAGCGCGTTGAAATATGCGTCGTTCATTGGATGGAGGAGAACGGGGAGAGACGCTTTAATGATTACTCTTGGTGTTTGCCTGGTAGCCTACCTGGCAGGTTGCTCCTAATGAGGGTGAAAAAGCTGAAGCGAAGTATTTGAGCTACCCGCCGCGGTGGCTGAGTGGTTAGGGCGCTCGACTACTGATCCGGAGTTCCCGGGTTCGAACCCGACCGCAGCGGCTGCGTTTTTATGGAGGAAAAACGCTAAGGCACCCGTGTGTTGTGCGATGTCAGTGCACGTTAAAGATCCCCAGGTGGTCGAAATTATCCCGGAGCCCTCCACTACGGCACCTCTCTCTTCCTTTCTTCTTTCACTCCCTCCCTTATCCCTTCTCTTACGGCGCGGTTCAGGTGTCCAACGATATATGAGACAGATACTGCGCCATTTCCTTTCCCCCAAAACCAATTGTTATTATTAAGCACTTGAGCAACTATATACGCAACATTTTTACAGATGTTGTGATCGCAGATCTGTTTAAATTTTTGCAGACGGTGTGTGATCCTCGTGTACTGAAGACAATTTTACAAGCCTTTGTTCCACGTGAAGCCGAAGGTGCGTGCCAGGGACCGAGTGTTTTAACGAGACAGAGGGCAATGTGCTGCAGGACACCCGAAGTGTTTTAACTTCTTTGTGAGATGCTGTAAAATTGCTGCAGTCGCAGGTCAAGCGTGAACTCGCTTAATACCTGCTCGTAGCGTGCAACATGCCTCTCTTTCATGCTTTCTGCGCATTTTGTGCTCTACCTTCCTTTTTTCTGACCTGAACACTTTTTTAGTCATCTCTCTGCCGTTCCCAGTGCACTGCAGCGAACTCTACACAGGAGCACCTGATTTCCCATGTGTGTTTCCTTTGTCAGCGTTTTCGCAGTTTATTCCTACTCTTGGGAGGAAGCGTGAAGTGAATTTCTAGGCTCAAAGCTCTTTTAACACTGTAAAGAAAACCTGCATACTCGTAGGTATAAACCGCTAGAATGAACTTAGCCAGTGTTTTTTTTTTCCTTTGCAATATGAGAATGCAGCAGCTTGCGGCGCTTAACAGTGGTTATAATTACTGTCACAAGTATATGTAATATTTGCATCCTTGCACTGCAATCGACAATCGAGTTGCGTTCAAGGGAAAAAAGAGGCTCACTATTTTGCCTTGTATCTGGGTGCAAAGGGATTGAATACAGGTAGTTGATGAGTCTGCTGACAAAATAACTTTGGGTGTCTGAGACTTGAAAGCCCGGTCGCCTACTCTTCTGTATGATCTGAACATATCTTGCTCTACGAATTATTTTACTGTAAAAACATCTGCCTCTCAGTGCCTGCGAAGTTTGTTCCGTTTCAGTATTTTCCAGAAAATTAAGTTTTTGCTGGAAGCGATCTCTCGGATCCTCTGAAGAAACACAATTTGAAAAAACTGAGAGCATTTATAAACAAACACTCCAGGTAGCTTGTATACGTGTCTCACATTCGGAATGAGGTGCCGTATCGTTGCGAACGACTGAACAAACACGATAACAGCAGGTTGACGTGACGCTGGGCATCCGCGTTCGGTTATCGCAATTTCCTCCTTCTCATTCTGTGACGCGCTGTAGCTTGAAGTTAGAGCCGTCGACGGTGTTACCTCGTTAGGTCGCGTGCCGGAAAAGCGGCCTGGACAGAGCTCGGCACAGTCACAGACGCGAGAAAGATCCCACACGCAATAAGAAGAGCAGTACCAAGAGAAAGAACATCACGACTGCGTAAGCAGTGAAAACGAGACGAACTCAAGAGAATCTATTCACGGATGGCTAAATGGAACTGTGGGCAACCGTGCCTCGGTTTTCCGCCTCATGAAGTGTTGAAAACATAAAAACGGGCAATGTGCTGCGTTCCCAGCGCTCACGTAATAGATGAAAGAAGGATTTGTTGTTGCTTTTCGCACAGATTCGCAGTGCAATAGGAAGAGATGGCGGAGGTATTCGTGCTTTCTGTTGCTAAAAAAAAAAATTAAAGTAACAAGCGAAAGTGGTATTTTTGCTGCGTTAGCTTCTCGCGCGTGCGGAAGCCTGCCTTCCTCTTTGTGTGCTCTATTTACTTTACGTTACCAGAGAGCGTTTAGGAAGGAATAGTCTTGTCGTAAACATAGGCTGTCGAATGGCTTCTGACGTTAGCTTTCCCTTGCAAAAAATTTCTTTACACAGTCTATAGACTGTTCGTAGATTTTTGTCTATAAAGTTTATAAACATTCTGTAGACAAATTCTATAGACCAGTCTATACGCAATAAAAATCCTTTAGACAGTCCATAGATAACCTAAATATTTAGGTGCATGCACTCTTAGTATACTTTTTTCTATAGACAGTCTATATACTATGAATAGACAAAGGATATATCTATAGGAAGGCAATAGAGTCTATTAGAAGTCTACACACAGCCTATATAACATTTTATAAAGGTTTTGTTAGGCTGAGCGATGTTTTGGGGCAGAGGGTACTATAGTTTTTAAACCGAAAGAACAACATTGAAATGGTACTGGCAAGGAGCAAAAGTACCATACCGGAAGTGAGGATGGGCAAAGAATGAGGCCTTTAGATTTTGTGGGGGTTAACATTGCAAAATAGTTCAGGCTATGAGGAATGCCGTAGTGGAGGCCTCCGAATAATTTCTAACACCTGGAGTTCTTTAGCCTGCACCAACATCGCATAGTACACGAGCCACTAGCATTTTGCCTCCATAAAAATTCCACCGTCATTCGGATCAGGAGCCCAGCGCTATAACCACTGAGCTACCGCAGCGGATTGACAAAAAAGGAAGCACTTAAGCGCACTCCTTACAAATATAAAGGCTTGGTTTTTCATCGTTCACAGTTCGTTATCTTTTTTACAAGCTTTACTATGACACTACCGGAGCGAATTCTCTATTTCAAACTCTAAAGGACAGTGCAAGAGGTTTCTCATAGTGTCAGTTAAAAAAAAAGATATTTTAGCATCAAACTTGGCGACAACTCTGCAAGTTTTTCATTTCTTAATAGAAGGTGTGGCGTTTAATGCGCTCGCTACAGGGCAGGCATACTAGGCTGAGCTACAACGGGTGTACGTCCTTGGACATCTCTGTCTACGGCGTGCTTACACCCAAATTAACAAATTGCTGTCATCTTGTCACGCATCGTTCTGGCGGTGTCGTAACAACGTGCTACTTTCCTCCTTTCGTGCAGAATCTTTCCACGCTTTGAAGCAAGGAAGACAACCGCACGGGCGTGCAGTCCTGACCTTCTGTTGACGAGGTATTTAGGACGGCGTAACAAGAATGCGGGAGAGCTCTTTCAAGTCGGCTAGGCACAGCCTCGCTCGACGGTTTTCATTTTTTTTTGCACGTTTTGCGAATAGTTTTCCATGACAAAACAGCATGACAAAAAAAAAACACTTAAACATAGTTGTTATGCGTGCCAGGCTCAGCAGAATACTGCTGTTTGACGATGTGGTCAATATATTTGACGCCTGGTGTTCATATAAACTGGGATACATCGTTACATGCTTTTGAAACATCAAAAAGCATTATCTTTCGTGTATTTCTCTAAATTGATAGAAAACGGTTCTCAGTTTCAATATTTCTTACAAACAACTCTATAATTTCGCGGTCTCATCAGGCGTATGCCCGTAAAGGTCCGGTCATTTCCCTGTCGTTGCCGTTGATTTTTCAAACAGTTTCGTTGCTAGTGTTCAACTAAATGAGGTCATTGCTCTCATGTTACAAAGCCCACTTTTTGAGGCACGCTTATTTAGCACGCTTGTGGTTTGGTTTACGTGCTTTTAACGTCCCAAAGCGACTCTGGTTCTGAGGAACGCCGTAGTGAAGGGCTCCGGAAATTTACACCACCCGGGGTTCTTTAACACGCACTGACATCGCGCAGTACACGGGCCTCTAGAATTTCGCCTCCATAGAAACTGTACCGCCGCGGCCGGAATTGAACCTGCGTCTTTCGGATCAGCAGCAGAGCACCATAACTACTGAGCCACCGCGGCGGACCTCAGCAAGCTTGTGTTGCAGCTGAAGTGTGGTGCGTAGAAAAACGTATCGCAGAACACTCATTTCATCCCCTTTCCTGCATGTATCATATGCAAGATTTTTTTGTTATAACTTTACTAGGCTGAAATCCTTCAAACGTTTTTGAGTATTTTGTATCGAATAAGTATTTCGCGCAAGCAAAGAGGAGTATTCATTTCCGAACGTGAGATAAAATTTTGTTTAAAGGCATTTGTTGCGGCGCGCAAAGTTCGTTTGTGTCTCACGCTTCCCAGCGCTCGCCTTCCATTGTTCTAGTGTGCGGTGACGGCTCCTTCCGCGACTGCGAAAGGTCGTTACGCGTTTTATAGCCACGAGCACCGCAGACGTGTCTGGTACTGTCGGGGTCGCCCTGTGCATTCGCAAGAGGTGAAGGCGAATTTCGGGCCACCTGCAATACTGCCCCCAGTGGCCACATATGTCACTGCGTTAGCCGAATGCTTTTTCCTTTCCCTTTTCTCTTTCTCTCTACGTTGTAACGACCACCGACTCCTCCTCGTTAAAATACTGTAAGCAGCACCGCCGGGAACAGTGGCTCTATTGTTCGGCCCGCAGAGACACGTGGGGCAAGCCGCGAGAGTAACTAACTGCTTACGTCAACGTAGCCGCCGCCTGGGTAGACAAGCACCTGGGACATGGCGCAGGCGATCACCGCCAGGAAGACGATCTGCGAGAAAAAAAAGAAGGAACAGAAGTAAAGTGAGCCCTTGTGGGTATGTGTCATTTTATGAGGACAACAGCAGCAGCAACAGTAGCCAAATTTCCCCGCTCTTCTTTTATCAAGTGGATAGATACTGTTCGACACTTTGCGTTTCATGAACATGTCGGCGTCACACAACGCAGAACGCCATGATGAAATTAGCACTGCTTGTGCGGACTGCAGAAGACTTTACAAGGCTTGTTAGGCGCTCAAAAGAACACTGGTGCGAGTACGCTGGGCGAAGAAAGGTACACGCCTGCACAGCTGGTAACTTTGTAAACAGTAAGAGAGCTAAAATAACATTTTTTTTGGAGATGTAAAGTTGGGCTAGTGGCTTGATTTCTGTAAGGATAAGGAATGATGTGAAGTTCAATTTATGAGAATTATTTTATGCCCTTAACGGTGACTTAATAGATCAAAACCTTACAAATAAGGCGTCCTTAATTCTTGTCTTCATTTCTGAGGTAATAACACGTGCTAAAATATTACTTGCATGAAACATCGCTGAGACTGTGTACTCTACACTGGCTGTGAAAAGATAACAGTAATAACAAATCCATCACAACGGCCGAGTCATATCTGTGCATAAATCGCACCTCTGCAGTAATCACAGCCCTTGCTGCCAGTCTTAAGAAAGTGAGCAAATTGCTAGGGTGTCAGAAATGGCTGACGCACCAACGCGTTCCGCTTTCACATTAAACGGGCTGCTTGATATCGCAGTACAGTGCGCGCAATGGTATATCAAAAGATTCACATGCACACAGTGCACACTTCGGATGTAGCGTCGTTCTTGTGCTGTGCCCAAGAACTAATGAAACCTTATCTTGGCCAGGAAAGGTCACCTTCAGAAGAGCGCAAAGTGTTCTTCTCGAAAGAGAACATTGTCTCTTTTACAGACGCTGAAAAGTGAATCAGTCGAAGAAAGCTTCACCACTCAGTAACCATAAAAAAAACTGCGGGGCTTCTCATTCTTTAACACAAGTTGGACATAGCTAAGGAATGAACATTTCAGTTAATTTGAACATTACTCCTTCTGAGTCACCGATCATTCAGTAGTCGAAAACGTCCCGAAGTGTGCGCACAAACGCTTCTTCGGCCATTTCCGTTGACGGTCACATCACAGTGACCAGGACGGTGGTGGCAGCAACGTTCCGGTCGGTTCTAACGGCGTCCTTGTACGAGGCGAACGGCGAACGGTTCATCGGTGCATCGCTTTGCTCTCTGCGAACGACGTATTCGGTCCGTTACACCGAGAATAAAATTCGCACAGCCGCTTTTGGCGCCGGAAGCGACGATGCTGACGAGGCTTCGGAGACGGTGTCAGTAATCCGGGGGACCGCTGTCGTATATCCGATGCGGGCTGGCCGCTGGGCGCGGAACTCACCTTAGCGAGCATCTTTAGCTGGTTCTTGAGCTAGCCTTAGCGCTGCTGCAAAGCTACCGTTGGGCTGTCGGACCGTGTGGGCACTGGAGTGACACCGTCCCTGCCCGAAGTCGCTTATATATCCCGCGTCGATCCAGGTCCCAATTGATTATGGCCCTCCCCCGATATCAATGGGGTAATCTGGATCCACCCAGCCAGCGAGCAAAGGCGAACCGAAAAACGCGAGGGATCCTCTTCCTTCCTCGCCCTTATGCTCCTCCTGTGCCCCGCGCAGAGAACAGCTACCGGTACGCGGTAAGTTATTCTGGAGGCATATGCGGGTTGGCATCCTAGAAAGATAGCGCCTCGGAAAGGTCGCTCCTGCCTTCATGAAATCGAAATCCCCCCCGCGAGGGCTACTCGACCGATGGCGAGGTGCGAGAGCTTCGGATGCTGTTGGCTTTCGACGCCTTTCTCGCCCCCGAACGCGCTTTGGAGCCGTGCTTACCACCTCTCCCTCCGCTGTCCCCTTCTTTCTCCTCGCATCACTGGCGTTTCTGGTGCGTTACGTAGCCTGGCGAGGACGCGATGCGCGATAGCTCAACTCTCCGGAACAACGCCGCCAGGCCTCCTCTCGCGGCACAATTTTATTTTTTTTCTCTCCTCGGCTCTCCCTGTGCGCGTGTTTCGGCGCTGTTCCGCAAGCGTCGATATGTGTGGCTCGCACGGTTTCCTCGCAAGAGATCTTGCTTTCTTTTTCGTAGAGAAGATACCTTGTTGCGGTTCTTAGCGCGGGCCTTGTGCGTATTTTGCTTTGGATGGTCTTTGTTATTTGTCTCACTCAGTCACTCCGAGAAAGGGATCAGCGATCGTATTGTGTGCCAAGGCGACGAGGGTGCCACGTGGTATACGGAATGTTGAGCTGCCTTTGCGATATCTTTTATGGCTGCACATGAATTTCAAGCCGCTGATTGTGGGTATATAGATTCATACGTATTAGGTCTTTCACAAGCGATAGCCGTCGTTGCGTTTTGTTTCTCTTACTATACGCTCGGTCTTCGGTCTGTAGTCATGCTCTGCAAGAAATATTTACAATCTCTCTCGTTATGGCAGCTCGAACGAGTGGGCCTTTGTTCCCTCGCATATAAAGTGTTTCTTTTCTCATTATATCAATTTATACCGTTATGTCCCCGTTTACATAGCTGCATGTCACTAGCAGCTAGGAATACGGAGTTTAACTGTAGCATTACTCGAGCACAACACTATACGAAACATACCAAAGTTCACACCACGCAACTGCCACAAATATTTCGAAAGCCATGCGAAGTCGTGCGTAAATGATGGATGAGTACCTTTTGCGTGCGTTTACTGGGATTTTAGTGCCTCTTGATGAATTAAGAGAACTGAGCATGATGACAATGAGATATCTGAAATGCCGCTACGACAAATTAGGCAGACTTAAATTCAAGGGACGCCATCTCTGTTAGTACTCGTTAACTGAACATTGAGATCTCAATCAGCTCGGCCAGGGGGCATCGCTTGGCTTCGTGCGAATTAAACTGAGACATTGGTCCGTGTGGAAGCCACCGTCGTTTACAGGGCAAACTCAGTCTGAGGATACAGGATGAAAGCAAATGCGAGCAGATATTCTGCATAGGATGCACACGAAAACCACGTGCGATGAGAATTATTCAGACCATAAAGTATTGCTCATTGCCTAGCCACAGCCTCAAGGACGCTGTCATGACGATACGCCGCTTGCGTGCTCTATAGTCTTGAGCAGCCCCCTACCCATCTCTATCTTGTGGAAAGATTCATTGCAACGGTGGGCGAAAGCGCATGCAGGTGTGTCCTTAGCCCGAATTTGCACACGTAATGCCGTTCTGTTTGTTTGCACATTTTACTAGAGTTTCCTTCTTGCTGTATTCTTATCACGCTCTGCGTGCCTACAAAGGCCACTGTGCGGCTAGGTGCTCATCCTTATCGCAACTACATCACTGGAGACTGAGCAAGCCTATGCTCTCACGCATCGAATTCCTGACCCTGCAGGCAACAAACAAGCTCCTTGCCATCGGGGAAGTACCTTTGTCGAGGATCGTACGGCCTAAACCGTAATCCGACGCTGCCGATGTCGTAATTTGTGATTGCCCCGATTAGGACCGTGACACCAGGCGTATACAGTCGCTCGGAGGTTTTGAGGCTGACCTGATTCATCGTCCTAAGAAATTAGTAAATATAGGAGTACTGGTGTAAGGATCCTTTCATTTCTTCCACACACAAAAAAAATATGCACCTGCTAAAATGCCTCAGTGTGGAAATAAAAATATTCTATGCGAATGACACATAAACTACGGTAAATTCTGTTAATGGCCTCATCAAATCGAATACTTCAAACTGTTACTTTGTTGTCTTAGTTTCTATAGGAATATAAGAGTAGCAGAAACGTAGTACCAACCAACGTCGCATGCCAATTCATAGAATATTTCTGAGCTTATCTTGTTCATTTTTCTTCTTTAGAAAACGCCAAACACTCTTTAATGCTGCGGGCGCGTAAAATATTTACGCAATATTCTGTTCAGCCGCATTTAATCCTTGTAAGTTAAATGTATTACATTATTCACAGTACGTTGTATTCCGCTGCAGCTAATCGTATACAATAACACTAATGTCCTTAAGTGTCGGATGAATTAATCATAACGCTTCAGATACAAGCAGAGCTGAAGCGACGATCATGTCTGGGCACTGACCGTCAAGCCATCAAGTTTAAGCAATATAATTTGATTTAAGCTTATGTGCAGGTACACGTTGAGCCAGGGCTTGCAAGGATTCTGACTGGCTATTCTGCTGGAGGATGAAACGCAGAGCATGTGCCTGTCGGACCACATTTATTATATATGCTTATACTGTCGTCATATAATGTGAAAGCAGTTTCTGTCTTCGTGCGCTGCCATGTTGTAGATTAGTGAAATCTGATATCTCTTCATCTGTTTATCTTTTCTAGATGTTACTTAGCGAGACCTAGCTCATGTTTGTGGCACATAAAGTAGAACCCCTCTTTTAATTCCGCCTAAAATATTGAACGCTGCTCCGACACCTTCATTTCATCTTTGGTGGGTGCTATTTGTTCTGGCTTACAAGTACTCACATAGCGAGTACAATTTCATTTCTTTTTCGCTTTTTTCAGCATTGATTATAACTTTGAACATATTAAAGAGTTTAATGCAGCAACATTGGCTTTTAGCTCGAGTGGCGACGTTTGAAAAAGTTGTGTACCCAGCTCTTTTTTATGCGTGCAAAGGATGCTCAAAGATAATGCGCTATTAGTAAGCGTAAAGTAACATATCGAGCCAGCCAAAAAATATTTTTTAGAGTATTGTTCAAACTTCGACCCAGTAGTGATTTTCCTGCAGGTACAAAATGCCATGCAAAATAAAATGTCTTCGAGCGAGGATAGAGCTTCCTAGCGCATCGAATATTAAAACAGCCCTAAACAGTTATACTCAGTCTTTTTTGTACCCTACAAGACTCGGAAACTAGTGGTACAGATGCATATAAGACCAAGTTCTCATTACACTGCACAGATAGTTTGTAGACAGTCTATGATTTCTCTATTGAAATTTGTGTTAGGACACTAGTTTCTTGCGGATAACTTATGACTGAGCGCCAACAGGAAGTTTATCTCAGCGTTTTAGGGTGACTCAACACGAATACTCATCGCATGAAGATGTACTCAGTTACTCCCATAGATTCTTTACCGCAGTGTAAGTGCCCCATTTCACGCAATCATATCGATTCTTGAACCGAACAGTGTTACCCTCGACCTAAATTGTGCCCCTCGACCCAAATGATCATGTCTCGAAGGCCTCTTTGAAAGCGCAAAAGACGTAGATGCTCAAAACTACAGCTGGGCAGTGCGAAAGGCGGACTCTGCTCAATAATTTTAATCGCCTTTCTTCGTAAGGGAATAATCAATTTTATGCAGAGCGTCTTCTATTGCAATTGCTTTCCCTCGATGAAAATTGTCGAGGAAAAGACAACACCCTTATCAAAAAATACGGAGAGCCGATTCACTCTGTTTTCATTAGTTTATAAGCAGTGCGGTCGTGCATAATGCCTGGCTTCTCGACCAGTGCATTCTGGCAAGCCATTTTCAAAAGCGAGCCAAACTCCAAAGAAAAAAGTGATACACACACTTTTAAGAGCTTCGATACATGGGTCTACACTCTTTGTTCGTCACGTGCTAGTTTGACGATGCCCAGGAGTTTTTAACTGGTGCTTGAACGTTATACCTGCTTGATTGGTGAGGAGATTCAAATCAGTAAGATATCATGGGCACTTCCTGCATGCAGACATCTCTGAGCACCAAAAAATAACGAATTATGGCAGCGTCGATTAAAAACAAAAGCGACAGGCCTTGATGCACTGATTTTAAGGCGTAAGGCTTACTTGCCCCATTAAGCAAAAATTCGCGTGTGTGTGTGTGTGTGTGTGTGTGTGTGTGTGTGTGTGTGTGTGTGTGTGTGTGTGTGTGTGTGTGTGTGTGTGTGTGTGTGTGTGTGTGTGTGTGTGTGTGTGTGTGTGTGTGTGTGTGTGTGTGTGTGTGTGTGTGTGTGCGTGCGTGTGTGTGTGTGTGTGTGTGTGTGTGTGTGTGTGTGTGTGTGTGTGTGTGTGCGCGCGTGTGTGCGTGTGCGTGTGCGTGTGCGTGTGTGTGTGTGTGTGTGTGTGTGTGTGTGTGTGTGTGTGTGTGTGTGTGTGTGTGTGTGTGTGTGTGTGTGTGTGTGTGTGTGTGTGTGTGTGTGTGTGCGTGCGTGTGTGTGTGTGTGTGTGCGTGCGTGCATGCGTGTGGGTGTGTGTGTTTGCGGTGACATTCGATGGCACCCATAAAACATGGCGTCCACATGCAACCTGGCAGGTGGCGGTTAAATTAATGAGTGGTTGCTCGGGAAGTGCAACATGGATCGCACAAATTGAACCGGGGGCAGCACCTGCCACCGCAGAGCAATGGCGTATCCCGTAACCGCTGCACCACTGCGCCAGGAGTGATATGAGGACTCCCAGGCACCTATGAATGGTAAGCAGAGAAAGACCACTTCTGCATATATGGTCATAAACCGATTAGCTTTCGCATCATATTCTTAAGGCGGAACTTGGGTTGCGGTATGGCGGCGACTGCCCTAACGAAGTGAGCGTGCAAATCAGAATGGATGCGGTGGCGTAGCGGCGGCAGATACGCAGAGCCACGCAGACGGAGAATCGGCAGCTGCGTGGCATCAGGTTATGTCAAGCCGCAGCGCGGCGACTGCGCTCACAAAGTGAGCAGGCGGGCTTATGCCTTCTCATACGTAAACAGTCTTAAGTGTCTCTGCCGACTTTTGTTTACCGTACGCAGTAAATAAAAACTGCAACAATTAACGCTTTGGACTCAGTCTGGAAGCTTTCAAGTGTCGCATGAATCGTCATGTATCTATAAGTAAACAGTTGAAAATGGTTGGAAGCAAGTCAAGCACGAACTGCTTGACGAAATTGCGATGCTTGCCAATTTCAAGGTGAGCTTTGAGCCAAGTTTGAAAAAAGCATCCACGGGATGCTGCTTTTGTGCAGACATGCCCGAGTAAGTTATTATTATTGCATTGCAGTTCAGAAGGAATTTTCACATTTCCGCCAAAGAAATCTGGCCCTACGCTGTCAATGTCCATTTTCATTATAAGAGCAACCTTTCAACCTATAAACGGGTCTTGAGTTTGGGCGTAGCAGTACGCGGTCTCTTTATAGAGAACGCCATGTGATAACAATGTTGCAGTTCGGCCGTGCCTTAAGACGCAGCAGTGGCCACGCAACCACGCCGGTTGCCTTCTCAATCTTCCATTTTACATTTTTACTGTTCTTTCGCGTAATCTTTTGTCTTCCGCGTGTTGCGCGAGCCGTGCAATCTCGCTCTCACGAGAGCGCTCCTAAGTGAAGGTCGTACGTGATGCGTAGCCGCCACTGGACGAGGAGATAAAAACCAGTGACGTCACTGTCACAGATGGCAGTCTCGCTTTTCACTTCCGCGAAGAGAGGAAGAAATTTCTGGGACCGGAAGCTGGCGAGCCGAGAAAACAACACTCACCTGCAAGAAAAGAGAACGCAGTAGAAAACGCACAAAGCAAACACAGGCAGAGAGATCAAGAAGAAGGAAGAGATGGCGACTGACGATACTCTCCGGGCCGTCGCCATAGATTGTCGCAACTGAAATGTCCCTTGTTTCTTGGGGACCGTCGTCGCTGGAGACTCGCGCCGACCGAGTCTGCCTAGCGCGCCACGGCCGATTGTGCACTGAAAGTGCCGGGCATTGTTGCTGCCACGTGGGAGACCGCCCAGCCGTTTGCAGGAGAGCGCGCAAAGTAGGCTGAAGGCGGTCCGAGGGACGGGACTGCCGAGATGGCACACGGGGAGGGGGCCAAGTGTCAATGCGCCTGGCACCGGAAACGATCCCGATGCGAGGGGCCTTCATGACGGCCGCTGTCGCGCCCACAAGCGCGTATGACTGCGATATTTCGTAACCTCTCTACGTGTGAGGTCGTGTGAATCGATTTACTTAACAAAGGTAAAGAGTAAATCCCTGAAGGTAACGGGGACGCGAAGGAGATTTTGAAGACTTCGGTGTCATATTTTTGACATGTCTGTTCTCCTTTCCGATGCCAGTGAAGCGTTTTGCGTTTCTCTCTGTTTGGAAGAGAACATTTGGGTACCTGGAGCTGCGCGTGGCTTCGCGAAGTCATTTTTTCTTGGGTACATCACATTTTAATTTTTTCTTCGCCATTGCGAAACAGTTGTGAGCCGTAGAATTTCCACAAAGGAAGCAACATGGCCCGTACGCAACAGGACGCGCACGACTCACGTAACGTACGCGTCTGGTATGGTACTGAAGGGTTAGCTGCTTATTATGCTGCAGTGAGCCGCTGCTATAAATCTGTCAAACGTGTTGAATTCTTTCGCATTGTGCGGTTTGCAGAATAGGCGGCTTACAGTCTCATACTTCAGTTAAGGTGGCGTAGTCTATTTCGGCATAGAAGAGGCTAAAAAATGAGGGCATCGTGCTTTCTACTCGTAAGCTGTCAGTGTCGGACAAGCGCTGCAGCCGGCCGACCTGGAAGAGGCGTTTGACTGCGCCGTTCTCCGTTTCAAAATATTCCAATAGTATGCACACTTGCGCTGGAACTCGGCTCAATGGAAATAGAAATGCCAGCGTTGCCCGTCGTAGTATACGAATGCGACCTGCGACCTTGGCTTCATTTCTTAGGTTAAGGCTCTCACGCGAATGAAGAGCTCGGTGAAAGTTGTTTTGAATCTCAAACAGCCACGGGTAATGGCGGCGTGGCGTTTCAAGGCCTTCCGGTTTCATCAAGAAGAGAAGTTCTCGCTGCACAAGAACACGTTGTTTGTAACAGGCGACATGTTGTCAAGGGGTACAAAAGACGAACACGCGGAGATGGCCATGAGCCAATTCTATCTTTAAGAGTGCCACTGCCGATTGAGACTAGCTGTCTCATTTGGTGGGTCAGCACTGACTTTTGAGCGCAACTACTGTTGAGGTATGCACTTTTAGATTTTTCAGCATCCGTAAGTTTGTAAACGGCCGTTCCATGCTGAAAACAGTGCGAATGACGAGACAAGCGCTCAAGTAGTGTCATTTTTATTAATTACGAAGAAGTGACACATTTCAAATTACAACTAACTGGAATTTGATGCACAGAAAGAATAGAAAGCAAAAACACGCCCGCTATTCATGTTTGCTGGGAACAGAACAAGAAATTAAAGTGTAAATGGTTTTATTGGCTGCTTGATTTAGCTTGTATGCGGTGCTTTTCTAGGCATCAATGTGGCACCTGTCAACGAAAATGAAGAGGTATAAAGAAAGAAGCGATGGGGGGGGGGGGGGGGGGGAGGAGGGGGTCAAAGCAACCTTTGAAAAGCCGCAATATCAGAAGCTGCTGAAATTAAATGCGAAATTTTATTTCAAAGCTAATAACAGAGCTACATTCACTTGGCCTTAAAGACGCACGATGTAAAATAAAGTAAAAAAAAATATTATTTCGCGAGGCTAGTGCAGGTCATCGGTCCCATCTGGAAACAAATAAGTAATGCTCCGGAGTAGGCTTCCCTGCAGACAACCAGCCAGTCATAATTCTGGCCAATAATTAGGCCCGCGTAACCCTGTTCTGTTCCGCAACATGGCCCATATATAATATTTAGAGTTAACGTTGATAGAATTAAGCAAGCATTTTTGTAGCGGAACAAAAAGAAAGTACTTACACCAACGATAGGCTAAAGTGGTTGAACTCAAGTACCAGAAAAGAATGACACGATGTACTGCAGACACACGGTATGCAAGTAGGAGAGCGCTTTTGAGAATCCCTTCAAAATGCATCGATTCTGAAAAAAAAAAAATACTTATGCAGGGTATGTTGCTGGGCTAGTTGCTTTTTGTCAGACATCATGTAATCACACTGCTTGCAGACAGGACACACACACAAGTGCGCTGCAAAAGTTGATAGTTCAGCGCAGTCGTGTATCTGTCATCGTCTGCAAGCGCTGGGGTTCCATGATGTCTGACAAAAAAAAAAGCAATTGGAAAATAGAGCATGCCCCAGAACAGCACACAACGAAAAACACAAGAAAGCAGTGCAAGGAAATAACAGCAGGGCGGCAAAACAGCACTGTAGAAAAGCAAGTTCAAATGAACGTCCAGGAAATATATGGAGCAACCTTGCTTCATATATTGCCTGGCCGCAGGGACCATACTATCGTTCACCACTGGACTTCATGAATTCAGTTAACATTTTTCTGTTACTTTAATCATTGCTGTATCCTTCATCACACTTTTGCCCACAGATGTCCTGAGGCAATAAATCTCGTTAAAAAAAAGAACCCCTCGACAAAGCAGCGCACACAAAAAATATGCACAGGTGATCACGCGATGGGATGCGACAAATCTGCGTTAGCAGTACTGTTTGCACGTTCCACTGCTACAACGATACAACGATCACCTTCCCGTTGGGGCATTGATTTGTATTTCGCCGTCGCTTTTATGTTTTAGTACTGCGTGGGCTTCTTGTGAGGGGAGACGTCTCGAGGGTGAAGGTAAGTGGATGGGTGCTGGGTAAGGCCTTCTGTAGGCTGGATGTCGGTTGTTAGTAGCAGGTAGGTTGGCTGGTGGTGAACGGCAGCTCCTTGACGGTGAAGTTAGGTGGAGCCCGCCTGGAGGGTGGGGGTGGGTGCTTAAGTTTTTGGCAGGTGATTTTGGTTAGGGGGTGGATGGAGGATTCTGGAGGGTGGAGATGGGTGAGTGGCAAAGGGTGACGGGTGGTGGGCGTAGTTGTGGAGTCACTAGGAGGGTGCTGTCTGCAATGGGTGCAAAGCTCGAGGGGGTACAGCTGCAGCATAGGAGGGGGGGGGGGTGGACGCAGTGCCGGTCAAAGTGCAGCTCTTAGCTGCCCGTACGGCGTTACACGTCGTAGTCGTGGTCGTCGGCGTTGTAACACGTCACCTGACAGGTGGCCTGTTATGCCAACTGTTACGGCGAGAGCAGAGGAATGGACGCTCGGAGAGTAGCTGCCACATTGAAATCCTGGAGGGTGGCTAGAAGCGTAACGCGGCACCTGTCAACGCTGGCAGGTGGCGTGTGAAGAGGTGCGCTCAAATTTTCCATTGCAGGCTATTGCAGTTGCCTGTGAATATTTTACCTCTGAGTGACCTCACATTTCAATTCTAAAACTCACAATCTTCTCTGACGTTGTCTGAGAGCACATTTTTCGTCCAGATACCTTGGCTATGAAGACACCTCAAAGCGGCATGCATTGACCTGGAGGAGGCTAAGAATTGTTCAGCACAGGTGCATCTTCGAATTCATCCCTCAATGGGATTTTTTTTTTTTGGCTCACGAACGACTACACTAGACTCGTAAATATTTTTCAGGATATTCCTGTCTGTAGCAACGGGATATGGACGGGGGATTCTAAATGAAACTTATAAAAACTATTTGACCTCTTAAACGAAATCGACTGACTTCTGCAGGCCTTGCAAGATTATCGGTTGAAAGCGAACTGGCAAAAAGCATCGACATTGAAGAAACGATCAGCTTCTTTGCAGCCGTTACCGTCAGAAAAAAAAATTATTTCCGTTTTCTTTTTTCATTTTGCTGCATACACATTCTGAAGGAGTGAATCTATTCAGCAAGTGGCATCACATTTTGTGCATTTGTTCGGTCTGACCAGGGTAATATGAGGTGCGTTCAATAAGTTGCCTACATGGATAAGAAAACTAAATTTTCGGAGGAAATTTAACCTACTACTTATCAGTGGAATCCCGCTTGACATGAACACACTAGCTTCATTTCGCCTCCTATGTTTGCTCTCACAACCAAATACCTCTTGAGGCTTCAGTAACCCTGTTGCCACTTTTCTGACTGCAGTATCGTGGGAAATTTTTTGCCCATGTAGAAATTTCTTAGGTTCACGAAATAAACAGTGATCACCAGGTCTGAACTGCACGATGAATGGTTAAGCTCCTTTTGAAGCTGCGTTTCCGGATAGCAGCATCTTGTTAGGGAGCCGTATGAGTTGGCGTATTGCCGTGAACACACTTGCCGCAACGTACTTGCGTTTCGCTTTGACTACTCACGTAATGCCTCTGCTATTTAACTGTTATTTAAGCTACAGGTGCCGCCAGTTGTCTTTTGTGGCATGAACTTTAGCAATAAAACGTCTCCTATTCCCCATAAAGGATGTGGCTGTAGTCTTTCCAGGCGTAGGTAGGTAGGTAGGAAAAACTTTATTGAAAATGCCGGCAACCGACGGTTTGACGCGTCGTGACGTTGGCCAAGCGTCGACCCGGGGTTATGCCCTCCTCTGCCCTACCCCCGTTCGGCCCGTTTGTGGTGGGTCGTGAGGCTTGTGCTAATTTTCTCAGGAAATTTCTTCAACGCTGAGGACCTCAGTTGGACTCCGGATCGTGATTGTAGACCCAGTTCTCAACACCCACAAGAATTCGAGAATAAGGACTCTTAGAGTTCTCTTTAGCATGTCTAAATTCTTCTATCTATATATTGAATGCGGAATGCTGCCTGTTCAACTTTCAACATTCGTGGCTTTTGCCGGGAACTGACCTTTGAGACTATCAAAAGATCATGAGTAATGTCGGATACTCTTAATACAGAGATTTCTTATTCCTGAGCTTTAACGCTAATGATATTTAGTTAAATGATTGGGATGTGAGCCAAAACGAAAGTGGAAGTTTAGTTATAAAACTTGATTGTCACATTCCTGTTGCGCTCGGGGCTAAACGCGGTAACTACACCCCATGCTCTGCGAGCTGACACAGGGATGAAACTGCTGTTTGACCGCCGTGAAAGCGAGAAACCACCTTCGTGCCTTTTATGCATGGTTTCGCATTGACGGTCGTTTGTAACGGTTCCAAAAGTGTTCATCGTCCTTATAGAAAATGGGAAAACGTACTTCACGAAGCGACGGCCCTAGGCCGTGAGAAGTATGAGCGGACGCCCCCAAGCTAGCCAATAGAGCTTAGCTAAGTGGTCGAACTTTCCTATTTGCAAAGGCGTGTCTGAATTTGCAGATCAGTGCCTCATAACTCACAGTTACTGTACTAAATTCCTCTGATACCTTTGTCTCCCCAAGTTCCTTCTTCCAGCACTTTCTTAGGTTTCTGCTGTGACCCACTTTAACTGTTTCTGAATAGCCAGTTGTTACATGCATGCCGGAAATGCTGATACCAGAAGAAGTTCAGAGGAGACTGTCCACACGCTGACACTACTTCTAGCTATCCTACCTAAGGAGACTGGCACTAATAGGCCCAGTCTAATAGGGAACAAACCTTACTGCATCCCTTCCCTAGAGCACCGATGTCCTGGGCCAGGATCACGACCTACGGCTCAAGAAGCCAATTGTTAGGCATGCATTCTTGTTCTCTCGCGCGGTGCCCACACCGAGCTTGATGCTTCCGCGTAGTGCACGCAGTCACAAGAGGTAGTCGGAGTGCGCCTAACCCTAGATAGTGACCAGCAAGCCTTGGTTTTTTCGGTTTATGCCAGATTGTTCGGTTCTACGGCATATCGAGTGGATATATCTTTTTTTGAGCACTTCTCAAGGATATATCTCGGGGATCGCTTTATCGTTGGTGATGACTTGAATGTCATGCATACAAGCTGAGGATATCATCGCTCAAATGCTTGTTGAAAACACCTATGGCAGCACATTGTCAAAGCCAGACTGAGCATTGCCAATGAACTTGCTCTACTCACTCGCTTTGGACGTTATAGAGGTCAACAAGACACTTCTCCAGACGTGACATTTGTTTACCATCTTAGTGATATCCTATGGTCACGGGCTCCGTCCACATTTATTCACCCTGGGAATGCAGGAAAGACAGCGTATTGTACTTGGTTGTCCCTAAAATGTAACTACGGCTCCAAAAATACAAATTTTCGCAAATTATGTTAAGCAATGAAGCGTTGTTTTAGAATTAATGTCTCCTGTAATAAAATAAGCTTGCTGCATATTGCAGTACACTAGAAGGAAAGCATATAGGCGTAACCCAGCACCGAATTTCCCCATTGGGAGAGAGGACTTTCTCTTCATGCCGCCAAATAAAGCTAATAGTCGAAAACACTTTTTTGCATTTAACAGACACACTTCAGAGCGGATATTCTTTCAAAATAATTGTTACCGCTTAAAAACTACACTTTACAAGCTTTCGTTTTTGTTGTACACTTTAGAAACGTTTCATTGATGTAGTCTGCTATTGCGGTTTTGTGCCTTATGTCCGCGCATAGGCAATGTTCGTGCCATGAGAAACTTGCCCGAGCCCTCGCTTTCTATGAGAAACTAATTTGCACGCACTAAGTGCCGACTCCCGAAATGTTCTGGGGCTGCGCTTGCAGATTTTGCCAAAAAAAAAAGAATTAGGAAGCTGAAACCTGTCCTACTAGAAGTAAGTGACGGCTGTGTTCACGCTGACAAGTGCAGCATGCGCGTATTTGCATGCTGCAAATACCCGAATAAGTTTTAATCCCCGATATCTTCGATGTAAACTGCAGGAGAGACGAAGTCTGGGCCAGTTGGTACATACTGATGAGAATTTTCGACAGTTCAAAAAATACGGGCACACAAGGAAGAACAACACAGGACAAGGGCTGTACACAACAAAAGTCGAAGAAAGGTACGTAGGAAGGAGCTCCAAAAAGCTTTTATTTATGATTCCGCACCGTGCTTGAAAGGTCACTTCACGAGAATCATCAGTAAGTTCTCTCATCGCATGTAACAGTTGGTCGTGAGGCATGGAGTAGAAAGGTCCTCGATGTCTACTGAAAATGCTGTCATTGCTCTTTAATGGTATTGTGGGAGCTCTATGAGAACTGCACAGTCCCTTATCCCTAACGGGTCTTCTGGGATGAGGCTATTGACGTGGCGTTGCAGATCGCGACCAACCAGCTGTTCCCGCGATCCTTCTTCTGTAACTATGGCCCTCAACGGCACCGAAGGCCTGTGCGTCTTCGCTGAGAAAAAAAAAAGACTTCAAGGAATTCTCCGGGCATTTGTTCATGAATTTCCACAAGTGGTCTAAACTGAGTTCGTCAAGTAGCTGAGCTGGCAGCGATTTATGCTTTAGTCGGCATCTTCAAAGCGCGAAGAAAATGCTTCTCCATGGCTACTGCGACGTTTTCATTAAACCGCCCCTCGGGGAGCACTACAAACCGACCTTTCTTATCTGACTGTAGAAGAGCTAAATGCGACTCACGAAAAAAAAAAACACCACCTTGCGGAGCTCACTTCTTTCAGTGAGTAGCTTGGTTTCACAGTTTCAGAATACAGTCAACTCCCTCCGACAAGCATCTCTCTTTTCCTTGGGGAGGAGCCCAGTCCGACACTCCTCTGATGGCCGCCAGAGCTGGTACTTCTTGACGTCGGGCGCAGTTACTGCTCTTGGGACCGTTGGACAACAATGAGTCAACTGCCTGTGGGGCTGCCTCGCAGTCGATGTACGTCACTTGGGCTGGGATAAGCGGTCTTTTCTTCTTTCTTGGAAGCAAGAAACGACATTGCCTCCAGTGACATACAGTGAGGCGGGATGCGAGCCGACAAGAGTCCTGGTAGCGACTCTAATTTGTTCACCGATTTCAGCAAGTGGTCTAAATTCAGTTCTTCAATTAGCTGCTCTACAGCGGACTTCGCTTTAGTAGGCTTCTTCAAAGCCTGAACAAAATGCTTCTCCATGTTTGCTACGTCTTTTTTATTGAACCGCTCAACGAGCAGCAACAACAAAACGGCCTTCCTTATCTGAATGTAGAAGAGCTAGCTCTTGTTGGCTTGCAGCATGCCTCACTGAATGTGCTTGGAACCAATGTCGTGCCTGGCTTCCAAGAAATAAGAAAAGACAGCCTATTCTAGGGAAAGTGACGTATACATCGACTGCGAAGCAGGCCCACAGGCCATCGACTCGTTGTCGTTCATAGGTCCCAAGTACAATATTCAGCCCGACGTCAAGAATAACGGGCTCCTAGGGGTCGTCAGAGGAGTAACGGACTTTGCTCCTGCCCAAGAAAAAGAGAGATGCTTGTGAGAGGGAGCCATCTGCCTTCTGCAACCGGAAAGCAAAGCTACTCACGGAGAGAAGCAAGAGCTCCGCAAAGTGCTCAGTTTTTCTTTTGTGAGACAGAGTTAGCTCTTATACAGTCAGATAAGGGAGGCTGTTTTATACTGCTGCCCGTGGGGCGGTTAAATGAGAAATAGTCGTAGCAGCCACGGAGAAGCATTTTCGTCGCGCTTTGAAGAAGCCGACTAAAGCAGGGTGTTCATTTTCGCTCTCAGCGCAACACGAACGGGACACAAGATAAAGGACGAGCACAAACAGGCGCTATTCCAACTCGCCCAAATTTCCGCCTTGCTGAAAGCAGGGTGCGCTGCCGAGCAGCTGCTTGAACAGAATGCAAATCACTTGCAGAAATCTACGAACAAATTCTCTGGAGAATTCCTTGGAGATTTTTTTTTTTGTCAGCGAAGACGCACAAGCCTTCGATGCCATTGAGAGACATTGTTACAGAATAAGGCTCGTGGCAACGGGTGGTTGGAGTCTCTCTACAACACCATCTGAATAGCCTTATCCGAGGAGAACCTTTTGGTATAAAGAACTCTGCAGCTCTCATAGGACTCCAACAAAGCATTTTAAGAGCAAATTAAAAAGAAAACAGGGTTTTCAGTAGACATCGAAGACCTTCTCTTATTCGATTCCTCAAGATGAACTGTTCCATGCGGTGAGAGAATTTGTTGAGTTTGGTGAACTGGCTTTTCAAACACGGTGTGGGATCATAAGTGAAAGTTTTTAGAGCTCCTTGCAATGTACCTTTCTTTGACTGTTGTTGAAACCAGCTCTTGTCCTGCGCAATTCTTCCTTGTGTGCACGTATTTTTTTGGCTAGCAAGAATCCTCTTCAACAAGCCATACCAACAGGCCCAATATTCAGCCTTGCTTCAGTTGGTTCTTACTTCCGTTGAAAACCAGTAAACTTGAGCATATCAGCTGTGCTTTATTAAAAAAAATGCGCTTCCCGACGAGGCTAACAGGGCATGCGCCACGCAGCCAGCATCAATCACACGGAATTCACAATGATAATGAATGTTACACATATAGAGAACAAATTTTTGGCCAGTAATATAAAAATACAGTCTTTCTCAAGCAAGGAAACTGAAATTCTGCTCATGCAATAATCACCATGCATCCTGACGAAGTATGCTTCGAGAATCTCATTGTCATTGTGATTGCCGGCTGATTGATGCTGACGGCGCTTGCCTTGTTAGGTATGCCGGTGGACGATATTTCTTCAATTAAGCACAGTTCATAGTGCCGTCACAATGTCTGCGTTATTTCCTCGCTCATTGTTAACTTGACTGGTTTTCTTTTATGAATTGTGCAACGCGTTTTATTTTGAAGCAAGTTGCATTGTTTATCACAGTGATGAAAAACCCTCTCTGGAGGTTTTTTGCGATCTGCAGAACATTTGGTTTTGTTATTATGCAAACAGCACTGCTTACTGTGGCCAAATAATGTCAGTAAATCTTTGTAGGGGGCTAGTTGGCATAGAATGTGTTTATTTTGCAGTATACCACCGCTGATGATCAGCGGCGGCAGAATTATTAAGAATAATAACAACAACAACAAGGGCGGCGAGTGCCGTCCAGAGGCCGTGAGCAATGCTTTTTTCTCGCCGTCCTCAGTTTTGTACAAGAAAACTGGGTAAACTGCAAAGAAAGGAATTCTACTGGAACGTGACGTGACAAGTACATTAGGTTCCAATTTAGTGCCTCAACAATTAGTGTGACTGCGGTCTTTAAACAGAGGTTTTCAATATCTGAAAGTTGATTATCTCGGTGTGCCCAGTCGTAACAGAACACTAGACGGTTGATTGTTGCATCCGGCGAAGCAATAGAACGGGAAATTACCTGAAACAGTGTTCCCTTACATTATTCCGCAAGTCGCGGTTTCAAGCCGTATAAGTGTAAAGAAGTATTAGTGGGGTAGTTTTCTCAGACAAATAACATTTTTTAGAATATTTTCAATTGGAGCATATAAGGAGAACTGGGTGCCCTTAAAAGTTATTTACAGTTCAGGTACCGGACAAGTGTTCCTATTTTATAGCTTCTGTGTGCACCTCAGGTTGTTTCGTTGTGCATTTGGTGTTCCACCGTGGCCACTGCTTGACAATGTTGGCACGCTTTCATCTTATCGGGCTCCGGCGTTACGGCCGCAGTGCTCGCCACTTGCATAACCCGTCTTGACTAAGGCAGCTAGTTGCACTTTGAACACGAAGACGCCTATTTGTGAGTAAAAAGAGAGTAAGCTGGCCTTTAGCGCGCTCTCTTTTACAAAAGAGAGTATGATGGAGGACAGCTTACGCCCTTTTCACTCGTTTCTATCTAGAGCGTATTTAAAAAAAAAGTGAAAACCTTTCTTCTCAGTCGTTAGGTTATAAAGATGCATTTCTGCAAAGCTTCATAACTATAGAAATTCTACTGCTTCTTGATGCATTAAAAAAAACTGTTTCCTTCCTCATCTTCAATTGCGCCGTTTCGGCTTAATATACACCATTGTCAAACATTGGAGTGTATTGCAGTAAACTTCCTAGTACTATGTTTTTCATTGTGTGGTTCTGTCAGCTAGTTTGCAGCTCAGTGTCACTGCACAGCGGGTGCCTTCGAAGTATTATGCCAGTTATTCACTCTTTGAGAGGCGTATGAAGCATGTTGTATGTTGTTTTCGTGCCGTTTCTAAGTGTGTCTCGCTGCTTTTCGGAGCGGCGCTACTAATAGCACTGTTGTTAGTGTAATCAGCTCTGTGCCAACCCAAGAAACAAGTGATCTTTCAGACGGCGTTTAATATTAGTAAGAATGCTGGCTTCAGCTCCATTCAGCACGGGCGCAGCCGTAAGCATTTACGTTTCCGTTCAACCACAGTAGTATCATGGTAACTACTGCTGTTACAGCACTGCTGTCTCCAAAAGCAGCCTGTCGGCAAGCAATGACAGTCACGGTTAAGTCTTTTTTTTTCGCAGACTTTAAGTCCATGAAATTTATTTAACTTAGGTGACAGATATTGTAGCAAAACTTCCTTTCCCAATTTTCAAACAAAAATCCTTTTTCACTTTCGCAGTATCTTGCTGCATCCACTCAAGGCGGTAGGCGAGCACCTAGACAAGGTGAGTAAGATGCACAGAAAGGTAAATACCGAGCGCTGAGCTTGCTGAAAGTTTCGAGGGTGCCTTTAGATGAGTTTGATTAGTTAGCGGAAGTGCATGAAGCCTGAAAGGGAGAGTGAAATACTGAAGTTATCTGCTGACAGACACAGAACAACTTGATCTTTGTGAATGCGTGTTTGTTCAAGACAAATGCTATCATGAAGTAGTAAACAGAACTAAGCTTACTGGGCGAGGTGCAAGCACTAGTACGGCTAATACAGGCAATTAGACACAGAGAGACAGAGGTGCATTACAAATTAATACCTGTGAAAACTCCCGTGGCGTAAACAAATGGACATTAGAGCAAAAATAGCGAAAGGCGAGGATTTCTGTTTTTAGACAGCAGAAGAGAGCGAAGTTTTTAACTTCAAGAAACTAAACGAAATAAAAATCGGGAGAAGGGACAAAATGCTACTTTTTGTGTATGTGCACATAAGGGGTAGCGTGAACGGAAGGTGCGAGATGATTTCAAATAGACTTAAATATGTTAGGAGCGACAATTTTGAGCAGAGAAAGACAAACGGTATACAGACCGCCAAGGTGCCGTCATGAGTAGCAAGAGAAAAACGATGGATGTTAGAAGAAGACGAAGAGTTCGTTCGCGGCGGTATGCACTCGACTCTGAGCGGTGTTTTTTCGCTGGTGCGCTGGCGTTCCTTTATTGCGGCGAGCCTACGAGGCGGCGGGCACTGGGTTGGAGTAGAAGGCGTCGGCCGGGGCGCTGGGCGCGGTTCCGGGCTCGTTGGTGGACACGCTGGCGCGGAATCCGCCGGCGTCGGCCACGTAGTCCACGCGGCGGTAGACGCCGAAGGCGTCGGTGTAGCCGTAGGAGCCCGTGCGCGAGTTGGTCTCGTCGCTGGTCTCCTCATGGTAGTGGTGAGAGCCCTCCACGGGGTTGACCGCGTCGTAGCCGAAGTGGTACGGCTGCGCCGGCTCCTGCGTGTTCACAATTTTATAGGGCACGAGTTAGATTCAAAGTTAAATATGCTGTAAACTATATGCCGTATTTTGAAAGTATTTATTTCCCGGCATATTGTTTCACCTCTTTGTAATTAGTCAGCTGTGTCTTTCATAACGAAACAACAAACTTCATTGTTTCCTAGCTATAATTTGTGACGTCACAGGCGGAAGCTTCCAGTGATAAACGGGCAAAAAATACATTAGGAACTCGATAGTCACAAAATACGGCCCCGGAAAGCCTTTCTGCTAAGCGCATCTTCGAAATGTTTTTTTTTCTTCGGCAAACTACTCCTGTGGCGGTTACGCCAACACAGCCCAAAGGAGCACAAGGGCTGGATGTTGCTGCTGTACGAGACGTGCAGTCGCGAGCAAGAAGAATTAGCACAATGACGTCACCAGAGAAGCGAAAATCGCACCGCATGGCTGTCGCGGCGCCGTGCTTTGCGAACACACCTGACACCTTTGTCACCGGCGTGTTGGTAACCGCAGCGCTCAATGTTGCTATCTGCCGCTCCGGTTGCACGTCACTAGTGCTAATCTGTTTTACTCGCGACTGTATCCTCGGTTTATCCGAATTGCTACAAAGATTGTTTGTAGCTTGTACAGCACACCGCGAGTGACTGAAGGCTACTCTGTCACTCGTCTCAAATTCTGGCGGAAAATCTTCAAGCGCCGACCAATCGGTAAAAAAGGTTGACACCGACCAGGATAAGCCTACGTGTCCCGCCAAAATCGCTATCGAATTGACGTTAGCCTTACGCGTGGAACATGACTGCATAGGAGGTTTGTATGTATCATTGGAATATAGTCGGTGCCAACGCACTCTGTGAGACTGTTCTTGCAAACGCGTTACGCATCTTTCATCTCGTATACGTTTTCAGGACGTCACATATAGTTCAAAGCTCCTTAGAACAGCAACGAAAATTTTTGGGAATAAAATCTATACATTCATAAATTATTCGGTGCAAGACCTTTAAACGTATGCCTCCTTACAGCTGTTTCTAGCTCTGTGCGCCATGCGGATATAGAAAAACAGTGCTGGGAAGTTTCGCGTAACAACGGCAGCACTAAAAAGGGGCGCACCTTACTTCTGGCGCAAAACAGCAACCCATCTCTGGTTGATAAGCAGAACACTTAAATTTAGAAATTTAAAGAAAAAGGCATATTTAGCTGTCATTATTCCTCCTATGCTTCAACCTGCATTATGCTTTTAGACTGCTGTAAGCTTTTCGCCAAGCATGCCGGCGCGACACGGTACTTTATTTGATTTTTTTTTTCATTTCGAAATAAAAGTGGGAAACTACTGGCAATGACATCTCGGGGATAACACAGTTACTACGCTTGAACGGCAGTGACATTTCCATGTACTTACGAAGATGGGTGCTCCCGTGTAAATAACCTGCGACATGGCGTAGGCCACGACGCTCAGGAACACGAGCTGCGAGAAAAAAAAATTGGAGCAATGTTTTAACAGAAATTGCATCAAAGTGCCTCAGCGCGATCAGATGCGCTTGCAGCCTCTGCGAATCGGCATATTCTGCTTAATGCTTTTGAACGCGACAACAGTTTTTCAGCAACTATACCGTACAACACACATTATTAAGTGTTTCAACCAGAGACAACATGGTGACCCTTACTCTTCGTAAGGCTTCACCCTTGCTGTTTAAAATGCTGCTGGTGAAATAGCGCAGTAAATGTACATGCTATCCATCGAATAGCTAATAAAACAAGAGATAAATCATAAGAGCAAAAGTGGTCATGTGTACATGAATACTACATGAGTACATGCTATCCATTGAAGAGCTAATCAAACAAGACATAAATCATAAGAGCAAAAGTATTCATGTGTACATGAATACTTTTGATACATGTGATCCGGCATTTGACCCCCCCCCCCCCCCACCCCGCCCCCCCTCCCGTTTTTCAATGCATAAGCGCAGTTTGCATTTAAAATATTTCTGCTATACTTCTCTCCCTCAGACGTTCCGTTCAAGGAAATGTGAATGCAATGGAGACTGAGCTTATTCGTACTCACCCTGAAATTTGCGCTTACAGCTCAACGAATGGAGAGATAAATATTGGCGTCGGTAGTACACAACTTCACTTCCTGAGTCTATAGAACTTGACGGAGACCTAATCGATCGCACTATAAAGCTTCTCGGGGTCTAAAGTGCTCGGAGAAATGGCGGTATGGGAAAGCGCGTTGCGCATACAGGTAAAAACAAAATTACGGAGGGCAGGCACCTAAGACCACTTACTTGCTTTGAATTCGAAAGCATTGTTATTAATTTTTTTCTTTCTATTTATATTCTTGTATTTATTTGTCAATTTGTCTGTTCCTTTCAAATGACTCTCCTACTCGTTAGCATACAGTCGCAAAGCAACGCATACACTAGGTTAACTTTGCACACCAAGTAACAACGTAGTTTTTGGGTTTCGTGCTCGCCTCACAATCTCAAAGTCCTGGGTTGAATTCTTGGCACCTTCTGAAGAAATTTTATTTTTATTTGCTGGTGACATCACGGATTCCTGAATGTCACTTTATCTTATGGTCTACTCCAGACATCATGCGATACTACGGTAACGTTGTGAATTTTGGGACCATTGCAGCAGGTCAATCCTGTCGCCGGGATACGTAGCCGATGAAACATGTAATGCTTTTTTATTAATAAAATGCTGACGAAAACCGCGCAGATACTGGCAGCCAGCAAATTAATGTGTGTTGACAATCTGCGAAATATTTCCGCTATAGCGATTAGTCCACAGATGACGAGAGAACTGTGGAACTTGTGGGCACGCTAAATTTTGAGCCTAAAGACATCGCTGACATTCGGTATATGCGATGACCGACATGATCACTTCCGAGCTCGAACATGCCAGGAAGTGCAAGCAGGTACGAGCTTAGTAGGAGGGACGATGATGGAGTCAACGCTAAAGCGCCTAACACAACCGAAGTTACTTATCTGTGTCTATTGATGAGAAGCGCTGCAGCGCAAGCCACTTTAAGCGTGGTTTTTCTCCTTTCGTGGGATAAAAAGTTTAGGCATATGTGCTTCGGTTTTTCGTTTACAAAGATTTATGCGTCGCAGCCAGTAAATTATTACGTAGCTCTTGACAACAAGCCCACTAAAAACGCCTTTAACAAAGAATTCGGCTAGGTGTTTAAGCACGTTTTGATTCGTTTCGTTTGGTCAGGGTGGTGTACGCAAAAGCTGGCTATTGTCGCACGCTGCTGAGCATATTACGGGGAATCTTGCGGTCAATGTTTGTTAGACCATGTATTTGTGGGTCATCGAACCCAGATATTTACCTAAAAGGGTAATTGCAAGAATAAATATGTATTTAACAGTTGGATATTATCTTAGCGAAAGCTGCGGTGAGTTTCTTAAGAGATCTGCTGGAAACAATAACTATTCAAGATGTCAAGAAACCTAAAGAATTAACTTTTCTCACCTGCCGTGTTTCGTCACTTTTTGAGAAGCAGGTGCTAGCATGCCAACTTCCCTGCCCTCTACTACCATGCATTATATGAAAATAATTCACATAAAAATACAATTCTCGTCGTGCTTGTTTCTAAGGAGAAGAATGTCTATTCACGTAGGCTCTCGACTTAAGCATGATTTATAAGATGAGAATTTTTTTTCTGTGCTCAGCGCTTCTAGCGGGCAAATCACCATCACCAGGGCTGCATATGATCACATATAAATTGCACTTCATTGTTTTTAGCACGCCCGTATTTGGCGTGGTTGCCGCGATTTTGCGTGCAACTCATAAGTGCTTGAAAAAAGCACTTGAATATCCTTGACATCTTAGTTAGGGTATGTAATATAGTTATTTCTTTGTTCATTTGGAGGCGGGGGTTGCACAAAGAACATAAAAAGTAGAAGCTGTAATTATCTCTAAAACCTCTGTTTATGATCGATGTCTGGAATGCAGTGCTTTAAATAATAGGAAAGGAAGCCAGCACAATGTCTGCAGAAAAGTATGCACGTGAAGAGTAACCGCTGTTAGAATTAAGGTGTTGCAGTTATGGTTTCACGCAGTGATTTATGACTGAATGTACACCATAGATTTTAAAATTCAAAGCCAATGCCACTGTTGATTTTTCACTCCGAAAATGAGTACTAAGCAATACATGTCGTCAATAACCATGTGCGTATTTCTTTTGCCCCCACTCAGAGTAGCTATTTTTTCGAAAAACACAACCTTATGTGGAGGTATGTTGATCTTCACAAGTACATAAATCGTTTGAAGAACTGTTGACTGTTCTTCGTAGTGCGTCATCTTTCCCTTGATTTTGCATGTTTTCGAGGAATGCAACTCATATGATTTCTATAAAGGGAAACTGAGCTCTGGGTCTGGCCTCTTGAGTGCCGTTTTAGGAAAGGCGTTTTGAGCAGGCCCTATGCCCTGTCTTATGCCAACTATTTAATTCCCATGATGCGACTGCTTCGTTACTTCATAAAATTGTTGTTGAACAACTGGCGTTTTTTCAAAAACGTTAAGATATGAACTGATTCGATAATACTTTGCTGCATAACTGTCTGCGTGAACATATAATCATTAAAAAAAGAGGAAGGTAAAAATGTCATCCTTTCTTTGCTCGGAACAGTGCTTTTTTTCTTTCTTTTTTTGGCTAGCATCTCAAGAATTGCATGAATCTACATTTCTTTGAAGCACTCTAATGTTGATATAAAGATAAGCTCACGCCTGAGAGCGAATCCATAATTCGGTTACCAAGATCTTAAGGTGGCTTCCTAAGGAATGAAAGATGCGAAGCGGAAGGTATAGGTCCTTATTTGTAAACTTGAGCGAGCTTACAAGGAATAGTACTTACTCTAGGCCTATTCCAGCGAACGCCTGCATCTAAAGCCTCTGACTGAACTTTAGCATAACGTGACCGACCACCAACACCTTTCCAGGTCCTTCCTAGTTAAACAAAACATTGCGACGAAGGGGTACGGACACCGTTCGCTGATAATCAAAATCTCCGCTGTCACACCACGGCCGGAGCGTCGAACGTCACGGGCGCCTCAACAGACAGGCAGCACTGGTTTGTGGTAGGTCGCAAGCGGGTCGTCGTTCTCGTCGTTGCCGTAGCCGACATCTTGCGGAGAAGCCGTCGTTTTGAGCACTCACCTTTCCAAGCATTGTGTGCGGTGTGGTTGTTTCGCGTTCACTGCACCAGATAACTGTGTCGTGGGAGGCCCGCCCAACGGGCTTTTATACCCTCGTAATGGCTCCCCAATGCCGTCGCGTCTCTCGAAGACGACGCGTTGCCGTGAATACGCCATCAATATTCCGCGCATCCGGTGTGCCGCATGTTCCCTTGACTTAATTTGCTCTTCGGGAGGAGCACCTGCTTTGAGGATTACAGGCAGCCTTGCCCGGGGGATGGGGGGAGATTTGGCTGCATTAATGGGCCCCCTCGATTCATACAGCTTTTTGTTTGTTTCTCTTTCACCCCCTTCTCTCTCTCTCTAACACACACACACACGTACATATGCACAAACTCTCTTTCTCTCTCGTTCTATCTGGCAGAGACGAGACAACGGGAGAACCCTGGCAGCATCCTCCACCGTCGCCGCCGAGGCCTGCAGGTCAATTGTTATGTGCGCGTTGTCACGACCGCGATCTTGCGCAACCAAGAGAAGTCCCTCCCGTCCCTTCTTCCGAGAGTGCGCCCTTTTATCTCGACCTGCCGTTCCGCAACTTTTCCGGACGGTATAGTGCGCTGAGCTTAGCGCCCGCGGAGTTGTATCGGGAGTGGAGACCCCCTTCGCGTCGCCAGCGCCGTTGTCTCCGCTTGCTTGTTTTGCGGCTCGCCGCGTTCACCCCGCGCAGGAGTGTAGTAGTACGTGCCCTACCAGCGATAAACCGTCGTAGTCGAGGGAGCGAAGATTCGCGCATGTATACTAAAATACGCGTCGCTCTCCTCCGCCTCTTCCCACGGGAAACGCCCGAAGGAACGTGCCGGATGCAGTGTCGTTACCTTCTATGGGCCCTCGCGATCTTGATGACCTGACGATGAAAGCCGAGCTGTAAAACGAGGAGAAAACGTTCGGCTGGATGTCTTTCGTGAAAGAAAGAAGCTGATTTCTTGACTGCACCGTTTCGATTGCGTAGCTGTTCGTTCTTAACTCTGCACTTGATTCGTAAATAAATAAGCATAACAGGCGCGACTGTCTTTCCATGTTCTCTTTCCCTTATTGTAGTAATGCAGAGAAATGAGATACTCTGTTTTCAATCCATTGCACAAAGTGGGTTGCAGGAATTTTGTCAATGTGGGGAGCCTTGACATGATTGACGATAGGTACCACATCCACTATCTCTCTCTCCCTCTGTGCTCGAAGAGGCGCAAAAGTTCAAGGATACATTGGACATACGGGTGGAGGTGGGCAAAATTATCCGTTCCTGTATACGCGATCCAAATTCTGCATTACAAGTCTTGTCTTATTTTCAGTTTAGATTCTCGATTCTCACTGCTGAAGGAAAGAGACAGTTGGGAAACTAACTTCCGCGTTTCACCCTTTCGCAATCAGGGGCTTACGTTGGCTCTCCCGCGAAGTCTGAAAGTAAATGATGCAGCTAAGTACCCGTTATCGATAGCCCCAAGCATAGAAGTGAATAGGGTCTACGCTTGTAATTGGCTAGTAATAAATCATTTGCAGCAGCCGCAGCATGTCCACAAGCGGATCTTCCATCGCAACCTAATAGCACGTTGCGTAGCTGTGAATCACAGAGGCGGTGAGGATGAATTCGGCGAAGAAATCATATGGTATATGTTGCTATATGCGCATTACTCTTCCACAAAGTAACTGCACCAAGCGCGTGCGTGCCACGTAACTGCTCCGTTGCTGCTTAGCCCTGATATGCCCAAGCCAAGAAATATCCGGTTAAAGAACCGATAAAAAGTTCCGGATAATAGTGAACCACCAGGGCTTCCTCGTCGCTGGTTGCACTAATGAACGAAGCATTCCTTCGAGTAGGACTCACTTCACCAACGCAGGAAGGTCCTTGGCTGAAGTTCTTCCACAATAGATTTATTTGCAAAGATTACAATGATCATTACATTTTTTTTAATTTTTAGCCTTACCACGCATGAGCGAGAAGGTATCATTCCTTCGACGCAAAAGAAATCAGCTGCAGACGAGATATCCTTAAAGTGTAATTAAAAAAAAAAGCCCCGCCGCGGTGGCTCAGTGGTTAGGGCGCTCGACTACTGATCCGGAGTTCCCGGGTTCGAACCCGACCGCGGCGGCTGCGTTTTTATGGAGGAAAAACGCTAAGGCGCCCGTGTGCTGTGCGTTGTCAGTGCACGTTAAAGATCCCCAGGTGGTCGAAATTATTCCGGAACCCTCCACTACGGCACCTATTCTTCCTTTCTTCTTTCACTCCCTCCTTTATCCCTACCCTTACGGCGCGGTTCAGGTGTCCTAAGATATATGAGACAGATACTGCGCCATTTCCTTTCCACAAAAAACCAATTATTATTATTATTAAAAAAAACTACGTAACAGTGACATCGGTTGTCCCTTCTTATCGTTTAAAAGTTCTGGTTTTCTTTGTAGAGTTCAATTGGATTTATATTGCATACTGGTCATGGTTACGCATACTTTGTCATACAAACGAAATCAGTGGAAAGAAGGTTCAAAATAAACTCGTAACTTATTAATGTATTAAGTACGCCCGTTGCAATTCTAGACAATTCTGCCGGATTTTTCAGCTGGCCTTCTGCTCCTCTATCTGGTATTTTTTTCTATTTACTGCTTGAATGTTTTAGAAAATGCTGTACAAATGTTTTAGAATTTCAAATGCTTTTGCGAGCACGAAGGGAAACTACTGACGTTCTTACAGTTTCGTTCGGTCGTGATGTACGCCGGGCGTGGCCTATGAATGCCCTCTCAGTGCATAGATTTAATTTATTGGCTGTAACACTTCCATTTCCTGTAACTTGTTTGCTATCATACCCAGTTAAGTTTCAATTTCTGTGTTGCGCACTTTTGTATACTTTACCAGGGAGCGCCTTACTGCCTTCGTCACTGTTCCCTATATTGTCTCTTAAAAAAAATTAAAGCTTAACCTCAACCTCAAACCTACAACGAAGAACAAATATCAGATGTAGTAACACGATAAAAATATTCGTCAAAACGCAGATCATTGCGATGAGCGCACGATCGAAATGTATGAAATGACATCACACGTCCCGCACGAAAGGTCTTGGCACGTTTGTTTTGCAGAAACCGGCCGCCGTTTCTGTTTCTTGCCCGAACGCCTTTGCGGCTTTTCTCCTTCGGAGACGCATCGCAAGAAACATTTCTTCGTGTAGTACTTAAAGGCGAACGCCGTTTGCTTTTATTTTAGGGCAAGTCTTCGTATAAACTTAAGCACGATTTCCTTAGAACGCATGCAAATGTGCTTTATCCAAATACGGCAAGTATAACGACGCGAACAAGTCTGAGCCGCGAATTCGAAGGCGAGTCAGGTGAAACGATATGTGCTCCCCACCTCAAAGTACCTCGCCAAGAGGGGACAAGCAAAAGCAGTGACAACATCTTTCAACACTTTTTCACACCGTTAGCTGCTAACGCTAAAGCGTTGCAGTGTTCGTCGGCAAAAAGCTCCCGCGAAAACGTGACTACCCCGGGCACATAGCCAGTTACCCACACCTCGTGCTGACTTCTTCAATATTCGGTTAGCTAACAAGTGTTATGTGCTTAGTCTGACGACAAGACTTATGTGTATGAAAAACTGGTGTATAAAATGTATTGTATTGTGTTATGTTCTATTGTATTGAATGTATTGTATTGTACTCTATTGTATTGCATTGTATTGTTATTGTGTTGCAAACAGATACAGACAAACGCTTTGAAACGCTGCTCAAGATAACTTCCTCAAATGACTGCCTGGTGTGCATACTGCGTGCCTGTGCAGTAGGAGCCACTCTGATTATGATAAAGCCGCCAGAGGTGACGCGGTACATGGGTTCAGTTTCGTCAGGGCCATGGATGTAGCCGAGGCGGAGTGTTACGCTCCGAGCGCTGTACGTATGCGGAAGGAAAGAGCCACAAACGTGCGGCGGGTCGAACAGGGGACTAATTTTGCCAGGACGCTGCCCACAAATGCGCCGCATGGTGGTAGTATTTTATGAAAAGAATAATAAAAAGGAAGGATAAGATTTTTGCTAGTCCCGACATCTGCCATCGATACTGAAGCACCTGAGCTGGGGCAGCGGAAATAAAGGATAGCAGGCAGAATGGAGAAATGAAACGAAAGAGGTGAGGGGACAGGAAGAGAGGATAGGGGGAGAGGTAATATACACGAACCCGCTTTATTACAAAATGATCAAATCCGTACCGACACGTTTTTAACACAGATATAGCGCTCGCTGTAACACTGCAAAAACAGAAACGCTAACGTCACGCAGTTATGCGTGGCCGCAACATTCAAAGCAAATTGAGCAATTGTAAAACCACAATGTGGAAAAGCAACGCTGACTATCCACATTATCGCCGGTGCAATCGCCAGTAATTTTTTTTTCAAATTCATTCTTATATGCCGCTTCGCTATTGCTTACTACTCACCGTTACACAAGTATATTAACTTCAAAGCAACGTCAGCCGATGGCTCCAAGTGAAAGGCAAGACCGGCGCGAAGTAAGGATACAAAGAAGCAAAATAATTTTTTGAAAAATAAAATGCAGAAATATGTGGCCCCAGAGGTTATGGGCATTGCGTAACGCAGGTATTCTAACTACATGCAAGCTATTTCGAAAATTTTTCTCGGATCAGTGCTCCGAGTAACTCCCCTACGAACACGGTTTTCACCCTTTACGGGGGTACCATTCTTCCGGCTCCGTTTGAACGGTCACGCGTGGATAAATCGCTCAGCATACAGTGCCCACCTGTCACTGTGTATGCTGCAGACAAACAAGAAGTCACCTGGAATGTACCTGAGATAAAACTCGCAGTTCTCGCGTCAATGCCACAGCGCCGTCGCTTTAACGTGTCTGACAGCACGTTGGCTGCAAACTGAAAAAAAAAAAAACAAAGCCGAAAAATTGACAACTCAAAAAGTGTGCTTTACGCAAGTTGTGTTTCTGTGCAACTCTGCAGCAGTTACGTAGTACGCCCAGAAGTTATCGCAGCACCTTGAGACTCTGCCAAGAAGCATGTGGCCGGTGCAAGCGAGCGGTGATCGGGCGAGAAGCGCCCGAGCACCGCCGAGGCGTGACGATAGAGGCATGCGCGGCGGCAGCCAGCGAAGCACACTGCAGGCGGTCCGGCTCAGGCGCTGCTGCTTGGTCCTCCGTTGTTCAGCGTCACGACGTGAGCCTTGATTTCCGATGCTGGGATTATTTGCCTTCGCCCGTTGGATGGCGAGGGGGGGACACACACGCTACGCTCAACGGCTGCGCGCGCGACTGGGTCGTATACACAAATTATCGTGGCGCGGAAAGGAAGCGAGCTTACACAGCGCGGCGCACACCTGGTGTCTTCGGTATACTGCTGGCGTCCATTGGCATCGCTGTACTTGCCAACAGTGCTTAGAATACAGAGCAGCACGCCTGACGAACAAGGGGGCCCAGCACTGTACACGAAAAAGTGCTGCTGTTGCCGCCCCTGAATAGTTTAGGAAGCTTCGTGCAAAGCCCGCCCATATTCATCTCTGAAGATGACAAGGTTTAAAGATAAAAGCCCCGATAAAACCAAATTCGGTTACGGTGAAGAATTGCAAACGCAAGAAGCGCCTCATTTGTCAGGCAGAAATCATGGTTCGGAGTGTTCCGAAGTCGTGACTTGTGGCTTAAAGGTGATAACACGACTAGGTTTAGGTTTTATAGGGTTTTATGTCCCAAAGCGATTCAGAACATGAGGGACGCGGTAGTGGAGGGTTCCGGATAATTTGGACCACCTGGGGTTCATTAACGTGCACTGATATCACAGAGTTCACGGTCTCTAGCATTGTGTCTGAATCTAATTGCGACCGCCATGGCCGGGATATAACCCGATATAACCCGGGTAATCAGCCGAGCACCATAGCCCCTGAGACACCACGGCGCTTGACGACTTAAATAATTCCATAAAACAAAACTTGACGGCCTGATGTCTCCTTTAAAAATTCAGGAGTGAAAACTTTTTTTTTTTTGTAGTGAACATGAAAGCACTGGAAATTAATAAAGTATTACATGAGGGAATTTGGGGACTCTTTAGAGCTCGCATCTTGAGCTCTTTTTGAGCATTGCGTTGCGCTGAAGGATGACAGGTGTTTTTCTTCATGCTCACGCCTGTCAAACGCATGTATCGATTTCGCGATATTTCATAATTTCAGTTAACCGGCAAGAGCAGATCTGTACAATCAGTCCGGACTGAAACACGAACATGCATATGGTAGGGCCTTTACCCAGAAACATGAATCAGGCTAGTTGACTACTGCACCTGGAAGTACGCAATAAAAATATTTGGTACAGTTCACAGGTGCATTTCGTATTTCATTCCGGCCTGACTAGAGAGGGAGGTTCGCTCTTATGGTGAACACGCGAGTGTGCGGCCGCCCATCGGGAGAAGGGTTAGGTAATGAGTAGCGCCATCTCCTGATCCCACTGCTCCTGCGTCACTTTTCTTCAATTCGCAGCTGTGTCGTGTGCACCGTTGTCCTTAAGAGCGCAGCAATGTACACGTATGTTCACCCTAAGAGTGGAACACGCTGTACATATTACAGAGCACTCAGAAAGTAAAAAAACAACATAGAAATAGCGGCAGGGGTAAACGAAAACCAGATGAAGAGGGCGGACGGGGGGAGGTAGCATA
The DNA here is from genome assembly GCF_052857255.1 of Amblyomma americanum. Lineage (NCBI taxonomy): Eukaryota > Metazoa > Arthropoda > Arachnida > Ixodida > Ixodidae > Amblyomma > Amblyomma americanum. The sequence goes on from NC_135499.1 coordinate 179,575,840, forward strand.
GCAAGACTAGTTTCCCGAGAACACGTTTCTGTTAAACCATTTTTGCTTCTTCTTTCGCCTTCCAGTGCCATATGGGTTGGGACATTATTTTTCAATCTTTTCACTGCCCCAAAATATTATTTGCCTTCATTCGGCAAAAGAACTTAATTAATACGCTTAATGCGCTTTCAACGTGTCCTATCCATACCGTAGCGTCTATTGAACCAATCACTGAGAAGCAAATCAGAAGGAAACATGGATTCATAAAAAAAAATGTTGATTTCCCCGGCCCTGAACGCTTCTAACTGCACTTTTTCGCCTGCACTATCAGCATAGATACCTCGCCGCATAGCCCTGCAAACCAGCACGGCAATGCAGCTATTTTCGCTAAACTGAGCAGGACCACTGAGGAGGACAACTGAGGCCTCGTCATAAAGGAGCACGCAACAACTAAAACAGCCATTAAAAGCAAATCCGACTGCCAGGTTTGAAAAACATATCTTCACTCGTTTTTGTTCCCGACTGTAGTGAGAGAGAAGCTTTGAAATATAATACCTCTTTACAAAAATCTTCATGACTCCCTCCGATCAGAGTAGAAATTTTCTAAACAGGGAGCTGACACAACACCTAATCACTTCCATCAAGAATTTCAATGAATTAAAAACAAATCCAAAATGTGTATGTAGTCCATCCAAGTCTTCGATTTCTATAGAGACTTTTTTCTTCCTTACTGCCATAGCTGCCTTAGTTTTCCGCTCTTCGACCGCCAAGTTTCACGCAGCCTGTTCTCTCTTCTAGCATTTTTTTTTACGGCACACTCTTCTCATATGCATTTGTTCTTTCTAGAGGCGTGCGAAAAATATTTTTCGAAAGCGAATAAAATACGAATAGCGCAGGTTCACTACCGAATCAAATATGAATCAAGTAGTAATAGGATCGAATGGGATACAAATTGAAAGTTTACATGAATATTTGCACAAGTAGCGAATATTGTGCTTATATAACCACTATTTTTAAGCTGTTTTTATGCCACTTTGTCTGTACTGTCTGTATTGTAGACGCAGAAAACTTAGGAGCCACAGATGTTTTCTATTGCGCAACTGTTAAAAACACCCTCGTATTTCTCCAGTCAAAGCTTCTTTATTAATAATACGACAATTAAAATTTATTTTCATTGCTGTTAACCGCGCTGGAGAACACAGCATAAGCGGTGGTAAGCATTGGCAAGCCTCTGTTACGTCTTTTTTCCCCCTTGAAGGGGGAAAAAAAGAAGGGGGGTGCCCTCAAACGTGTGCAGTCAGGGACAAAAGTCTCTAGACCACGTGCTGCGTGAACGAAACCAACAGCTCTATTATTAGCGGCTGGTTAAAGACCGCACTTGTAGAGGAGAAAGAAAGGATTTTGACTTTCACCTCAACAAATGTGGTTTCCAGTCGTGGTGCCGACTTCGTTTCCGGAGCACGTGGTCCACACTTTTGTCCACGACTTTACGTGTGTAAGTTGCTTGGAATAAATATTGTGAGGGATTGATGTATTTATCAATTTTAAATATCTAATATTCGCACACCTACAACTCTTTCGAGTGGTTACAATGCGTGCGAACAACGCACCCGCCTTTATAATGTTTCCTTAAATACTACGCACAGACAGAATTAGACACGCACTTTTCAGATTTGGTTCAGTTCAAAGTATAATCACGTACCTATTCCCACTTACGTTAAAATTGCATAGAAATCACGACAAAGATAGATATATACGTTTCCAGTTAATTGTCACCTTGAATGCCACTTTGACAGTCGAGAGGTCAACTTACAGTTCTGGTTCAAATTTCTTAAATTAGAGCTGGTATTTTAATGATGCCCGCAAAGAGTTCATCAGACTAGGTGTTTCCAGAATTGAAGCCTGAGGTAACAATCTAAGGATGATTTAAAAAAAATATATTCTTTCTCAATATCACCCATTGTCAAGCAATCTCCTCTTCACCAAAACCAATGATTATTGTTGTCAAGACCGAATTGTGCCTGGCTTTCGTCTACGGCATGTAAATTTCCACTACTCTAAGTTGCAACACTACACTCCTAGATGTACTGTGAGAGTGGAACACAGCCTTTACCCACATTGTAATCAGCTACCTGAGCGCTGCCAGTGACCGACATTCCTTTACGCAGTCTTATTGAGTCACCCATTTTAAAACAAGGCGTGGCCTTCTGCTACTGCTCTGCGGCGCCTGACACCATTCCTTCGGATGTGCTTCGGAGGAGGAATGATGACATTTCGTGCAATGTAGGCCTCCCTGTAACCTTTGCACGCTGCGCCCTCCCGGCATAAGCGACGGAACACGGAAGGGTGGGACCAAATTTGTTGTTTTTCATTTATCGCTCAAAATCTAAATTCACAAACCTGCGCTGGTCCGGAGATATTCAGACCAGCATGCTATTCTGTAGCACAGCTTCAAAAGACTAAGGACAGTGACAGATGCGACCGCATACAGCGCTGTTTATGTCCAACTCTGTCTCCCTCCGTTGTCTCTTGATGAGCTACAGCTAAGTAATGCCCAACAAGTCCAAGTTTCAACGTTAACGAACTATTCTAGCGCCTCTCAGCTTTACACAACACAGGGGGTCATGTAAACCAGAAGTAACTCAGATACTGAGCATTTGAACACGTAAATGGCTTTTTACTCAAATATTACTGGGGACGCACGCCATGTGATGTCCGAACTTATAGGCTGTCTAGGAAGGGTGTGATATTTGAATTTTGACAGGAGCCTCTTTGTGGGAGATGTTCTCCGCTGATTGGACGGACCCGCCTTGTAGCCGCATCGAGCCGAGGTGCCATCGAAGTTGTTTCGTCTGAGAGAATCGTCATAACTCTGTGGGTAGCTTTCAGTGCAGGCGATTTGTTTCGTGCATACGCAAGATGTAATCCCTTCATATTCAATTGCCTTGGGTTGAGTACTATGCTTGACTTGTGGCAAGATGATATCGCTAGCTTCCATGCAGAATCTGACCATTTATAAGACCTTACGGCCCCCACATTACATCCGGCAACATTGTGGGGTCGTAAACTTTGTACAAGAAGTGCAATGTCATGCAAAGCTTGAGTTTATCTGTGAAATACCAGACAAAAAGGAACACCATTTTATATTCACATGTAGTAGCGAACGCAATCGAAATAAAACTAAGCAAAGAAATAAACAATAATTAGCAAACCCTGAAGGAATGTCATGGGTATCGAGACAGTTTGCTCGTGAACGAAGTATGTCCTACATGTATGGCCTGTTAGCGTATATTAGATTTTCAGCTGTGCCTGGAATGATCTTTACAATGCTCTCCTTAAACTATTCCTTCCATTCGAGTGCACCTTACATCAACGGTGCATTGGCACTTAAGTAACTGATGAAATTTCGTTAAGAAGTAATGATTACGTGGCTCGCCTTACCGCCTTACTGTGACCGGTGCTCGTTGATCAGGCGTAATCTTTGAGGCTCTCTGTTGGCTTTGCATTTTTAGCCCGGAAGCGTTGTTCCGATGGGTAAACCCCAAGCAAGATCTTGCGATGTTTGTGGGTTCGTGAGAAGCGAAATAAATAAATATCCGTTACTGCGATTCCAATCCGCGGCGGCGCGAACAGATCAGCTTCGCTGGCCACTACGTGAGAGCACCAGGCTGTCGCCGCAGCCGTATACACCTTGTTGTGGTTGTTGTCCTCATACTATAGCACATGCCCACATAGGGGGATTGGCACACACACCCTGTGCTAAACTGCAACACACTCTCGCGCTGTGCATTGCCCATCGTCTTCGTCATCAACTTATACTACTATTAAACTAATATTTGCATTTTGAGCTATGTGGCGGTAGTGACAGGGAGATGTGGGCTGCATGCGCTGGGGTGAACAACGTTATGGCAGAAAAAGGCCACTAGAGACATACGCGTTGGCGTTGACAACACTGGTGCAGAAACGCGGCACTGGAGCATAGGCCGCCGCCGTACGTTCGGTAAATTGGCACTGACGATGAAAAAATTTTACGGGCATAACTGGCTCCCTGGATCAGTGGACACCTGAATCGCGCATTCAGGTACGCGGCGGTGGTATCTACCTGCAAAGAGCTCTGCTTTCGCGCAATGTTTCGTTCTTAGCAATGCTAAACCGTCAGACATTTTTTGTTTATTGTGATGTACCCACTAACATCCATAGGCACTTCACAGTGGCGCACCGAGGGCGATGAAAGCGAAAGGAGCAATGAAAAGAATTAGGAAAGAAATAAAAACGAGCATTGAAAACGATGCAGACGATATCAATGTCAACGAACAAACAGTTAAAAGTCAAAAGATGTAAAAGTCACAGTGAACACGGCCAGTTTCGTTCGAAAGACACAAAATCCTGATGAAATATATCAGGGCTACATAATGCCATACTGTTTACGTACACACCATTTGAGCATTGGGGATTATTTTGAATGGGCCGTCCAGGCAGCCGAAGCTTGATCAAAGATGCTAGGTGCATACAGTGAATGTGTCTATGTAACCACTTGAATAGGAAGACAAGGTTCGGCGACTGCCGTCTCGTGTCCACGTCAGTTAGTCCCAGAGCGCGCAGGGCAGCCCTGTAATGGTCTCGGGGAGTAGATAAGCAGAACGCACGACCCATAGTAATCCTCACACAATAGTTATTGCACATTTTCGAGTGTTTGCGAAGAGATATGCGGTATATGCGATTCTTTTTCTTCCTCTTGCGTTGCGATCACCTGCCTCGCGCACACATTTTTTTAACAAGACAGACACTAGTTCTTATTGAGTACCCTTGCTTACTGGGTTTATTACTCCCTCGTGCATGAAGCGTTAGGCTTTCTGCCTTTGATTTGTTTGCATATCACAGCAATGCAATGCAATTCGTCCTTCGGCGACTCCAGGGCTTTGCGAAACATTGCTGCGCTGACCTCTAAACATTTGCAGTTTTTTCGGTTTTCTTGCTGTCCCTCCAAACAGTAATCGGTTTCTCCTCCAGCACATGCATATCCGTGCGACCTCTGAACTATGACCCTTACACAACGAGTTGGCCGTGACTAACGCCATGCACGTTGAAACGGTAACAAAGATAACGTTGCGCCCAAGACAACGACATCCGCTTGGCACACCACCGAGCGTGGCGGAACGTCAGTGAGGCATCCCGTTGTGCGTTATCACTCACTCTAAGCGCGATGCTCTGCAAGTCAAACAATGTGACGCACGCATCGACTTTAAATGCGGCGGTTGTTTGAACTACAGCGGCGGGCGCGAGCCGGCGATGGAGAGAGCATAGGCACGGCGCGCGGAAGAGACTAGGCGAGCGTTGTTCCTGTGACCAGGTCGTCCCGTGACGCAATCGTAATGTTCGAAGGGGGAAAAGAGGAGGGGAGGAAGGAGGAAAGTGAAACGGCTGTGGCGCAGAGGGTCGACGCTCCTCCTCCTCCGGAAGGAGCCATCGCCATCGCGTCGCGGCCGTGCCTACGCCACCTGCTGCGTCGGGCACGGGGGAGAGTCTGCGGTCGGTAAGCCTGCAGAGGGGCGGCCTGTCACACGCCCTCTTGACGAAGCGGCGCGGTCCGGAGCAGCTGGCGTCGGTCTATCCCGAATCACTGCTGTCGCCCTCGGCGACGGACACGCAGTGCCCCGGTGGCAAGGGCGCGTTGTGTTGGAGTCCTTGTTCTTCCGCCATCCTCACGTGTCAGGGAGAAGCGCCAAGGCGTCTGGGAGAGTTGGCGACCCGAGCAGTCCGACACCACCTGCACGTGTGTCCGACACTGCGCTGAAAGTCGATCGTGCTCGACCGCATGCTGGTTGTCACCCGCGGCGATCAGCGGTCGCCGGAAGGGTTGGGATGTTTGCGAATCGTTCTCGCTACGACCTCCGGATGATTGTAAGCGCTGAGTTTAAGGAGGAAGAAGCGGCAGAGAGGAAGGCAAAGAAAGACTAGAGAAACAGACCTGTTTTCCATGCGAAAGGTACACAACAGGGGTTGAGAAATACCAACCCGATCATTGCGACATCAGCCGTCACATGCGACAGCACAGTAAGAAGAAAATATTCTATTCATGTATTTCTTTTTATTTTTCAAATTAGCGCAGCATGTCATCCTGCATTCATTCACAACCATTTCTAAGGAGAAAGGGCCGCCGAAGAGTCGGGTGAATGTCGATCCTGGCTTAAAACGAGGGGTGTTCTGTGAATTGTACTTCTTATAGATTGAACAATATGGCGTAGCCTTGCAATGAAAGTTTGGGTTTTTCTCTTTCAAGAGAAGTGCTACACCTCCCTGAAAGCCGGACCTGGTGCTATCAGCCTTCTGCCTGTATCCCAAAATGAAATAACAAATGAAATGTACGGGTTTCGTATACAGTGAGGAGTTAACCAATATCGGTGTCTCCAGCAGACTCCCTATTTCGTCTACGGTGGAAAGCATGGGCTTGAGTGCCGTAGATTGAAGTGCATAATCGCTGATATATAAGCTGTACCCAAATTGAAGTGCTTGCGTGAACAAGGGCATCCGAAACATTGGTTTAATTGCAGAGTGTCTTCGAATAAATTACTTAACAAACAGCTGTAGGCTACGAGGCAAACTTGTGCTCGAAGTTGCTTTAGTTTAGTCAGTCTGTTAATGGATTGGCGAATATGCGATCAAGCGCTTGTATGATTCACTTTTTCGTTGTAGCCACATTCTACCAAGAACTGATCACATGCAAAAGGTTGTCATGTCCAGGTCAAAAATGGCTACTCTTCTAGAACACTCTTTTACAGAACTTGTACAAATCAGAATCCCCTTCCGAAAGCAGATATAATACGGCTGACACTGGACACTTTTAAGCCTACTCAATTCAACATTTTACGTTGGGTGACTCCAACTACCTGCCATGATGGACACTATGTCTTGGATTTTGTGAAGGGAAATGAAAAGTAAAGATTGACAGTTACAGCGGTCTTTAGAAAGGGCAATGATGCACGAATATCATAAATTATGGCGAAACCGCACAGCCATTCAATTTGACGGCCTAAGTCAGAAAAGGGAACATTTCATAAAACGGCTGGGAAGCGCGCCAAGAGAAGGAATGGAAAAACACTGGGTAAGGGCGTGAGGCAAATGGCAGAAAAATGAGTTTAGAAAAACGGCAACGAAATAGCCGCAGGCAACATCAACAGGATCGACGGCACCGAGGAAAGAACGTAAGTAAGGCGGCACAAAAAGGATTACAAAGGTCACCAGAACAGACTCTGCCGCGGGCGATAGCCAGTGCGCAGTGAGAGGTTCTAAAGGCAGAAAAGCAAGCTGCCAGTGCTCCAGGATATAGCCTGGAGAGGCCGTAGTGTCGGGAGATGCATGACTTAACTTCGAACTAGGGTGTGGATAAGGCGAATATTAACGTAGCTGAAGCCTAACTCTAACGCCGTTCGTTTAAAATGGAGTGCCTGTATTCAGATTAGACCGACTTTTAGCTCCACAGTGTTTGCGCGCCGGTATAACGGCCAACTTGCTAGGAACTGCTTAAGATACTTCACTGCATTGTTGAGGAAATTTTGCAGGTTTTCCATTACACCGTTTGTGTGCGTGCGTGCGCGCGCGCGCGCGCGCGCGTGTGTGTGTGTGTGTGTGTGTGTGTGTGTGTGTGTGTGTGTGTGCGTGCGTGTGTGTGCAGTCAGGAAAAAAATGAAGAAACCGGTGTATTAGCATTGTATATGAGACAGAACTGTGCAATGTTACAGCGTAAAAGTGCTATCTCAAATTATTAATGCGTTAGCATTATAAGTGTGTGTGAAAGCGGAAATGGCGACCGCTGTCACGCCTGGCCATCTCGGATATAACGAACGTAGTATACTACCTTGGATATAAGGAACCTTGGTATGCCACCTCGATATAACAAACTGTAATGCGTTAACCTCGCCTTTAATGATCCTAAGTGTACGACCTCGGATATAAAGAACTTTAATGTACACAACCTCTGATATAACGAAAGTTTGAAACGCATTGAAACGATCCACCGAGGATCGCCTAAGTATTTTGTTTTTGTTTAGAATAAACATAATGCCCTATCCACGGCTTATTGACGTAGTCTCTTTAAAATGCTTCTTCATGGTCCCATAAAATGACTTCAGGAATTGGAAGATTATCCACTGCACAATCAGAACGCAACATAAGCAAATTTTCATCTTTTTTCCTCTAGTAGAATTTCTAATTTTCTTAAAGTTGGGCCTAATACAATGGGATCACTCACATGAGTTCTTCATTCGGGAAAATTTTGAAAAGGAAAAAAACACACCTTTGAGCTACCAAATGTTTTAGCGATTTTCAGAACGAGATAAGTTGATTTCTTCCCCGTAGTTCATTCCATCTATGCTTGCGGCGCGTTTTTTTGCTACACGTGCATATAAAGACGAACGATATTACGACGTTTGGGTGGAATGCGTAAGTTATATAAATTTTTCCGCATTTCATACAAACTGCACGCGGTTCAGTAACGTTTGATGCTTGGGGGAACGTGTGCTTCAGCGTGCCACTAAAATCTGAGCCATATCCTTCGGTGAAGACAGGGCATATGTCTTTGTGATTTCTCCGAAAAGTTAGATTAAATCGCGTAACACGAACGGTAGTGCTTGCCGATGCAAGGGCGTCATAGAATGCATAAATCATGGCGGAAAAAGATGAGGCGCGATACTAACGATGCAACAAAACTGATGAGAAAAACGATAAAATTTCGGCAGGACTGCCATAATGGTCCCTATACATCTTAGGTGACTGGGCGTCCAAGATGAACAGTTTTGTTTATATCGCTTGCATACAAACACTCTCCCAAGAATTTCACGCATACATTAAATTTCTCAGATTAGGAGACAGAGTCAGTGCTCGTGTTAATTCACGCAGTGTTTCTGAGAGCAGACTTCATTTAAGCCTAGATGAGCTCTTTCGAATATATCAGACCTGGAGTGCGCGGCATGTCTACAGGAGATATCTAATCTCGCCATTAGAATTGGGGTTGGAAGAGTTTAAGCCATTTAATATGGTGAAATATTCCTGTTTTGCAATGTCTGCCCAGAAGCGTTTGTTATACCTGCGCATTGCAGAGACTTCTCCTGTGCTCTAACCGTGCACTAGCGTTGCTGTTGTAGAAAGCCAGCGCTCAAATAAATAAAAACAAAATTATACACCAAGCAGGCGTTCTCTTGCGGCTATCTTTATAGGCCTGTTTTTATATTTTTCCAAAGCACAATCAAGGTGAACAGATTCGGCGTACGGAGAGTGCACCTAGAAAATGCGACTGCATACGCCCAAAACGTTTCAGGTCATGGTCAAGAATCGAGTTACTTTGAATTCCGGTTTGGAAATGCGAATGGAATATCTTCTAATCTTGAGAGAGGAGCGGTTGGAAAGCGTGGAAGTAAGGAAAGCGATGTTTGGTATCACAGCCCCTTTCTGTCTGAGCGAGTTGTCGAAGTCTCGCTGCTGAAATCTGTTGAGCTTGTGGAACGGGCCCCAGATAAGAGACGGAATGCGTCAGCACCATATTTATTATTATTGCAGAACTGCGATTGTCATCAATATCGCTATTCTTAGAGGCATTCATCGATGCATTCTTGTATTTTTTTTAATGCTTCTAAGTTTTGGAAGTAAGCTTTGATCACTTTTAGGGCCACTCGCTAAGGTATACTAAGTTGTTCACCTGTCTAAACTTTTGCAAGACACAAGACACTACGTGATATTCTAGGACCTTTATAGTCATGAAATTCTCTGTAGTCTCTTGCAACACAATTGGCAGTTGGCAGGTAATTTTAAATATTGCAAGCAAATCTTCGCTGAAATATACCGAGGACCTCAATTGGCTCTACTCTCAAATCACACAACGGCCCATTCTTTGGCTCATTCATTCATTCATTCATTCATTCATTCATTCATTCATTCTTTCTTTCTTTCTTTCTTTCTTTCTTTCTTTCTTTCTTTCTTTCTTTCTTTCTTTCTTTCTTTCTTTCTTTCTTTCTTTCTTTCTTTCTTTCTTTCTTGGAAATAATTTAGCCCTAAATATTGCCGGTGACCATTAGTCAAAGTATGCCAAGGTGTGTCACCTTACTCACCTTTCGCAAGGCACGAGTCGGTGCATAGCATGTAGCGTCAGCCGCCAGCAGAATAGGGAAGAATGCGGCGCGCGATAGCGAACAGCAGCGGCCAGAGGCGAGCCCCGCTGCCAGGCCGCGCGCATTCCGCGAAGCGGTGTTTTCCAAGGGCACCGCCTAACGACGCTGACCACTTTCTCTTTCGCACCGACGTCGCCGTCACGGAGCGCGCATTGCGCCTGACCCGAATGGAAAGCTCCTCGATAATAACTGTGCGGGCGAGACTCGCGCTGCGTCCGCTTCGGCTGCGACGCGACCGACGATTTGTCTACACGCGTTTACGGTCGTCTTCCACTGTTCCACTCACCTGCTTTGCATGGCGTTGAAAGCAGGGACAGTTTTCCTTCCTCTTTAATGCCCGTTATGTCTGCTTCAGTGCTCCACTGAAGCGGTCTGTTGAGCCGCGAACCGTTATCCAGTCTGGCTTTACAGAATAGTCGGGTGTTTTGTGGATAGCACCAGTTTCATTGCTTCCAGGGTCAAGCTGTCACATTATGTAATGTGTCCAGGAGGTTGCTTATGTGCATTTAAGAGAGTAGGGACACAAAATTTTCTTAGTGTATTTTTGCTCTCCAATGGTGCGTAAGACACTAGTAAGCATGAATCAACACGTGAAATTCGCCTACGTTCAATATCTGACATAACTGAATTGATTCGCGCATGCAGTCTAGGTATCGGCATCAGCGGTCGAAATACGTTTGCGAAGTCACAAGTAAACACTAGAGTACGTGAGGCATAAAAAAAGAATTGAAGGCGACACTTGAGCTCCGCCTTAAGAGTGTGACGCGAAAGGTTTAATGCGCTAGTTAATGCTCATATATGCGAAACTCGTCATTGTCGACTTTACATTCATATCCCTAGGAGTCATCATACCCCTCCCGCGCAGTGGTGCAGCGGTTAAGCGATGCGCCACTGCCCTTTGAGGGCAGGTGCTGCCACCGGTGGCTGAGGCTTGTGCGAACCAGGTTGCTCTTTCTCAGCGACAAATAATTAATTTAACTGCATCCTGCTACTGTGGTAAGTTTGCTCACAATCCGATGTGCAGGTTGTGATGACGCCACAAGATCAAGTGACATAAGTGGCTCACTTAGTTGCTTCTCCAGGGATTTTTCGCTCCTCACAAAGCCGACGACGCCGGAAAATTCAAAATTGGTTTTTGGGAAAACGAAATAGCGCAGTATCTTTCTCACATATCGGCGGATACCTGAACCGTGCCGTAAGGGAAGGGATAAAGTAGTCCTAGGAGTGAAAGTAGAAAGGAACAAAGAGGTGTCGTAGTGGAGGGCTCCGGAATAATCTCGACCACCTGGGGATCTTTAACGTGCACTGACATTCCCCAGCACACGAGCGCCTTAGAGTTTCGCCTCCATCCAAACGCGGCCGCCGCCTCCAGGTTCGAACCCGGGAACTCCGGCTCAGTAGCCGAGCGCCCTAACCACTGGGCCACCGCGGCGGATGACGCCGGATTTTCGGCACAACGGAACAGTATCGCGTTAAAATGCAATATAATAGCGCTTTATTCACCTTCTGCAATGCGGCTTCGGGAGCAGTTTAGCGTAAGAGTTTGAATAAATTAAAACGGCAAAGCAGCAGTTTTTGTATGCCTCATGGGATCTCATACTCTTTTGCGGCGTCTCAACCATCGTCTAGCAACTGAAAACGAAACTGAAACTACAGAGAAAAAATATTAAGTTACTACTTATTGAGCGTTGGCACATACCACAGGGTGATCCATATTTACTGCTGTTGTACGCATCGGTCGAGGGCAAAAAAAGTTTGTTTTTACAGGGGTTTAACGCCCCAAAGCGACTGAGGCTATGAGCGACGCCGTAGTGAAGGGTTCCGGAAATTTAGATCGGCTGGGGTTGTTTAACGCGCGTTGACATCGCACAGTACACGGGCCTCTAGAATTTCGCCTCCATCGAAATTCGTTCTTCACGGCCGGGATCGAACCCGCGTCTTTCGGGCCAGCAGCCGAGCGCCATAACCACTTAGCCACCGCGGCGGCCCAGAGCAAAAAGACAAACCAAAAAATTTCGCGTCTTCACTTCCTTAACGGCGACCACGGCGGTTATGCTAATTTTAGTCGGCTCGAATGCCTCCACATTATAGTAGCTTTTAAGTGAGTGTTAAAGGTTACTTTAATTCATGGCGGCATATGTACCGTTGTAAGGGCTTGAGTGAACTGTCTTGTTCTTATCTGGTGCCGCGGAGAATAGCTCCATTTTTTTATTATTATTATTTAGGCACGCTACGCCTTCTGGTGTTGCGCGTTGGATGGTATTTTGCGATGCTTTGTTTATGAATACGACCCATATAAACCTTGGTATAACATTGGCAAGCAGTCGGCGACATTTTTAATCAGGACGGCTAAGGACGGCACATTGTCTTCGATGAATGGTGATTTAGGAGCCAGGGGATTAAAAACCTCCCTCATTTTTATTCTAAGCACTGGCACGAGTGAAACTTTTTCCTCGAATTTGCATTTCGCTTCTTAGAGAGCAACGTTGTGTGCTCACTTTTATGTTATTAGGTTTGGAACTACAGCAGCAAGCTTGCGGTGCTCACCCACCAGCGCTCAAAGCGTTGCCAGGGTATATCAAGTTGCCTATATTTTTATTTCCATCTAATCCTCATGTTCTTTTCGTGGCAGTATAATTGATTTTTTTATTTTGTTAAACAACACCCTATTGTAACCATGCGGAAACTAAAAATTACAGAACGTGTTTCCTGTCTAAATCTGTAGTCCACTCTAACACATAGAAATTATGCAAACTGATAAGGTATATTCCAATGCGCGCACAATGCACATAAATTGAGAGATAATTTTGAAGTTACAGACACACGCAGAAATCTCACATGTCAGAGGCGGCCGGTGCCACATGGATATCGACAACTCATTAAAATATGTTATTAAACATTGTTTACTACAAGAGAAGAAAACTGGGAACATGTACGGCATATTCTCATTTACAGAGCGCACCCTAAATATCTCCGTGGAACTTGACATTCGTGAATATGAAATAAATGAATTAAGTGCAGCTTACAGAATTCCACTTAAAAACTTGCAAAGAGAGCGCGTTCTTTACTTTAGGATGATGGCAGCAATCCTCTGACGGATTTAGAACTAACCATTTCACTAATTGCATGCTTCAAAAAATATTTTGAATGAAACACTATTTTGCAAACGTCGTTGTTTCATTTTTTGTTATTCACTTTTCGTTGTTATGACGGCAAAATGTCCAAGAAAATTGCTAAAATGTTACTCCATTTACTGCTGGGCGATTCTTTTTCAGTATAGTTCTTAGGAAGAACACTTGGCTGTTCTTATCATTTGATCTGAACATTTTGTTAAAACCTGTATCATTATTTATTTACTTCCGGGAACAAATACGTGCTGGTTAATGCGTACTATGGCATCCAAAGACCTTTGGCGAATAGGTCTTGAGGACTTGAGAACTCTCAAAGTCAGGTCGGCAAGATGCAGCAGAGAATGCAACTAACGATACGTTTTCTGTGCGTTGCAAGATTCTTAGACGAACGTTAAAGTTCGGGGCTCGATTCCAGACGCAAGGAGGCACTACGTGAAGAATTAAAGCTTGTCACCGACAAAGGAAAACGGTGTGGAGAGGGATATAAAGAGGGAGTCTTGCCCGTTACAACTTGCCATCACTTTTATTATGGACTGGAATGGCGTGGCATGACTGCCCCCATCATTTAAATTCTCGCACCTGTAAAGGCCCTGAACGAAGATTGGAAGCTTGTCATCAAGACGCGATTTGGTAGGTAGAAAACACGGAAGGCCAAGGACCATTACGGTCTTTTTCAAGAGACAGCGTTATGCTCCGAGATACCCAAGCGTTTAGAGGATTCACGCCGATTTACTCGTGTCTGGAGAAGAGCTTGCGTACCAGGGCATGCGTATAAAAAAGCGGTGCCTGCGGGATCTAAACCTCTGCTTTCCAGTTCCTCTCGACACCAGCGTCCCTATCCAAACTCGTGCGTCCATGGGCGCCACATCAAGCTCACATGCCGGGGGCGGCTCCTTTTAATGCACACTCGATCTCTTATGCCGATGGCGTGATTAAGAACGCCAGTTGCCCAACGCTGGCTGCAAAAGAACAGAAAAAAAAAAGATAGACACGCGCAGTTCTCCCGCATTTGCAGTGTTTATCTCGCATTGGAAAGAAATTACCCCGAGCTATCATTGCCCCAGATCACGTAACGGACGACCCTGGCAGCCTTGCGCCGAACGCGCCGCCCGTGCCTGGCTGGCTGCATCGCTAGTGCCTCGCGACCCTCCGCCACCCAACCTCCCTCCTCGTTTCATCTCTTTCTGCGGGTTCTCAGAAGGACGCGGATTTCTTCAACAAAAGGTCGCGTCGTTTTCAGGGTATTCAGGAAAAAGAAAAAGGAATTTTGCCGTTCGGTTGGTCGTGTAGCTTGAATTCGAAACCGCTACCGGATGCCCATGAAACGTCTGGCAACACTGCATTCCTTGTGAGCGGCGTTGAAAATACACGATTTTCTGGGACATCAGGCGACATTAGCGAACGTTGGGAGTGAAGTGAAGTTGTTGCGGACGCTTACTCACATGTGAGCGTTGTTTCGATATTGTTTGCAGCTTTGGCGTGCCAGGAGCTGCGTTTCAGCAGCATTAGAGCGCGCGATAAACGTCCATGAAAGATTGAAAGGGCTGATCGCTTCATACCTATGTAGTGTTCTGTTGCAGTCGTCAGAATAGATGCACTTCATGGGTGATTCGTCCTTTAAACAGATAGAGTTAAAGGAATTATGCGCACGTACTACGCCTTCAAAAGGGGTGCAGGCGTCTCAGAATGATAGGCTGCTTTTTAAACTTGATGGGGGATTAGGCTACCTAAATGGTTGCGACGCCGGCTGTTAAAGTTTATCTCTTTATGCAAAGAAGCTTAAATGATATTGTTGTAGCTGTAAAAACCTGCGTTACATTCGGGGACGCTGAGAAGAAAACCGCATTGGAAACACAGGGTTATGAGGTATTACGTACGTTTCATAACAGCTGCACACGAAAAGAAGCTCATGAATCACCTCTCGCACCGCATGGAGCACAACAGCCTGGTGTTAATGTGCAGGTAAGATTAGTCTTATAGTGGCCTGTTGGCAGTTGCTCCACGTGATACCACTTGCATCATGACCTGCGCTTCGTAATTTGTAACGACATGCAGTGTGCAATTTGTGTCATTCAAGAGAGAGAGATATATAAAGACAAACGGAAAGGCAGGGAGGGTAACAGGCAGCGCCTGGTATGCTATCCTACACGTGGGAAGGGGAACGAAGGGAGAAATAGAAAGGCGAGAGAACAAAGAGAGATGACCACATTTCCACATGTCCGTTGGCCATTACTTGCAGGGTACACAGGGCACACACTGATAGTTCACAACCTTGCACTCAGTCCTGAGTACAAACATTGCACTAAAGCCTATACCTTCGGTTTTCAGCAAGACACGTTGTTCTTTGAAGCCTCTCAACGCTCACTGCGCCCAGCATTCTGAATTCTGCTGTTGCTGATAGGAAGAAAGAAAAGGAGAGTGCACGGGCCTGCCTACTGGCTCAAGCCGAGCCACGCTCGCTGCCGCGTGCTGAAAGTAGGAGAGTTAATGGATAGGAGATCAAAGAGTGAAAGAAAAGACGCGCGCTAATATGCCCCGGGCCGATCCCGGAGGCAGTGCAATACCGGGCCGACCCGTGCCAGAGTGCTTCAAGCACTCCGCCATATTCCAAAAATAAGGTTAATATCTTGGGTCTAAGGACCCCCAGCAGATATTAAATCAGGTATCAGGTATCCGGGTATCGTCTCCTAGACTGAGCTCTCTGCATTTCAGCTGTGTCACACACTGTGTTTGGGCGGACGGCACGGATTGTGCGAGAGGAGCCGGTCCTGGGGCACAGCATGCAGCATCTGTGAAAAAGTATAAGCAAGATCGGCTTCTAGCCACCGGTTTGATCGTGATGCTCTTTGGGAGCTTCGACCAGAGTATCATAGTAGGTGGTTGACTGTTGTTGCGTATACTTGTTTTCGCCTTCAACCGATGTGAATAAGCGTACTTATATGTTGGCTTAAATTTTGTTTCTTCTATTTAGACAGTTCGAAATATAGTTTTTCATCTAGATTACTGCACCCTTTCGATACCTGTAATGCATTAAAAGGTCTGCGAGTTGTCACAAAGGTTATGACAACTGCTCGCTCTACTTTAGTATTCCTTAACTTTACTTAACTGAACTTCATCTGGCGCTATTTACTATTTCCGCAAGTATTGGCTGAAGAGTTGTTTCCTTCTTGTCATTTTATTTATCTTTCATTCGTGCTACAAGCTCGGCCACAATAGGGGCACGTTGAGGTGTTCAAGCCATCAGTGGGGGCTCCCGGTATTTTCTCGCTGGGGATTAAATGAGGCATCTTTTTAGAGGCCACCTTTTTGTTCCTACGTTTTCCCTCGGGGTCCCAACCGTCTTAGCCGTAAAGGTAGACCAATTCAGCTCGATCGATGAGGTCTTGTAATAATGATCGATTCGACTGCCCGCACAATAGCGGCGCGCTTGCGGTCGGGGTTGTGCATCCGCGTTCTCTTCTTCACAGCTTAGCGGATCGCCTTGAACCATAAACAGCATTCACTGCCTATTGCACGCGTGTTGCTTATTGTCACCAGGGCAGTTTCTCTTGCAATGCTTGTGTGTTATTTTGTAGCGAAACAGCTTTCATTGGTGCCGCAAGATGAAAACAATATAGCTGGTTCATAGAAGTCGATGTCTGCTTTCGTTTCGAAGTCTGAGGTCTGAAGGCCCATTCACGAATGTCCTTGACGCGCTGTTGACTTGCGCTACGGTACGCATTCGGCTTAGCCTTTTGGCGTATGCTGAGACGGTTTAGCGAACAAATCAAGCTTAACATTCCAATCAGCTTCTCCTGAAGTTCTTGCAGTGAAAGCGCTTTTATATGACCGGAGGAGGAGGAAAGGGGGGGGGGGTCTTCCAAACGCCTTCGTCGTTTCCTGTATTGGAGATAGATTTAGTGATAACTTGTCTCCTTTATCTCAGCCAGAGGCAGCGTCAAGGCCGGCAGACCTCGGTGTGCTCTGTTAGGCTTTGTGCGTGGGTATTGTGTTTTTGGCACATGATGAATATAGCTGATGAGCTGATATCAGGGTTTTTCCTGCTAGCAGACTACCCATATGTTATATATTCTTTGGTGTGGAAATCTTCGTATGGAAATCTGGAAGCCCATGAACCTACCTCAATACGCCGTTGCATATTACACAACGACTGTGCCGTGTTAGTTGGCTGAGCGTGCTGTGCATGCTAAAGGCATTACGCGTGCGTTTTCAGAATGCACCTGCTTTTCGTGCATACGCTATTTGGTGCTCTGCATTCCCTTCTGTTCACTAAAAGGATACTGTCGAGTTGAACAATGTAGTGTTTCGGTAGGCCTGGGTCGGACCACTCCTGAAACCCTCGGCCTCAGGCTTGAAGCTGAATACCATCATTGAAAAATTTTCTTACCGTACGGGATCACGACCAAGCAGCAGTTGTTTCTCATTTTGCAATTCCCTTTTCACCGCATCAACTCTGATTTCAAAGCACTCATAACATGCGCTTTGACATCTCCTCGCCTCGACTGCCAGAAGAAACTTCACTTTTGGGCCGTTTCCATTTGTAGCTCTACCAAGCGAACTTCTTGGCAGTCCGAAAATTCAAGCTTTCTTTAACCCACAGTAACGTTCAATGTTGATGATGCAATTTAGCGGGACCATCATGGTAAATGAGCAGCATCTACAATGTATTAAAAGGCGGTTTATTGGCTGCTCTGAGTGTCAGGATATCAAGTAGCTCACGAGTGGTGCATTGGAGTTAGCTGTTGTGCGTGTGCTCAAAGAGTAAGGCGTGTCTTCTACAGCAGCGATTCCTATTTAGCCAGTCTATGGCAGCAATTTGCGGCGCCATCCGGCCGCTCGGAAGGACGAGCGTTCCTCTGGCGAGCTATTTCGCACTAGGGAAAATGAGAAGAGAAAATAGAGGTAGAGGGAGTAGATGGCGGGTGATGACGTCATTGTGCAGTGAGCTGCTGCGCCCAATGTTCAGGATAATGCCATGTCCCCACACACAGTGACTAGTACAAAGGGCGTTAAAGCCTAACAAACGAGCACAACACGTGCGAATGACACAAATCCCATTGTGGACATCCGAGTCGATGCGCAGGAATAAAAACTAAGTGTTTATTCACATATCCAGATGCGCAATAGATAAGTGACGATGGTTAAACTTCAGAGCTTTCACCCATTGCTCTCTCCAGTCTTCCTCCAATAACCGTCTCCACCCCCTCTTTTCCTATTCGCTCGCTCTCTTATGATCAATTACACTTGCACTGCGCTGGGGCGAGGAGGCCATAGGCTGGCGTAAAGAAAATTCCCGGTCAGTTCCTGTGAAGACCAGCCGCCTTCACACATCTCAAGGTAATTCGTTTCCAAATAAAAAGAGAAGAAAAACACTGTAGCCTAGCTCGAGCGAATGCTCGTCCGTCGCGCTTTCCGGGAGCTTCTCAGAAAACAAAACAAATTGAACAGCCAAGACCTCCGACTTTGTAGTACCAACAGCAAAGCCTGCTTTGCATTCGAAAAGGCGAAAATTCCCCTCACTACTTCATAGGTCGCACGTAGAAGAAATGCCACACTTGAGTGACAAAGTTTTGAGTTCGTTTGGTTGCGAAGGCCGTCTCGGCGAACCATGCAGTACTGCGGAGAATATAGGGCGGAGACAGCCGTAGTACATACGCCGAGTTGGATAGTTAGCGAAACCTTTGTAGAAAACACGCCCTCTTCCTGTCCCAAGCGTGTGTGGCAACGGCGCTTCATGGTGCACGATTTAGTGGCGAGCAAACTAAAGCGGCCCACGCAGAGAAGGCCTGTGCGACCGGTGAAAGCGAGCAAGCTACCAGGAATGAAGAAGAGGATAAAAAAAAGAAACCACGGCCTCGCACTGCAAGAAGAGACTGAAAGAAGTGGGAAGAAAGAAAACGATACAGCCGGTTGCCGCTTGCGTAACTTGCGCCCGGCGAGTCGATAAATCGTCCGTGCGAAAGCGAAGACCGCGCGCAAGGCACGCGAACTGGGCAGAGGCGTTTCCGCCCTGCGTCGCTTCGTTGTTGGGCGCGCGCGCGCCTTGGGTAGAAAAGCCGTTCAGCGGATGCGAGAAGTTGCCGTCGCGTGTCTATGATGAATGCCGCCGTGTGCGCGACCGGGGAAAACAGGAGCGCGCCCAAGGATCGCGCGACGCGCTCTTGGCAAGCCTTCTCTCGGCGTTACTCTCTCTCTCTCTCACTCTTTTTCTTTTTTTTTTTGCGGCTGAGCGGAGCTCGTGCACGTACGCACGCGCGTGGAATATGGCTAGTGGGTGCACGCCCGTTCTTCATCAACAAGTGTGTTTTGCGTGCGTCCGCAATGTGAGCGTTTGCGAGTACGTCCCTTTGTAAGAGTGTTTGCGAACGGGCATACGTATCGCAGCGCGAATCAAAGTAGAGCTGGCTGCCGGTGCCTCGTGCGCGCTCTCGCGCCAAACCACGCGATTTGCATAATGGGCATCCGCCGACTCCCTCGTTGGCTGCACCTCGTAGCTGGCTCAAGTGCGCGTGTGCGAGCCCGGTGTCCCTTCACTGCTCGCTTGCTTGGCGAGCCATTACACTCCTCAGCATCCCCCCCCCCCCCCCTTTCTTTTACTTCGTACGGAGATCTCACGTGAGAGAGGGCGCGGCTAACTCTAACCCAAACGATCAAGTCTATCTGGCCTGTTCCTTGGGTCTCAGGCCTTGTGGCTGGCTCTGGGGTATTATCTGCGCGACCTAAGCCGGGTACGCCGTACGTGTGTGTTCTTTATTGATATGCGAAAGCGGTTTTTCTTTTCCTTTTCGCGTTGTAAAGTGCTTGCTTCGACGTCACCGATGCCTGGTTAACTGGTCGCGAGTAGGTTTCCTGTGCACAGGAAGTGGTAGCAAGCAGCCGGAAACATGTACAGTGTATCCGCCCGAGCAGAGACGAAGAAAAAAAGGAGTTTGCGCTAGACTCCCCGTCCACTTTTATACGTCTACCTTCGCGTCTTGTAGATAAGTCCTTGTTTGGCTGGAAACCTCGGTAGGATTATCTCTGCCGCTCTACCTTTGCCTGTGTCTGCTCGTAGCCTTGTCCTTATAAAGGTAAGAAAACATGTAGTTCATTCCAAAAAAAAAAAATCCAGTCGCGTATTTGCCAGAGAAGAAAAAAAAATTCCGGTTATATGCGTCTGACACGTGTAGCTGTACGGAGTATCAGTATAGTTGAACACTCGACAAACCCTGAGGAAAACAGCGACGTTGCCTACTAGAAAGAGTTAAGGAAACTGGCTCGCTTTGTTGGCTTTTACGTCTCAAAGCCACTGAGGCTATGAGGAATGCCGCAGTGGAGGACTTCGTGTAATTTCGACCCCCTTGGGTTTTTAACGTGCACTGTAATCGTACAGTGCACTGGCCTCTAGCATTTCGCCTCCATCAAAGTGCGACCGCCGCGACCGATGTTGAACCCGCGTTTTCCGGGTCAGCAGCCGAGCACCGTAACCACTGAACCACCGCGGTGGCTCAAAAAACTGTATCTATATTAACTGATAACAAGAAAAAATGAACTGTTAACGTGACAAAAATGACCAATTCTCTTGGCCTTGACATACTACAAAGACACAAATGCCAACAGCAGGTTAAAATATTTGTAGTGAATAAATAACAACAAGATACAAGTTTACTGTCAAACCGTCATTATCCCTCACTCACTGCGTGTAAACCCGCATTTTGATTATGGGAAAACCGACCCCTGATACAACAACAAATATCGAGATGACATATACATTTAAATCTTGATTTCTCCGAAGAACCATGACCTAGTGGGATATAATGAAGAAGCAGATTGCCAACAATTGTAGTGTTGGAGCGTTTATCCCAAATTCGGAGCAAATGCGAGTCGGTATCTCTTCTGATATTTTGCTTTAATTGCTACTGCTGATGGCTTGATGTGATGTAGTTTGTTGTTGTTGATGCGTTATTTATGTCTTTAGTTTTCTCTCTCTATTCTCATTTCTACTTGTAGTCAAGCG
This sequence comes from Amblyomma americanum, assembly GCF_052857255.1. Classification (NCBI taxonomy): domain Eukaryota; kingdom Metazoa; phylum Arthropoda; class Arachnida; order Ixodida; family Ixodidae; genus Amblyomma; species Amblyomma americanum. The sequence goes on from NC_135499.1 coordinate 179,597,106, forward strand.
ACTCTCTAGCATGTTAAAATAAACAAGAGTCTAAATAAATTCCAGAGTTCCACTTAAACAGCGGCAGCGCCATCAGGACTGAATGGAGGCGGACTTACCCATAGCATGTTTTTCTTGCATAGAATGTAGCACATCTTAAAAGGAAAAAAAAAACTTACCCGAGGCACATTTTTGTTCTCGTACCAAATACGAAATAGAAACACTGTTTTTATTTTGTACAATTTATTTCGTTTTCCGCTGCTCTGTCTCGAGTTCTCGCCTAAGACGCGAACAATGCCCCAAGAAAGGCTTTTCCTCAAGCGCGTCATTCACAATACCAGCGTCATCTTTTTCAGGTTTTTCACACATGCATATGAACGTACTAACTAGTTTGACTTGTATCCCTGCAGATCTAAAAGCTGCTGCTCAGACAAAGTAATGAAATCGCGGAGGGAAGACTAGGCTGCAGAGTGAAGTGAAGAGATCAAGATAAGAGGCATCGAAAGGAAAGTGGACTTAATGCTAGGTTGCACCCCGAGCATGGAACAGACCAAGGAACTTGCGAAAGAGAAAATTGGCAGTGGCTTAACTTGGCCAACCCTAGAATGCAGCAAAAAGCAAGCACACTTGCTAGGCGTCCAAGGCTCGTCCATGCCTGCTCCGCTACACGCTGGCGACAGCCGTTCTTATATATATCCACACGACCACGTTGCTATGACGTGTATCGCTTGGTCTTACGACACCCTCATCGGATGTCATCATGTGGCTTCACATCACCACATCAGGTGTTCTTAAGGTCAAAGGTCAAAAGTGAACCAAAAGGTCACCTAATTTCAAAGGTCAACTCAAAGTCAGAGGTCAAAGTTCGAAGCTCATAGGTCAACTAAAGGTCGTGAATAAAGGTCAGAGGTCAAGGGTTCGACACCATAACTTTACCACATATGGTCATACGCGGCTAACGTGGTTGGGCTGAAGGTCGTTCAAGGTCATTCTCCGACCTACGCGACGACAGGCTTTTGCTAGCGTGGTGACGCGTTTCGCTTCAAAATATATTGTCTATGGCGTTATAAGCTCACTCTCCTGGCGGCGCTTGTGGGTGGATAGCGAGAAGAGAAGGCGTATAGTCTGTAAGCGTATGCTCCGTCTGTACGTTCATCTCGGAAAGCTTTCGAGTAACAGAGGTGAAAAATGTTTCAAGCTCGTTTAGACCTGTCTCGGCTGAGTGTTATAAAGGTATACTTCGCAAGAACGACAATCCCATGAGCGCTAGTAAAAGGCACACAAAGAGCGCCCGAAATGACTGAAATCTGTAACACTGTTTTGTACCATATAAGTGCTTCCGCTGAACATTTTTTGAGCTATTGAAATGATGGAGCTCATAGAGGCATGAATATTCCCATTTGAAGAAACGAGAGAAAAGTGTCCAAAATATGTCAACATATCCTATTTTGTCGCAACTACAGGTTTTTCTGTGTTGTTACAGTGATTTTCTGTTGTACTGCAGCAGTTTTCGGTAGTTCTATGGCTACAAAAAGATACAGCACAATACTGTAGAAAAAATTATGTTGTTAGTACAAAAACTTCCGTAGTTACTACAAGTTCATAGCCAAAATCACTGCAAAAAAAATGGTTGTGATGACAGCAAATGTTCTGTTGTGTTATTCGCTAGGGCTGGGTCGGTTTTGATGAGGGAACGCTTCATAATACTTTTAATCTTAGGCCACTCTAGTGGGATTCCCGAAGCGTGAAATGTAACTAGTACCCTAAAAAGAAACGTCCGGCCATATGCAGCCTTCAAGTAGTCTGTCTGTGGCGCTTGAAGAATACAGTTGGCCGAGACAAAAGAAAAAAATTGAACGCACCGCACGTTATTTTCATTTCCTACGCTATCCTTTCAACATGTTTTGCTTATGTTAGAAACATTGGCGTGTTTCGCTATGTTACCTTTCCGTTCTCTTAAATTATGGTGCATGGATACGTTGCATGGGATTTTGGTTGCATTGAATCGCACTTGCTGCTTTGTTGAGTAATACACTGGGTCAGATAGCAAGAGCAGAGGGATGCAGCAGTATCCTTAGGCATCACGAAAAATTAAGGGCCGCACCCCCTCACTGTAGTTGATACTGTGGAACCTAATACGCAAAGATATGTATTATTTGCGTGTCAAAAGTGACTTCTCGGCAGCTGATAGTCGATATAAGATAAGGTCACCAGAAACTGAAAGCATAACAGGATATAATTCAAGACGTTTCGGCTGGAGGACCACCCTTTTTCGAGAAAACTTGTTCCTCGAGCCGAAACAGTTATTCACTTTTCTTCTTCTTAAATGCAACGTATCATAAACGTTCTGATAATTTTGAGAAAAGGAAAGGCGCATAACTGCGTCAATTTACAAGTGAGCGCCACCGCCTACTCACAGCGCGATTGACGTGTCCACTGACCCAGTGAGCCAGTTGCACTTGCTCCTCAGAGGATTCACACACACACACATAGACACCGCTGAAACCCGGGGAGTGCTGCTAGAAGTGAAAAAGCATGCGAAGGGTTCGATAACAGAATCATTAGAAAATATGATCCCAAGTCTTGTTTTACGAAATATCGATCGGCGCTGGAGCTAAGACCACTGCCGATTCGAGTCTTCGAACCAGCGTGCTGCAGCTTGCAGGTAAACAGTGGGTCCCATTTGTACTCCAGTTTTAGCCGACGCCTTAGTGGTAGAAGCCACCGAAGTGACCGTAACCACCGAAGCCTCCGAAGCCGTATCCTCCAAGGTGCCCGAGACCGCCGAAGTGACCGTAGTCTCCGTAGCCTCCGAGACCTCCGTATCCTCCGTAGGCGAGCACGGGGGCAGCAGCAACGGTCGCCACCTTGGCTACCGCGGGCACGGCCGGCACTGCGGCGACTGGCGCGACAGCGACAGCTGCCGCCTTGGCCGGTGTGCGGAAAGCGGCGGCAGCGGGCTTCGAGGGAGCCGTGCCGGGCTCGTTGGTGCTGACCACGGCGCGGAAGCCGTGCGCGTCAGCCACGTAATTGACCTTGCGCGTGATGCCGTGCGCGTCCCGGAAGCTGTAGGAGCCGACGCGGCGGTTGTACGCGTCCGACACCTCGTTGCGAGCCTGAGTGTTTCCGTACGGGTCGACCGTCAGGTAGCCGAACTTGGTGGCCTGCGGAGCCTGCGATCGCGAAGGAGGCGAAGCAGATAAAAGGTCAGAGCAGAGGAAAGTTTGAAGGCTACAAGATTATTAGACTCAGATACGTCTAACCTAACTCTAGCCAACAAATAATTATTTTTAAAATGAAAAATAACAAAAATAGAGCGAGAGAGATTTTAATGAATACGGGAGAGGTCGGCCTGGTTATTAACCTGGCATGCTACTCCAGAAAAGAAAAATACAAAAACTGAAGATACTAGAGAGAGTCAATGGTCTTAATACGTATCTTTAGGATTACTCAACCTATAAGGGCTATTATAATTTCGTAATAAATGGTTTTAATTGACATGTGTTGACTAGGTATCTATAAACTGTTCGGTCAAGAAGTCTTTTTTGTTTGCTTTATAATGTGTTTCGAGGCAGCTGCATCTGCTCTCTGCAATAAGATGGCAATGTCCTGAGCAGATGATTAGTGTAAGCGATTTTTGCTGGCCTTACGGTGTGGAGCTCTGACCGGCGCAGCTTTCTGCCATAGAGCCTAAATTTCTTGCTTGTGTAGACGGAAATGTGCATGTAAACGCCGCTCACAACAAAGTCAACGGCGGCCTTGGCGACGACGGGAGCTGCGGCCACAACCGGAGCCTTGGCAACCACCGGGGCTGCAAGGGCCACGCCATAGCCGTGGCCGTAGCCGTAGCCTCCTAGACCGCCGAACAATCCGAGCCCTCCATGGCCTCCAAGGACGCCAGCCGAAGCGGCAGCCACAGAGAGGCACACGAAAAATGCCTGCAATGCAAAACGCGCACCAAAATAAAAATATTGGAATAATATATCTTTGTATGTAAGACAAAGCTCTCTAAGAATGTCCTCAGGCATGACGTCAATAAACTATCCAGCACTTTTCCGCCGCCTTAAGCTCTCATGCATTTGACTTCGCTTCTTTACGAAAGCTGCTTATAGCGTCCAGTGATATCATCAAGCTGTTTAATTATTGTTATCGACATTTTAATGCGAAGTAACAGACGAATGGCATACTGAGGTGGGCAGAACCACGTGTACTTTCTTGTCAAGAAGAGGGTGGGCAATCTGACACCTATAAGTATCCTGTTTTACAGACAACGGTACTCCTTCTTGGGCAAGCAGAATTTTCCCAACACACTAGCTTTCACTGCCTATGTACTCGTACATCGTACATGCTCTGTTACGCATAGAAACTTGAATATTAATTTTATTGTGGCTGAACCTTAGCACTCAAGCCGTCGTGGTGGCTGAGTGGTTATGGCGCTCGGCTGCCGACCCGAAAGACGCGGGTTCGATCCCGGCCGCGGTGATAGAATTTCGATGAAGTCGAAATTCTAGAGGCCCGTGTACTGTGCGATGTCAGTGCAGGTTAAAGAACCCCACATGGTCGAAATTTCCGGAGCCCTTCACTACGGCGTCGCTGATAGCCTGAATCGCTTTGTGACGTTAAACCCCCCTAAACGAAACCAAACTTAGCACTCAATAAATATGCCGTGAAGGGATGTTATATCAAAGAGAAGCGCTTTCTTTTTCTTACCTTTGCCACAAAGCTTCTCAGGCCAAAGGAAGGAAGACTGATCACGAAAGTTTAGCGCAGTCGTTTGAATACTGAACTCAGTGGTAACAGAACATGCACAAGTATTGCGGCCCGAGACGAGAATTCGTCAGTGTGATAAAACTGCGAGTAACTGCATAACGAAACAACCACGAAGTAAATGTTTCCTTCCGACCAAAACCTAGAGCCTCTTAGAAGCGGGAGCCAAATGCAGCGTGGAAGTCAAATGTTTACCTCGGCCACATTTACCCATTAAAAACAAGACAAAAGAGTAAGACCTTGTACGTGATACTAGTTACATATAGAAGAAGAATAGTCTGGCCGCCTGTCAGCATTCTTATATGTGCCGCTGCAGTGGACCATTATATGCTCAAACAATATTAGTGGGTAGCATGGACCTTGTCCGCGGTAATTAATGAGTTGCCGTTTAATTTCTGAATGCGTCAACCACTAAGTGTAGCTGTCAGTCATGTTAATAAGGAAGGCAAGTATTGTCATTTTTGCGCGACGTTGAATTTGACGGTGACATCCTTGAACACCGGAGCGTGACAGGAAAGCGATAGAAAAGCGGCTGACAACACGGCACTGAAGTGAAATAAAAAGCGAAAAAAAATACACAAAGCAGTAAATGGCAAGAACAGTGCAAAATAAAACAAAATATTATACAGCTCAATGACACAATTTTTTCTTGGTGAAATAATTTATTCTCAAAAGCAATTTGTAGAAGCGATTAGTTAGTGCCAGTAAACGCCGCTTGGCTCATAATAGGCAGAGATAGCTAGTATCCTAAAGAGTGGAGAGCGAGTGAGAGTTTTTGGGTAGATTATAGCTTGTTCTTTTCCCTGACGCTTGAAAACAAGCTAAAGAAAACAAAAAGAATAATAAAAACCGCTCGAAAAACAATAAGGAAAGAAGTCACGCTTACTATTTAGAGCTAACTCCCAAGTAAAAAAAAAGATAAAATGGCCACCTATAGAAACCCGATTTGCACTCCTCGAAGTACATGGATTTTGCAATAATGAGCTCAGATATTATGCAAATGATGCCGTACCGGTGCACGCAGAAAAAAAAAACTCGACGTTTTATTCTGCCTAGATTTAGGGGGCTTGACATTTCATTACGTTCGTGGCATTAATATTGGCAACAAGCATTGCCAGCAAAGATTTGCTCTACCGATTAAGCGAAGGCCTAGAACTAAGAAATATGTCCGCACGTCACACTTTCATCTCCACTACATGCTGCTCATCATGATGTTTGAAATAAAAAACAAAAAGTTTCACCCGTCGTAAGAACAAAACAAGTCTAGTTGATGGAAATAATTATTTAAGTTTATGTGTTTTTGTTTCGTTTGCAGGCGTGCGTATCACAAATTGCACAACTCTCGCTCAGCAAGCGCTGCTCTCGCTTTTCAAACCAAGAATTACCATTTTTTGGACCAGAAGAAACGTTAGTAAAAGGCGGTTGGTAACAACGAGAAACTGACTCACTTGTGCGATCATGTCACGATGTGGGTCGCGTAATCCAACGCTCGCGGTGCCCTGAGCTGCCGGCGAGACTGTCTGCCCCACCTTATATAAGCGCGTATCGGAATACGGCCTAATTGCCGAGCGCTAAGTCGCGTCCTGCCGCACTGGCCAATGGGCGAGCTTGTTGCGAAGTGCGTGCAAGCCTTTCGAGAAAGATAAAACAAAATGGCCTGCGGAAAAAATAAAAGTGAAACAAACAGAAAAGGCCACGTGAAAGAACAAGTAAAAGCGTGCACAAGGGGATCGGCATCGGAAGTGCCCGGCTATTAGTATTGCGAACAAGGCCGCTCACCATACAGCCGCTTGCCTTAGCTCTGCGAGCGTTGATGTATAGGGGCGGTGATGTGTCGTGATCGGTCGGACACGTTTTCTTCCCATTCGAAAAGTTCTGTGCCAAAGTTTATAAGTTTAGGCGCTACGTGAGCTACCAGCACACTGCGGCAAAAAAAAATAAAAATACTTGCACAATGCTTTTATGAGGACATCTGCATGATTTCTAAGGGCTGCACCTATAGGCTCTTCATAGAGTACACGTTTTCTTTTCATTTGGACGGGCAGTCCTTCAGCTGAGATTAAATCTGTTGTGGCCAAATTACCTTGCGTGCAGTGTAACGCGCCAAAGGTCGTTATGGCGGTTGCGGATATATTTATTGCTTTTTAGCTGCTGTTATGGCTACTGCAGTTGTGGGTGGCGTCACAGCTGCAGTGTAATGCATTTCCTGGGGCATGCCCTCGTCTATGGCTCCTTTCTTATTTTACATCTCGTCAGAATAAAAAGAAACAGGCAAGAGGAAATGAACATATCTCGCTGGGTATCACCATAACTTCCCGTTTAGGCGGCGCCTTCCGGTGCACTGCGGAAACGTGTAATTGTATCGCTTAACACGGAACCTGCAATAAGCTGAAGATGCCGTTTAGCTAGTGCAAGCAAATCAGATACCACGCCTTCATCTCTCATGCTTTCTAAACGATCCCCTCGAGGAGGCTTCAGGCTCATGTTAAATGGTGGGCTCAGACTGCTGTTACTGTGCATTCCTGTTTATGGTCTTGTGCGTTCTTGCGCCATTTTATCAAAAGTACGCACTCGATGGTCTTAACAAGCATCTCAGTGATGTATGCCTTTAGACGGAGTCCAGTCCTAGGACAAAGACCGCGTCACCCACATGATTCTGATTCACTTTCAGAGCACTCTCATGGGCCTGCAGATAGGATTTTCTGTTACGCAGTGACCAACAGACAATGAACAATGCAGGAAACGAGTGTCATAGGAGAAGAAAAAAGCCCACCATAAAGGTATAGCTAAAAAGAAACTAATAAAAGTATAAGACAAGTGGGGAAAGGAAAACATATCAGCGGTTCAGAGAAAATCGGTACCAGTGGACAGCTTTTTATGTGGGCGAAGCACCTTACAAGGTGCGTTGAAAAAGTGTCGAACCTTCGTCTTTCCCGCATAAACCAATGGAGTGCGGGAGGCTTCCTTCGGTAGAGGTGTGGAGGGAAATTCGTGCGGATTCGCGAATTTTTTTCCGCCCGCAGAAAGCGTCAGTCGCTGGCAGTGGCCCTAAATTTGAGTGATGACGTAATTCGTAAAATGACAGAACAACATCAGCAGCTATGTTGCATCAATTTTTGCCAAAACCCTTCGCTATACCCAAATGAAAACCCTTCGCAAGATTCAACAGGCTTTCGGGGACGATGCCATGAGCAACTGAGCAATGAGTGGCACAGCCGCTTCAACGATGGCCGCACACTAGTCGACAGCGAACCGCATTCATGCAGACCCTCAATAAGCCGAAATAAGAATGTCATTCAGGATGTGTGGACTTTGGTCATGGATGACCATCGTACCAGAGTGCGAGAGCTTGCGAACAAGATAGGTGTAATCATTGGACCGGCACGTTCAATTTTGACCCAGGGCTTGGGCAAGACGAGAGTGTCCACGAAATCCGTACGGAAAGTGTTAGCAATGGAGCAGAAGCAACTCCGTCAGGGAATCGCACAAGGCATTCTGGACAATGCATGCAAACTCCAAGTTTCTGCATGCCATGATCACATGCGATGAGTGCCGCGTTTATGGGCACGGCGCACAAACCAAGATGTAGTCGTCAGAGTGGAAACATCCCACATCCCCGAGGCCAAAAAGAATGTTTGTGGTTTAACGCACTTAAACCGAGTACGTGTTCGAAAGGAGGGCTCACTTAAGCTCCGCCATAAGATCTTTAGTGGGTTAATGCCCATATATGCGGAATTGGTGATTCTCTACTTAACGTAGATAGATCGCGGCGAGTCCTCATACCACTACCAGGGCAGTGGCGCAGCGGTTAAGCGATGCACCGCTGCACTGGCAGGTGCCACCGGTGGGGCAGCCACCGGTGGGGCTTGTGCGACCCATGTTGCTCTTCGCGAACAATCTCTCGCGACCAATCATTAACTTAACTGCCACCTGCCACGCAGGTCGGTTTGCTTACAATCCGGTGGACAGGTTGACATGACGCCACAAGGTCACAAGACAAGATTCTTGCTCCGGTTTGGTACGTCTGGAGTCGTGCTTTCGCACCACAAAGCACGGCAGGTCCGCAGCAATGTCAAGATCCTGTTGGCCGTTTTCTTCGACTCTCGTGGGGTGGCGCAGCATGAGTACTCACCACAAGGCCACATAATCACAGAGGAATACTAAGGTCCATCGTCCCCTTCGTGCTTCTTAATGGTGCATACGACAGTGTGTGCGGGCAGCGAAACTTGGCAGCTCCATCACGAAGCACCCGCCCATTCTGCGCATTTGATTCAGACTTTCTTCACCAAACACACCATTCCTGTCGTTAGTCACGCTCCCTAAGCCCCCGACATGGCTCCGCGTGAGTTTTGGCTTTTTCCTAAGCTGGAAATGTCCCTGAAAGAACAGAATTTCAGTCAAGAAAAGACATGCGGAATTTGACGGCCCGACTGATTACCATTCAAAAAGACACGTCCCACAAGTGTTTCCAACAACACAGGGTGCGCTGGGCGAAGCGTGTAATCGCGGCTGACCGTTCAAACCGCCAGACCCCACATTGTGATCACGCACGCTACCGAGCGCACGCCAGCCACAGCGGGCCTTGCTCTGAGGGAACAAAGGAACGACACACTGGCTGACACAAACAGGCATTTATTGCTACAGCAAAACTAACGCCAGCTAGCAACAAGATACGCTAATTTATCGAGGTCATCCGACTCACCAGCAAGGTTACGAGCGAATGTTCGCCCACGCTAGGGCAGGGGATACTCCGAAGGCCGGACGGGACGAGATACGGGAGCATCTCTCTCCACTACGTGGCGCCGGGGAGGGTGCACCGCGGGAAAGCAAACCGTAAGATAAGGCTGCGGGGCTTAGTGCCCCACAACATGACGCTAACCATGTAAGGCGAGCCAATTAAAGAAGTACCATAAGCATCTCTGAGTAAATAACAGGGTGGGCGATGTAAAACGGGATAGCATACCTATTGACAGAAGAGTGATACAGCAATGATCTGACAGAGAAAAAAAAAAGAACAGCGCCAGAGCTACCAGCGACATACGAAACGCGCACATTGCAGGTGAAACACAAACAGCAAAATGAGAAGATGATAGGCGGAACACCGCAATACGAGCGCAGGTTAATTTGACTTCCAAGGAGCTAAGAATATCATTTACAAGCGTTAACGTCGTTCGTATTTCTTCCTAATAGCTGATATATTTGCGTGTTTCCGTTAGATTTTCAGTTTTCCTGTTCGCGTTTCATTTGTGGCTGGCTTTGCATTATCTTTATACATGTTTCGTCTCTTAACAGCCACAGGCAATTGAGTTGATGACCTTCCCTCCCCGCCCACCTTTCACTTCACCCTGTAGAATGCAATCCCACTACCATTGATCGCGTGGGAGAGTGGTTCTGATAAAATTGCAAAAGAGAAAGAAAGCACTGAAAAATAGCTAGGAGTAAAAAGAGGAGGAGGGAGAGAAGGAAAGGAAGGGACGTTAACCGGAATAAGACACCGGTTTGCTACCCAGCAATAGGAAAAGGAATGAGGGATATGAAGGTGAAGGAAAGAAGGGAGTAATAGGATTATGAAGTCAGTATGCGACGTCAGTAAGCACGCGGCGAAGTCACAGCCTATCGGCAAACCACACGCTCACAAGGAGCGGAGCAGTGCCTGGGAAAGGTTTTCAACGCCGACGATCGCCGCGGCCAGTAACCAGGACCTTCATTTCAGTTAGAGGGCGTTTATCTAGACGCTCCAGTGCACGGCAGGGAGTCTGTATTTCATATACTAAGAATGTGGGCTAAAGTCTCGCCGCACCCGCAGATGGCACATGCAGGGTTATGTGGAGAAAGAAGATAAATGAAGGCGAGCATCGGGCAGACATGGCCACACATGCACACGAAGAAAACAACACACTGTACTCTTTAAGTTCATCACACAACCCCTTTTGTCCTGGGGAAACCAATTAGATATGCCGTTGAGGGCATTGACGAGAAAACCGGCCTTTTCACCAGTGTCTCAGTCAATACTACGACACTCAATGTCTTGGAAGGCTCCGTTCTTGACGAAAGTTGTTTCCTACCTACTTTCCTTTGCTGCAAAGGTGGGAATACCCTGGAACTGCTGCTATCTACCTGTTCGCGATCCGCCGCGTTGTGCAATTCCTCCGGCCTGGTTATTCCTTATTCGTGCTAATCTTTGTTACTCGCCACTACACTGGTCATAAAGCTTACTCGACAAAAACATTTAATATATAAACCGCTACATGTGACAGATGCGAAGGATTTTCCGCTCTTGGCTGGATATTTTTATGTTGTGGACTTTAATTGAAGGATGATAAAGTCAACTGCAAACTTGGATGATTGACCGAACGTTGGGCGACATTCGTGGCTCTGTCCATGACATTTTTTAGCACTGTCGTCGTGAGCAGCGATATCATCATATTTATTGGACGTTTACTACTCTTGCAGTAGCGAGGTCTTTTATAAGAAAAAAAAAGAGAGAAGAATGCTTCGCAGTCGATGGCCGCTTGCTGAACTCCTCTTGGACTGAAGAGTGAGAAATGCCTGCACTCTCGTTATCGGCGCTTCCACGAAACGCAGCGCTACGCATTGTCTTTCCGCTGTTCCGGTGATCTGTAGCTTGTGCTAGTCTTCCTTACTCGCCCCTGCACATTAACAACAACGCTCAGTAACTATGTTTAACCGAATATGCTTGGAGGAATTGATATTTAAATCCCCATTTATTGTTTAATAGCCTAGGGTAGTGGCGGTAAAAAAATGATGAGTTTTGATAATTCCGCGTGTAATGAAGTCCAGCCTCGCGGTATCCATTGCTACAGTGGTCCCTGAATTCACCTTGTGGCTCCATGCGGGTCGCACATCGTGCCGCAAGTGCTGTCTCGACTTGGCAGGCTGGTCACATTCGTCTCTTCGTTTTATTTCACTTCATGGACAGATAAGCTCTCGTTTCCTCTAGAGCTCGTAATACTCTATCGCGAGCCTCGATTGACACTTTGATACCCTCAAAAACGATATCTTTATCAGCGAAAAATGCACCAGCGGTTTCGTGAACAAGTCCGCAAAATAGATGGCTGGACAACTTCCAGAACTTCTCGTAAATGTCTTCTTTTCTCTAGATAGGTTCAAGAGAAATGGGAGGTCAGCGAAATAATTATTTTCTTTGGGAGAGGGGGGGAGGGGTTGATTACACGCTATCGGCTTCAAATTTGTTTTCCCCTGCACTAATGTCAGGATGCATAAAATAAATTATTATAAAATTGCCGTTTGTTTGATAAAATGTCTAAACTGCGCACTCAACTATGATCCCTCCCCTAACATCCTGGCATTAATTTATTTCCTGTTGCTGGATTTTCGATGAGTGAATTTTCATTTCATGTGGGTAAGTTACGAGGTAATTCGTATTCTGCACGTGGCTGATTTTTTATTTTAAAGAATCAAAATGAGAGGTGTACATATTTGGTATTGCTTGAGAAAACAACCCCACATCATTGGTACCTATAGACTTGCTGCAAGTCAAATTCCTTGAATGGTGCTGACGCACTTCAGAAGACACTGCTCGCTGTAGGCCAAATTGTAATTTTACTACACACAGTTAGATATAGCGGCTTTTACTTAAGTCATCTTATGGGGTTAAATGAATTAAACATCAGTCTTTAATATGCAGAATGTTTTAAACAGTTACTCATACCCATGCTTATTTATCCAAAATAAGATACACCCCAGCCAACAGAAATGTCCTTCAAGCCCATGGAGCGGAAAGACACACATACTATATCGCACCACATTCTATTTTCTGCACTCATCAACCATCCCGCAGCACAAGTCGAACGGATATTGACACATCGACACATTCTCCACTGAACGACGACACAGATAAGGCGTTTTTTTTTTCATTCGGCATACGCGATTGTTGTTCAAGCATGTAGTACGGCCGCAAGGAAGAGCTTTCAATTATACACAATCTACGGCCGTGACCATGTGCATTAAATCATGACTCAAAGCGATGCAATTAAATGACCTCAATCTCTCGAGCTAAGACGTAAAGACGCACTCAAAGAGAACCATGCGCCGATTATTACTAGATTCTCCAGGTGTGCAGTTGAGCCTTTACCCTCCTATTTTATATCTAGAAGCGCTAGCAGATCTCATGACATGACCATGGAGTCGTCACAATGTTCCATGCATTTACTGTCTGGTAATAATGTCCCGCCATGGCGTAGGCATGCCATGGACATTTATGGGTCCTGTTGATATAAGATTGTGATGAACACTTTATACGGTAACAATGGGAAATCACATAACACTGCACTCAGACAAGATGGCTGAATCTCTATCTCTGTCCTCGCCCTCTTCTTGCTCATTATAGCCCTTGCTATTATCCCCTCCAACAGCGCGGCGGGACGACGCCGGCAACTAACAGAAGGTAAAGGGGGCAAATTAATTAGGAGATGCAACACAGCGCTTACATCCTTTAGTGGACAGTCTCGGTCTGATGGCGCCGCCATAGTGAGGATCTTTGTTCCTGTGGTACCAGCTTTGTAGGCAACGTCACTAAGACGCCGAGCTATAGACCTCGTATAGACCTAAAGAGCGGCGGAGTAACTTTTCGGAGAGCCCTCGATGGCGCACGGGCATCCATACCCACGCAGAATCACTGGGCTCATACAGGACGTCGCGGCGTGGGAGGTTGCAGCGACCGGCGTCGAGGTGTTGCTGGTGTTGAATTCGATTTCCTGTGGGCTGTCGAGCTTCCTAATCCAGTTGGTTGGATGCGTAGACGTCAGCAAAGGCGTCGGTTACATCTTGGGCGTTACGAGTGGGCAGCTTAGCGTCCAGCATAGTAGTGACATGATGCCCGTAGACCAGTTGGAAGGCGGTAAGACGGGTCGTTTCCTGCTCGACCGATTTGTAGGCAAAAGTAGCATACAGGAGAACTTCGTGCCACATCCGATGTTCAACATCTACCTATATGGAGAGCATATCTGCGAGCTTTCAGTTGAGGCGTTCAGTCAGTCCGTTTGTTTGCAGATGATAAGCAGTGGTCTTCCTGTCACTGGTGTGGGTAAGCTTAAAGGGAGACTGCAATAATTCAGCCGTAAAGGCGGTGCCTAGGTCTGTGATGACGACCGATGGTGCACTGTGACGCAAGACTATGGATTTTACAAAAAAATGGGGAACTTCTTCAGCAGTGAAGCGGGGAAGCCGCTGTGCCTCGGCGTACCACGTTAAGTAGTCTGACATTACGACAATTCATTCGTTCCCAGAGGACGACTGGGGGCATGGGCCAAGCATGTCCATTCCCACTTGTTGGAAGATGCTGTAGGCCCTGGTATGGGCTGGAGAAGGCCTGCAGGTTTCATGGGTGGCGTCTTCCACCGCTGATAATCGCGACATGTCTTCACGTAGTGCCGGGCCGAAGACAGCAGCTTAAGTCAATAGTACTTTTCATAAATGCGCGCGAATGTTCGAGCGACACCCAAATGGCTCGCCGAAGGACCGTAGTGGCAGGCGTGCAAGATTTCTGGACAGAGTTCGGACGGCACCTCCACAAGACAGGTTTACTTGTTATGTACAGGACGTGATATCGAATACTGTATGAGCACAAACCCCGGACGAAAGCCCGCGGAGCAGCGACGTCAAGGCTGTCGACATGCTCCACGAGTGGGCGTAGCTCGGAGTCAGCCTGTTGACGCTGGGCCATAACGGACGTCATCACAACAGCAAACAACGAGAAGTTGTCCTCGGTTTCGGGTGGGACAACACCAGCAGGTGCACGCGACAAACAGTCGGCATCGTTTTGCTTACAACCGGACGTGTGCGCATCCTTGGAGCCGGAGGTTCCACCTCGCAATCCGTCCCGAGGGGTCTTTGAGGTTGGCTAGCCAGCATACCGAATGGCGGTCCCTCACAGCTCGAAACATGCGGCCAGGGAGATGAGGCCGGAATTTGCTCAGGGCCCAGACTACCGCAAGCCATTCCTTTTCTGTGCTCAAATAGTTTACCTCAGGTTTCGAGAGAGAGCGCCTAGCATGCGCTATAGCGTTTTCATTGCCGTCTTGCATTGAACGAGAGTAGCGCTGAGACCAAGATTACTGGCATCGGTATGAATTTCAGCGGCAGCTTGTTCGTAAAAGTGGGCGAGTGTCGGGACAGTCTGTAGCCGCAAGCGTAGCTCGTTAAGGCGGCCTCTTGATCATCTTACTATGCGAAATGGACATTGTGTCTGGTAAGAAGCGTAATGGGTTCGGAAAGTGTTGAAAAATTTTCGACGAAATACCTGTGGTAGGCACAGAGGCCCAAGAACCTACAAACGGATTTCGGTCGGGAGAGTAAACTTTGCCACAGCAGTATTATTCTCGAGATGAGGAAAAACTCCTTCAGCACTGGTGACGTGGCCAAGAAAACGGAACTCCTGGGAACTGAAGCGGAATTTCTGTGGTTTTATCGTCTCCTTACCTGTCTGTAGCACAATTCGCAGCAGGTTGAGATGTTCCTCGAAACTAGCATCGAAAATGGCGAAATCATTATATTTGTTTGTTATGGGAGAGACTGACGACACAGCCCAGCCCAGTTATGAACAGAAAAGGAACTGAGGTTTATTCAGGATTGGGGTTTTGATGCTGTTGTATAGGTGGCGCTCGATGCGGGGTCTTGTTAGGTGAGGGATCTATGGATAGATGGCTTGACTGGAACAGATGTGGCGCTGCCGATGTTCGTTTACATAACACGCCCTTCTTTATCAAAAATTAAGAAGCTTGCACACAAATATATCCCGTTTATCTGTAGTCACTGCTTGTGATTGCATAACTCGCAAGAGGTTTGATTTTTCTTCCTGAGTGAATTGTATGCGGTTTCCGGGCTGGGGAAGGACCGAGTACTCTGGGCTATGTTCTGAAGGGCTTAGGTAGATTATCTCGTAGTCTTCCGGCGAAGTTAAAGCAGCAAGACGTTCCGCTGTTCGGAGTTCGGCGTAGATTTGATTTCTTATGAAGATGCGTCTGGTGTCCGTTTAGATGGTGTATTTTCTAGGCTCGTGGCCAACATTTACTACAGTGGCTTCTGTCCAGGTCCATTTAGTGCGTAGCCATACGGGCTGACAAGGATCAAGCCGGGGAAGGTTCCTGTTGTGCAGGTCAGCGAGCTTGGGCTGTTGCTTCTGCCTTGCTTGCAGGAGATTCTGGTGAGGTTTGGTTGCAAAGCTTGGCGTCAAGGCACTCGAAAGAGTCGGTAAGAATATTGATGTGGAGCGATAGCTTTGCCTCCTTCGTCTACTTTACTGATCATCGACTTTATGGTCTGTATGGTTCCCTGCTTGACCGTTGCTGCAGGGGTACAAAGGAGGAGATGGCTGGTGTGTCACGTCCACGTCGCAGAAATTTCTTAGCTCGTCGCTGTCAAAGGGTGGCCCCTGGTCTCAAATGATGGTCTTTGGAATGGTAAACCTGCCAAAAATTTCCATTAATACTTGTATCAGTGAACTTGCTGTGGTTGTCGCCATCTGTTGAACTTCTACATAGTTGGAAAAATAATCGACAATCAGTAGGTATGTCTTTACCCTCAGGTGGAAAAAGTCCATGGCGAGTTGCCACGGAGAACCGGTATATGTGCTGCGATATCGGGCTTATCTCCTCGTCGAGGATAATGCGGTGTTGGGCTACTGGGATGCGCCTAGCTTTGATGACATAGCAAAGCACCCGGCGAAATCCTGAATGGCCCTAACAGGCCCTGCCTCTGACCCGCCGACAAGCTGGGGTTGATGTCCATGGTAGACAGAACGTTGTCTGCGTCGCGTCCTGCTGGTGACGGCGACTCCAGAACACATGTTTCCACGGGCTCAACAAAGCCGGTAACATATGCGAATGTTGGGCCTTTCGCAATGTGCTGAATAGGCGTTGTCTGATCGTAAATGCCATTGAGAATGTTCGACTGTTCGGTCGTCAGCGGCCTCACTTTCTCAGGCCGCTGGTTCTAGTTTTCCCGATGGGGGCTCGGTGAGAGGCCAAAACGGCTTGTCGCGGGACGTGTGCTCGGTGAACAATAGCGCAGAGAGGTAGGTGAGGAAGTCTCGGAACGAGGGAGATCAGCGTAGTTCCGGCACGTGGACGTGTAATACTAGATAGATTTCGCGTGGACGTTCATCACTGCTAGGACCCGAGGACCTCGGTTGAAAACCACGATGGCCAGCTCGGCGATAAAGACACAGCCTCAACGTGTGGGTTGGTGGTGCCCACCACACGTCAGTGTTCCGGAGGCTTGCTTCAGCCAGCGGAGGGACACGGCGGGGGCTCGGCTGGAACGCAGTTGAGTTGGCATTGGAAGAGTTGCGGCCACTGTTCTGCCGGAGCACCGACGCGCATGTCTGCGGGATGGGCGGCGGCGGTAAGAACAGCCGCAACCAGTTCAGGGACCGCCTGCTACACTTTGTCGCGATAAACTCCCGCTAAGGACGGAAACTTCGGCGTTGATGACATTTCAGAGAGATGCATTTGCGCAGCTCTTATTTCACAACAGACCGCAAGAGCTACCCCAGGGCTTCGGCGGAGCCGCTGAAGCCTTACACAAAGACACCTGGTGATACGGCGTTCACGTCGCGGTTGTAGTAGCGAGCGCGTTGTTGACAGGTGTTTTTGACGGTGGCGGGCTCCGCTAGAAATTCCGAAGTGGTCCCAGGTGGGTTGCGCACAATCCCAGCGTATAGTTTCTCCTTGATGCCACACATCAGGTCGCGCATTTTGTTGTCCTAGGTAATGTTCGGATCCAGCCTTTTGAACAGGCGGGTCAAGTCTTCATAGTACATTACGATGCTCTCACTCGGTCGCTGGTTCCTGGATTGCGGCGCTGACTGTGTTCGTTCCCGTCAGTCGGTGTTGGCGTAAGTCGCCAGTAGCTGGCTACGAGACCTGTCCCAAGAAAATAGCGTTGTCTCGTGGTTCTGATACCACAACAGCGCCGAGTCGTCGAAAGAGAAATACACATTGTGGAGCTTGCACGCCGCATTCCCGTCGTTCTACCTGGCGACCCGTTCGGACTGGTCAAGGCCGACCTCTGCGTCCTCGAACACCTCGCCATGGAAGGTCTGTAGCGCTCGCGGCTGGAGGACCAGAACCTGAGCGGGTGAGCTTCCGCCGCTAGCGGTAGTTGTGGCATTCCCCCTGTGCATAGTCTCTGCTGCTCTGTTCGTAGGGGATGAGGGCCCGGACTCGGGTGACTGACCTGAGAGTGGGCGGCTCACACTGCGGTGAGCCATAGTTAAATCAGCGTTCATAGACGATCTTCAAAGGGCGCGTAGGAATTCAAATCAACCCAGCACATCCACCAGATTGTCTAACGAACGCCTCGCACGTAGCACTGGGACAGCACAGAAGACAAGATGGCTGACTCGCACACAGCCACGCTAGATCATCATGATGGTCATGATGGATTTTTATGGCGCAAAGGCATCTATGGCCAAAGAGCGCCATGATGCAAGGTATTCTCTTTTTCTCAAGGTGGGGTCAAAGACCTATTTCCCAAGAATTTCACCCTAAATAAGCCGAGCACCAGGGCACGGGAAAGCTTGTACCCATTTTATCACTGGTGGGTACCCGGCGGCACTGGGGATCGAACCCCGCACCTCCCGCATGCGAGGTGGATGCTCAACGGCTTGGCCACCGCGGCGGTACAGCCCCACTAGAGTCACGAAAACTGGTCTAGTGACTCTAAGCCGCACACACACTTTGTCCTCGTTGTCAGCTCGCCCATTAGCGCGTGGCAATATGAAGTATAGCCCTAATTTGTGAAGGATTTTTTGTCATATTTATTATATTCTATTTTTGCGGGATACAATGTTGTTAGTAAATATATAGTAGCTATTAAGATTGACAGAGCGGCGCAATGTCACAAAGTGCACGACAGGTAGTGCCCTCAAAAATGGCCGATGTTTTTATCAGCGCGGCAAGCGCCAACAGCTTGCTCCGCTACAAAGCCAATCTCTGTTCGCCGAGCTCTGGGATCCAGCCAAGTGCCGGATGCCAAGATGCAAAGCAGCTAACTGCACGCTGTGCAAAAGGATTGCCCAGCGTCAAGCCCTTTCTTTAGGCAAAGCGAGCTTTTTTTTTCTTTTTGGCACGACAGAAGGTCGCTAAAATTTCCCCAGTCGGGCGACTCAAACAAACAAATAGTACTCTGCAACAAAGCGCCCACTGCTAACAGGATATCTGATCCTCAAGTGTCTTCAGCCGAATCGAAACTGGGAACTGCGCCGGGCTCTGTACGGCCGTCGTTGAAAAGCAGATATAGGCGTCGATTCAAGAATCGCACTTTAATAGTCGAGGGGATGGTAACGCAGCAGCCGGGAAAGTGTACATGATTATAATACTGCAGTGAAAGCAGCTGCTAGCGGCGCCGCTCACGAAGGTTTGATTTTTCGCAGCACAAGCGTTGCTCCAGAGTGAGTTAGAACTCTGCGATGTTGTCGCTAAAATGCGCAAATTTAGACCTACGTTCGTGTATTGTGCACTGTCATCGGTATTTTGTCCTTATGGC
Organism: Amblyomma americanum; assembly: GCF_052857255.1. Lineage (NCBI taxonomy): Eukaryota > Metazoa > Arthropoda > Arachnida > Ixodida > Ixodidae > Amblyomma > Amblyomma americanum. Next base: position 179,616,381 of record NC_135499.1, read on the forward strand.
GAGGAAAATACGCCTTATCGAAGGTCCTTTGTGGTATATCCACCCACTGATTCGGGTAGCTCTTTTGCTTCGTGGCTACCGTTTTTTTTTTTTTTCGAACATGAGTGTACGAAGCACAACTACACGAATGATTGGGTGGATATGCCACAAAGATCACTCGAGCAAGCGAAGTTTCACCAGCAAAAAAATATAACAGTGATGATAACGCGCAATGCTCGAACGGATGCCTAAATCTGTGCTTTTAACGGCCGCGTCACAATGTTCTAGTTCTTGGCGCATTTGTTAGCACCGCTTCTTGCAATGGGGATTTTGCGCTCAAGTTTGCGGTACCGATTGCAGCGCCATAACACTGCCTAGCGAGAAGAGCAAGCAGTCCTGGGTAGTACTCTTAGAACTTTTCCGCGCCACCTTCAAGCGCTTATTGGCGTGAGCCTCCGCGCTCTGTCGAAGGCGCACGTGCCGTGCGTCAGCTATTTAGGCTACGCCGAGATAAGCTAGGCAATGAATTCTGTCAGCCAAACGCGGGTATCTAATCGCGCAGAATGTGTTCTCGCATTTGCAGTGCACAAGCGGCTGACAAAAGCAGTTTTGAGTCACCGAATGGAACAATTGCAGTGCCACCTTGGCAGCGCAGGTTCCCCATATTCAGCTAGAGCGCTAAACTTCAAGCCAAGTTGAAAATGTTCGAGAAACACTTATGGTTAGCACCGCTGGCGCTGACTAAACAAAAAGAAAGGAGCTGCATTTCGCAACAGATGATCGCTACAAGCAGCGCAGTGCTTGGCTTTTGAAATTCCACTCACGAGATTCGATGAAGCTGCACTGGAATAGCCGATATCAAGAACGCTCACACACCAGATGACCAACTAGCGGCGCAGTGTACTATTCTAGTTAACTATGCCAGTGACGCGAGGTCGACAGGACCAATATGGCGAACGAAAACTGCATACGCAGTGTTGCCAGACCTCCAAGCAGTTTCACATATCCAGTGTTGCTGAAACTTGTCTTAGACTGTTTCTTAAACGGGGCTCAATTAGCCTGCTTTACTTCTATTCGATTTCACTCTGATTCTAATGAGCGTGGGCTATAATCGGTGAATTGTTCAGGTTAATACGAATAAGGGCAAGCAAGCTACAGTGATGCATTCGACAGTTGATTCATTTCTTAAAAGAGAGAAGTAGTAAGCGGCCGCAAAAATTCTTCGTCCAGCTGTAGCGGTGAGCGGTCAGGTCAGGGCATGTACCTCACCTCTCTGTTGGCCAGGTCTCCGGCTAAACTCTGAAGTTTGTCTTGAAAGCGCCTAAATCTATGATGCGTCTGTTTGGTCACGGTCATTCGGAATATATAACGGGAGAATCTTCTACTGAGATGGGAGAGGTAAGTGTAGAATGTGTCAACCAGGCGTGGACTTTACTCGAGCCTTCAATTTGTAAATACCCTTGCCTTACAGTCAATGTCATTTTACTCTCTTGAATGAGGAACTATCAAGACGTTGTCAGCTAGGAATAATTCTGTGAATGAACAGCAGCTTTTAAATTATATATCTGGGGGAACTTTATAAGCTGATTACATTCAAGTCAAGATAATAATTATTTCCTTGACTTAATTACGCATGTTTTAAAGACGCAGTTGCGCTCAGCAGAAAGCCCAGGAAGTACCTCGTGTGATTTTGTCCTGCAGCAGTACCTGCAAACGCACGCCAGCGGGCTTACGGTATAGAGAGACCTTAGTTTACGGAGGAAGCTAGCGCCGACTGGATGCACTTGGTGCAGTCAGGCAGCTCCTTTCCCTCTCACTTTCGAACCACCTCTCCCTGGCACACATATCGGTGAGCGCACGAGTGACGCTACCCGTGCTCGTCGTGCCATCTCTTGAACAGAGCGCGAAAGACGCTCGCTTTAAATTGACCTCGGTGAGCTGCAGAGCCAAGTGAATGCTCCTGCTTTTCTGAAGCCGTTTAATGTCAAAGGTAGTTCTACAAGATTGGTGGACTTTTCAAGGATTAGATGGCTGTCAATTGTAGCTCGGAAAGCTTTCATGGGCAAGCGTTTTAAATTCTGGTGTATTAAAGGCAAGGCAATTTTATTTCTTAATTTTTTAAAAGCAGCGCTACCAGTGACGAGACACGGAAGACGAGAGGACACACAACAGTCCTTCAAACACAACCGGATTTCTAAACAACACAACAGTGTATAGGAAGCTGAAAAGAGATACATTATAGCTACTGTCATATTTCCCACTGTAGATGGCGATAAGTCAAAAAGTTTATGACAAACGCTTACTTGGCACCCTTAAAAAAGAACTTATTCACCTACTTCACATTAGGGTGCATAGACCATTGTGCGTGTGTGTGTGTGTGTGTGTGTGTGTGTGTGCGTGCGTGCGTGCGTGCGTGCGTGTGTGTGTGTGTGTGTGTGTGTGTGTGTGTGTGTGTGTGTGTGTGTGCGTGCGTGCGTGCGTGTGTGTGTGTGTGTGCGTGCGTGCGTGCGTGCGTGTGTGTGGGGGGGGGGGCACTGTTTGAATTTCAACAAATGCTAGGTGATGTGCACTAATCTAAGCAAATCATGCGTTCTCCAAACGCGGGAAATGCTGGCTATGCTAGCGGCGCTGTGGAATTAAGCTTGCGTTCGTAAGCCAATCTTGCGCCCAATTACATAATACTTATCATACGTAAACCAGGCACATCGTAACAATTACTCTTATCTAGAAAGATTCATGGACGGATTTGTGTCATTAATTTCGTTACCATTTCTTGGAAACCTTCCAGTAACTTCCTTGTCGCAAGACAACACCCTCATTGGGGGTAGCGACGTTGTCTGGCAACCAATCTTGAGTTTGCCAGGAGGACTGAGGCTCTTTGGTTTTGTACGTGAAATGCCGAGGTATGTCCAACAAAAAAGACTGTTTAAGGCTTGTTGACCGTGCGATGCACGCGTTTTTAACCCGACTCGCTACAGTGTCATTTCTTTAAATTGTGTTTTTTTTTCTTCTCTTCCACGGCGTACTGCAGCATGACCGCAATAGCTTTCATACACTCGATGCTAGAAAGATACCGAAAAGAGCGTATTAAAAGGACACTGAGGAGAAATTGATGTTGGCCTGCATTAATAAATTATCGCGTTATAATGACAAGAGGGCTACTTTAACTCGCAACGGAGGTTTTATGTGCAAGAAGAGGTCAGATGATAAAGTACAGCTATCGCCACCATTCGCTGCTTTTACAAGCATACGGCGCTGATGCGGAGGCAAATTTTAGTCCCAGACCCCTGAGTCCGGGCTATACTTGCAGTCAAGGAATATTTTAGTCCCGGATCCCTGAGGCTAGTCTCTATTTGGTGTCAAGAAAAATTGGTCCCGGATACGTGAGGGTAGGATATACTTGATGTCGAGGGAAATTTTCGTCTCGGACCTCTGTGGCTAGGATATACTTTGTCAAGGAAAATTTTTGTCCCGGATTCCTGACACTAGGCTTTACAACCATTCACTTGCAAACGGTAATCAGGAAGTCTTTTTCGGTTTTGGTGACGCTAGTTTGAGCTGAGTGGCGGGAAAATTTTTAAATCGAATTATTCAGCAAGCAATGTGTTTTTGCTGCTGAACAAACGTGAACACATCCAGAACGAGCCATATAATCGAACTTCATTCGAAACAACAAAAAGAGATTGGCCTGCCACAATACCATTTAAGAGGCATGAAATTATGTTATGTTTCATGTGCATACAGATCGTGAAATTGCACTCAAAATATTGGGTCAATTGGATGACATCATTTTCAAGCCATTTAGACAACTGGTTCTATAGAAAAAACAGGTAAAAATTTGCACCAATGGATCCGGAAACAGATGTCATATGCGGTACGTATCTATACTTCAGTCTTTTCTATGCATAAGAGAACTTGCAATGGAATTGAAAATTGCTTAAATTGTGAGGCAATTGAATGAGGGAGAAGGCTTAAAGGCTCAGCAATTTTTCATTCTTTTTTCTCGTCAAAATAAGCCTCTTTGAAGAGTTGACCCGCGCTTGTAAATAAGAACACCCAGGAGCCCAATTAACGAAAGATAAAAACAAGGTGAGTGGTGTCTTTGATAGGCCAGTTGTGTTCAGCACGCAAAAGTGGTACGTAAGTGCACCGTCGTCCGTTTGCCGGAATTTGAAGCAAGTGGGGCACATATGTCCAACTGTCCTACAAAGTCAACCATTGTGTGTAATAAGAAAGCCATATAAATATATTATTTTATATAAACTCAATGAATGGAGGGAAACATACACCCGGACAAATGGCGCTAATTCCGGTATCAGGCGTCTGCGCACCATATATACGGTGCTTTGCAATGCTACCGTTTGCACCAAATAGTTTTTATTAGTCTGGTAGCATTTCGGTGGTCGTCTCACAAAAATATCCGGCTTCTCTGCCACGCAATGTCGAGATTGGCTTTGAGAGGTCACGTCACTTTGTGACGTCATCATGACCTGCCCACCGTGGCCCGTGGCAACCAGCCTACCAGATTATGCGCAAATTGCCCCCAACTTTAGAGCAATTGCCACCTGCCCAACATGGCTCTGTGCATAGCGACCCCTGAAAAGGGGGGGGGGGGGGGGGGAAAGGAAGGCGACCGCCCCCCTCCCCAAAAAAAAAAAAATTCTGAGGAGCGGTAGCATTATGTACAGTTTTGAAGCAGTTGCTGGAGAGTTTGAGCAGTTGATAATGCTGGTTCGTTGCGTGCAACACATTCAAGATCATTAGAGAGTTCAGAGAGAACGTACCTGAATGTGTTATCAACATTGTTTTGTTTTATGACACACTAACATCATTATAACTGTATACTGCAGTGCGGGTGGTTAGAAATTACGATGGGGGATAGAGGATGACTAGGCTTGACGAGAAAGCTTTTCGTAGCAAATGTGGCCGACATTTTGCCGCATTCACTTCTATGACATAAACCCTCGACGAGCGAGTACTGAACAAACAACGCCCAGGATCACGATGAGGTGATAAGTGGGGTGTCACGCGCTGTATTATTTTTTGACCAACGAGAATTATGGTTAGAGGATGCCCTTCTCATTATTTAAAATTTAAGAATATTAAATTTTTAACTTTGTTTACCAAATACCGCAGGCCCTTACAGCGGGCCCTATGAGTAGGTCAAGGAAGAACACAATATTGCCCATTATGAAATCATCGCAATCAGGGCACGAAACATAAGTGACAGGTTAGTTGCAATGGGGCATGTTGAACAGTAACATAGAAACGATATCTAAATAACTCCCCCCCCCCCCAAAAAAAAAGAAAAAAGAAAAAAAGAAAGGATGTTTCGTTAGTTATGAATATTGCTTCGCAAATGGCCGTTTCACTATAGGTCCAACTGTAGTTCATGGCCTGCTTTCTTGTTGTCTGTTTAGTGTACCTAGAGTCAGAAACGTACAACGCAGGGTGCCGCTATGCTTATCAACTGCTTGTAAAAAGAAAGAACTCCCTCATTTGCAGTCCGCCCTCAGAGGTGGAGCATGCATAGCGATAACTGTGCGGAACCGTCGCATCTCGCAGTGAAATTACGCGCCGTTTAATGCCACATACCTTCAACGTAAATCATACTCGGTGATCACGAGGTAAAGGCGGCATGCTCTTTTGTTAGGTCATTGAGTTTTTGGTCACGATAGGCTTACTACTAACGAGTAGATAAGCAGTAGTGGATACTAATGATAAGATAAGTATGAGCACGTAGGTTTGGGGAAGATTATTTTATGGGTGTAGCATTTTATGCTGTGTTGTAGTGCCACAGTGGTTACGTGCTCCTTCCCGAAAGCTGTCAGAGGTAATTGCTGTAAAATCTGGTTATTCCAGTTATAAAATGTTCTTGAAGGGAAAGTTACACATACTTTGTTGGTTTCATGGAAGCTGTAGTCCTTCTGGTTATGATAGAAAAATAAATTTCTGCTCACTACAAAGATAAATGTACTTATGTTTCCCCGGCTTGCGTTAATAATAACAATAATTGTTGTACGAGTGCTGTGAGCAAAAACCGTAGTAACAGCACTACCTAAAAGCAATACAATTACAAAAACCGTAAGAACAGTGCAACTGTTCGACTTGCCTGCCTTTGCCACGTTATTCAAAAAGCCTGCTGAACTAAGAAAATGGGTGCTTCTGTAGCATTTGAAAGAGATGTGAATCTCTGTATGGTGGATAGTTATTTAAGTCCAGCTTTTAAACAAAACAAAATTGTTCGGGTTTTAACGTAATTAAACCGAGTACACGTGCGGAAGTAGGGGTTCATTCTTCATTCCGAGGGGACAGTCAAGCTGGGTTAATGGGCTAGTGGGTTAATGACCATATATGCAGTATTGGTCATTCTCTACTCAACATTCATAGACTGCGTTGAGTCATCATGCCACTAAGAGCGCAGCGGTTAAGCGATGCGTCGTTGCACTGCCAGGCCGCTGTTTCTTTATCACAGCCACCGGGAGTGATTTTGCCACCCATGTTGTTCCTCCCAAGCAAACCTCTTGCGCAGTTGGCGCAACGCTCCTCTGAGCTTACCCGAGTTTCTGTTTGAGCTGCTATAAGCAACGGCACAAGATTGGAAGAACGTACCTACGTAGAGTGACAAGATTCTGAGTCGTTGTTGGTGAGCGTATGACTACTTTCGCACTAAAAGATGCATATAAGTGCCCCAATACCTTCTCATCTGGTGTGGCTTACGGTTTATGGGGTTTAACGTATCAAATCTACTCAAACTTTAAGGGTACCTTCGCATAGAATTGACAAAACATACTTATATTTATTCTGCTCGTAGCACTTTCGATATATTTTAAGTCTAGGAAAATTCCTTCACCTCCACTAGTAGTTCTATTGTTTTCGTCGTTGAAAGTTCATCGCAATCGCCAAAACGCAACGGTGGTTTGACAGTGAGTAGCCGGATCTTCGTGAATCGCGCTTGCGCGATTACGGTTATCTTTGAAATATGGCAATAAAAAGATCTACTAACTGCAGTCAAGGAACTTGTTCACACTTATCGAAACTTGCACATGCACAAACATGAAAAAGAGGAGGAGGATTTTAATGGATCAGGAGAGGTCTGCCTGGTGGTCGGCCTGGCATGCTACTCCAGGTGAAGGTGAAAGAAGAGAAGAGTAGAGAAGAGGATGGTGAAAAAAAAGGGAAAAGAGAAAAAGGAAAAGTGAATGGTGAAATCAAGCACACGCACGCACCCACAAACACACACATACACATAACTGTCAAAGAATGTCGACCAAACCAGTTTCTCTTAAAAACACTAAAAATGGTTTTGTCCCGCGCACACCCGAAGCCGCGTCCCTCCAGGGTCCAAGGACATGCTCCAGGTGCACGGGGCCATCCTGTCGGAGTCCTAAAGCACTTAAAAGTGTCTTGCGATGATTGTTGAAGCGTTTGCAGCGGGAGATCAAATGTTGAAGATCCTCGGGCACACCACATGTGGGGCACAGAGGGCTACTTGATGCGCCAATTTTATGTAAATGGGATTTAGTGAAGGCAAACGTCCAGGCGGATTCGGTGGAGGCAATTTTGATCATGTCTATCCATACTGCGTGCCATGCGGAAGTCACAAGTGAGGTCGATGCGTAGAAGGGGTCTATTTTGATGCTGCGGATCACACCACAAAGAGCGTTGCGTCTGCCAGGATTTTGTAGTTAGAAGCCTCGCGCCATCACTGCGAGAAAATGGTATAGGTAGGAGCAAAGTGGTGTCGCCATGCGCCGACCTCGCTGCAACGTCAGCGTGATCGTTGCCTGCAAGGCCACAGTGAGCGGGTAACCACTGCAGCACAACACGGTGGCCAAGCTCACAGGCCTAGGAGTGGAATCTGTTTCAATCATCGACGATCGGCTCCTGAAGGCTTCCTGTTGACTTTGTAGATTGTAATGCAGCCAGAGAGTCACTGAACATAACCCAATAACAATTGAGCCGCTAATATGAGCCATTTTTCGTCCTTTTTTTGTGCGCAACAGTTTCTTCAAAAATTTTCCAAAACCAGTATGTCAAACACTGTTTTATGCACTACGTTTTTACTAACGGCACTCGTACCAACAATTATTGCTATTAACAACGCATACAGTTGAAACGTACAGACATATATATTTCTAATGAGTTAGAGCTGCTTTTTATAGCGTAAGCAGGACGATTGCGGCGGCCGAGGGAACATTGTGAACAATGGCCTGTGGCCGCGAAAGCGCTGACCCCCATCCATTAAGACGTATCGTTTGAGTGGTGCATGATGTTTGAGGAAGGTTAGGATATATGGTAGACTGCATGTATTATTACTTTTTAACTGAAAAAGAAACATTTCTTTAACGCTCTGGTAACTCTTTCATAGCAGGATGTAGGCTGTTACCGCTCCACATAGCGAGTGAAGGGACTCGATCAATACACGTTAAATTACCATTCGATACAGCCTATCAAGAGAGCTCAACTGAGCCTCAATTGCACCTCTGTTTTGTGTTTCAGTATGAACGCGGTGACCAATTCGTTCGTCATAGCTACTAAATAATAATTTATTGTTTGTAGCGATCTATTGAGCACATTGAATTATACGTCAATTTAAACTCAAAAATGTTTTTGTAAGTCCTATAGAGGCCCGTGTACTGTGTGATGTCAGTGCAAGTTAAAGAACTCGATGTGGTCGAAATTTCCGGAGCCCTTCACTACGGCGTCCCTCATAGCCTGAATCGCTTTGGGACGTTAAACCCCCATAAACCAAACCTTAAACCGTTTTTGTAAGTGGCATTTGTTCCTTTTTTTTTTACTTCCACCTTCCTCGATTCTTTCAAGGAGTGGTGTTCACCAACAAGTGAGACAAAGTGCTTGTGCTTCAAGTTTCTTGCCAAACCTCGTTTCCATTTTTGTTTGCAGCTGTCATTGGAATCATGAGCAGCAACAACAAAACGAGGTCCTTTGTGATGTTAGGATCAACCCAAGCAGGCACGCCGCGAGGTGGCCGCACTGAAAACTCCATTCGTGCTTTTATAAAACTTCTTGCAGAAAAAAAAAGCGCTTTTCAAGTATGAATTCGCGTTTCTTCTTGGAACTTTCGTTACTTAGGAGGAAAAAGGCAGCGTAATTTGAATTAAGGAAATCGGGCGATTTTATCAATGGGACAAGAGTTCGTTATTGATTACCGTTTTCCTTTTCCTGTTGCGTTGACATAACAATCTATGTCACCTCGTCGAAGGCGTTGCCCGCAATAGTCGGGTACAATCGGAGGCAATTGTCACCAAGGTTACCGGCGGCATTCAAACACGCGCCCAAACAGGCGTGGCAAGGTCATGTCTGCCCCGAGCATATATGTAAAGCAAGCCCATTTTTTATTATCTTCAGCGTTAGCCTTCCTATGTCTGCGATAGCTTTAAGTTGGGAACTGGGGTAAGTAATATTCAAATGTTGCCAAGGCTTTAATAACACCTTATTTTTTTAATGCGTGTTATGTCATTTTTTTTATTAGAATACCCTCAAGGCTCATGGGGCGTTATATATGGGGAGATGAACAAGAAATTTGTGCATTCAAGAAAAATACAGGCAAAAGATAAGCATGACATAGGTACTTGTTAAATGACATGTGTGGTGATGACCGTCTTGAAGGATGATCTTGTTCACAGCAGACGATAGAGGGCGGGAGGCGGTTCTGCTATTGTATCAAACACATTTTTTAATTTTTCATTTGCAGTTACCATTCGATGTTAACAGTCACACGCTATCAGGAAGAGTGGCAGGGCATGAGGCTCCTCAGCTGGGCTTCTGTCGGTGCTGTAGATGGCAGGACAAGCGTTCATGCTGAAATAGTTTTTATGTGAAACTAATGCAGTGTATATGCGGTCTTAATTTTATCACACGGCTTGATTGGTTACTAAAGATGAGGTTTTTTGCTGAAAAGCGACTCTACGGACTTCTGAGAGTGTTCGAAATTTATAGTTGGATGTGAAACATGCAAAAATTTCTGCCTTTTCAAAGAGTTTTTAGAGTACTAACTAGAGCGAGAAGAAAAAAGGGAGAATAAAAGAAGTTTATATAATACAGTTAATGGCTGCAGAGAAGTCTACTGCGCTCAGAACGATCACACGCACACAAAAAAGAGAAAAGCGAAGCGTGTCGTGAAACAGTGTTCTGCCCTTTATTGCAGGTAGCATCAAATTTTCACAAAATATTTTACGCGTGTTCTTTCTCGATATAGGCTCTCTCTACATTTTCTAGGGTCATGGAACTTGAATGGATTTTCACATTGTGGGTGATCCATATGCGAAATGAGGAAGTGCTTTGTAGCGTCCTTTAATTACCTTCCGAGATCGTAATAGATTTATTGTTGAAAGAATAAAACGAACGTTAGAAATTCTTTTCACGAGTGAGTTAAACTACAGAGATATATTTAAAGATCTGAAACAATCGCCAATTAAGTATATTAACATACTTATTATATATATATATATACATATATATATATATATATATATATATATATATATATATATATATATATATATATATATATATATATATATATATATTAATATAGTCAATCTCTACCTAATTCAGAGTATTAGTTAAAAATTAGGAACACTTAAGCTCCGCCTTTAGGGGTATGACGTAATAGTGTTAATGGGCCCCGTCAGTCGCTCCTCTTGCACACGCAGACAGGTACACATTTTCCATATTATGTGAAAGAACACACGACAGACATACAGAGCCTCGCTTTAACGATGCTGTACGAACATGCCTGACTCGCAACTAAAGGGTGAGGGGTTCCTTTTCCAATAAATTACCCAAATTCAATTTTCCCCACGATTCATTTGCTTGGTATACCTATTTACTTTTCCTAATGAAGTTTCAGTCATGATACGACCTCGTAATCAGCGGTTTCCTAATGTTTTAATCAGTTTTCAGTCCACGGCTTTTCACGCCGCGTCACGGCCCTGCCGACCGATCCGGATTTTTCTCATACATTGTGACGACGCCAAATACACCGGGCTCCCCGCTGAACGAGACCCTTAACGCTTTCGCGGTAAAATAAATCGTGTGAAATCTTCATTCAAATGCCGCAGAACGGCTTCCGGTGACATACCCTGCAGGATGGTTCTAACAATTTCCAGTGAACGCTTTCTTATCTTATCTCTTACACTTGCAGATGGGTTCAACGCGGCTGCGGTCCAGGCTCTACATTCACCGGTGCGCAGTCAATTGGCTCACAGCAGTGTTTAAATGAGTATTTTTGACGACTTGCACGGAAAACGATCTTCGCTCTATTCTCTGCGGCTTTAGTAGGCGAAAGTCTTCTGGCTGTGATGGTATTTCAGTTAATGTACCATGTACTAGTTAATGTATATTAACGTGGTCATTTCCACTCATAAGGTACCAGACGGCTTGAAGAAGGCGCTGGTTATTCCTCTGCATAAGAATGAAGTAAGAAACAAAGCCGAAAATTATCGTGCCATCTCTATTTTACCGGTCGTTGCGCATGTTTTAGAAAAACACATTTCGTTTGGTGATTACCGGTTTTCTTGATGCTCATGACGCCTTCTCCTGTAATCAGTTTGGTTATATCAAACGTCGCGGCACGCAGAAAGCACTAGAGTACCTCTGATCTTCTAAATAGTACCACTGGAGAAAATTAATTTGCTTGTGAGTTATTTTTGGATGTTAACAAAGCTTTTTATTCCGTCAATAATAACGTGTTTTGGGATAAATTTCATAATTATGGCTTGAGATGACCTTTTCTGCATCTTCTTGTCAACTATTCCCAAATCGTTGTTCAGCAACTAGGAGCCGGTGTTCAGCAAGGATCTACTTGTGCCTATATTCTTTAATCTACATGTCAACGCTTTGAGTCATTCCTGTAAACATTCCTGATTTGAATCATTCCTGTGTGTCAGTATGCAGATGACACTCTTCTGGTTGCCAGACACAGAGACTATGCTACTGCATTATCATACAGTTTGTGGTTTATGGGGGTTAACGTCCCATAGTGGCTCAGGCTATGAAAGACACTGTAGTGAAGGGCTCCGGAAATTTCGACCACCTGGAGTTCTTCAACCTCGACTGACATCGCACAGTGCACGGGCCTCTAGAATATCGCCTCCATCAAAATTCGACCGCCGCGGCCTGGATCGAACCCACGTCCTTTGAGTCAGCAGCCGAGCACAATATCTCCTGAGCCACCGCGATTGCAAGGAAGTCATGGAATGGTTCAACAGTAACCTAAACAGTTAACGACAAAATGATTCGCTTAAGTATATTCCATAATTACGCAACGCCAATTCTTCACGATCTACGAATTTTTTCCCACCGAACAAATCGTCTACATTATACATGCTCTCCAGTCATGCCCGTCTCAACGGTGAAATACTTGGGTGTATTCTTTGACACAAAGATGTCTTCGAATAGCCATTTGTCTTTCGTGTGTTCTCAGCTCCTTAAAGCCGCGTATTTGCTCCATTCTATTGTGATCCTTTGCCCTTTGTATGTTCGTAAGCAAATTGCCTACGCCTTAGCCTGCAGTGTGTCAACTGTACCTGCAGTGTGTCAACTGTATATTGAAATCGACCTCTAAATCAGTAATGCATGGTTTGTAACGGGATCAAGAATGCAGTGTTTCTCAATTTTTACTTATGGGTGACTTTTGCCATC